>NC_135805.1:104650264-105005670 GCF_964213995.1 Mustelus asterias
CTTTAATTTATCACATTTTCTCTCACTTGATCCCAGTATTTAGTACAGAAATTCACATACATGCATATGAAGAATAAATTTATGTGTTACTGAGTAAACTTTCATCCTTTATTAATACTACAGCCATAGATACGATTATACAAATTAGGAGCAGGAATAGGCCCTTCAGTTCCTTGAGCATCCTCCACCATTCAATAAGATCATGGCTGATCTGATTTTAGCATCAATTCCACAGCATAGAACATAAAACAGTAAAACACAGGAACAGGTCCTTTGGCCCATAGGTTGTGCCAAATATGATGTCAAATTGAACTAATCCCTTCTGCCTCCTCTTGGTCCATATCACTCTATTTCTTGCATATTCATATGCTTATCTAAAAGCCCCTTAAACTCCCCGATCGTATCTGCCTGCACCCCCACCCCGGGCAGCACATTCCAGACACCTATTACTCTCTGTGTAAAAAACTTGTCCCTCACATCTCCTTTGAACTTTCCCCCTCTAACCTTAACTGCATACTCCCTAGTATTAGACTTTTCAACTCTGGGAAAAAGATTCTGTCAACCTTATTCAAGTCTCTCATAATTTTATAGACTTCCATCAGGTCTCCCCTTAGCCTCCACCACTCCTGAGAAAACAACCCTAGTTTGTCCAGCTTCTCCTTATAACTCATACCCTCTAATGGGCAGCATGGTGACACAGTGGTTAGCACTGCTGACTCACAGTGCCAGGAACCTGGGTTCGATTCCCAGCTTGGGTCACTGTCTGTGTGGAGTCTGCACGTTCTCCCTGTGTCTGCGTGGGTTTCCTCTGGGTGCTCTGGTTTCCTCCCACATTCCTCCAAAGATGTGAGGGTTAGGTTGATTGGCCGTGCTAAATTGACCCTAGTGTCAGGAGGTTTAACAGGGTAAATATGAGAGGTTACAGGAATCGGGTCTGGATGGGATTGTGTTCGGTGCAGACTCGATGGGCCAAATGGCCTCCTTCTGCACTGTGGGGATTCTACGAAATAATCCAGGCAGCATTCTGGTAAACCTCATCTGCACCCTTTCCAAAGCCTCCACATCCTTCCTGTAATGTGGCGTCCAGAATTGAACGCAGTACTCAATACGCAATATGCAATAAGTGCGGTCTAACCAAAGTTTTATAAAGTTGCAACATGACATCCTGACTCTTGTACTCAATGTCCTGGCCAATAAAAGCAAGCATGCCATATGCCTTCTTTACCATTCTATTGACTTGTGTGGCCACTTTCAGGGAGCTTTGGATTTGAACCTCAAAATCCCTCTGTACATCGATACTGTTCAGGGTCCTGCCATTAACTATATACTTACCCTTAACATTTGATCTCCCAAAGTGCAGCACCTCACACTTGCCTGCATTAAACTTTGACTGCTGAGTTGCATTATTATTGTGAATAATATAGGCACAAAAGGGCTTTAATGGAGAGTCTCATAATTCTCACTCCATCCTGGTCATCTTACAAGCAGGGTCAGCAACATTAATAACAAGAGACATTTGTAAAATTTAGTCAAAAATGAAATATCTTAAGAACCACAATTATGTTACTCAAATAACA
Organism: Mustelus asterias; assembly: GCF_964213995.1. Classification (NCBI taxonomy): domain Eukaryota; kingdom Metazoa; phylum Chordata; class Chondrichthyes; order Carcharhiniformes; family Triakidae; genus Mustelus; species Mustelus asterias. Next base: position 104,651,842 of record NC_135805.1, read on the forward strand.
ACAATAATGAAAAACAAGACAGACACACTTCAACAATATTTTTAAGTTTTTACAGAAGAAATTGTTAATGAAATGATACTTTCTCATAAGTATAATTTAATAAAAGATTTTTAAAAAGCCATTTAACTCCCAACAAAATGAGTTTGATTGATCAAGGTTGGGAGTCGCACACGAGTTGTTCATGAGCCACATGTGGTCCTGGAGACTCCTGAACGAGAGATTTGGATCAGTTAGGTTACAGGAAGTCAGAATTCCATAAATAAACAGACAACTCAAATGAAAGCAAAAATAGGCATGCAGGTGGAATTGTCAGTTTGGATTTGGAAGGTATTTCATAGACTGCTCATGCTTTTTTCAATTTTCTCATAGAATGTGAGTATCACAGACAAGGTAAGCATTATTACCCATCCCCACTTGCCCTTGAGAAAGTGGCGCTGAGCTGCCTTTTTGAACTACTGCAGCCCATGTGTTGTAGGGATACCCATAACACTGTTGGGAAGGGTGTTCCAGTATTTTGACCAGAGACAATGAAGGACCAGCAATATAATTCCAAGCTGAGATGGAGTGTGGCTTGGAGGGGAAATTGAAGATGGTGGTATTCCCATGCATCTGCTGCCCTTGTCCTTCTTGTTGGTAGAGGTTGTGGGTTTGGAAAGTGCTGTTGAGGGAAGCTTGGTGAGTTGCTGCAGTATATTTTGCAGATGGTGCACACTGCTGCCACTGTTTACCAGTGGTGAATGTAGTGAATGAGACATTGATAAAGGGAGCTGCTTTGTCCTGGATGATGTCAAGCCTTTTGAATATTGTTGGAGCTATACTCACCCAGGCAAGTGGAGAGTATTCCATCACACTCCTGACTTGTTAATCCCCGATTTGATGTTAATGGTGGAATGAGGGGCACGCTGGACCATGATGTTGCTAATTGTGGTTGAATACAATTCTTCTGCTGCTGAAGCTCCACTGTGGTTCATAGATGCCCAGTTTTGAGCTGCTAAATTTGCCCTGAATCAATCCTATTTAGCACGGCGGCAGTGCCACACAGAACAATAGTTTATATTCTTTGTCCTTCGAATGATAATATAATTGGCAAGGCCAGCATGTATTGTTCATCTCTAAATACCCTTAATAAGGTGGTGGTGAGCCACCTTCTTGAACCTTTGCAGTCTTTGTGGTGAAGGTGCACCATAGAGTCATAGACTCATAGAGGTTTACAGCATGGAAACAGGTCCTTTGGCCCATCTTGTCCATGCCGCCCTTTTTTTTAAACCCCTAAGCTAGTCCCAGTTGCCCACATTTGGCCCATATCCCTCTATATCCATCTTACCCATGTAACTGTCTAAATGCTTCTTAAAAGACAAAATTGTACTTGCCTCTACTACTACCTCTGGCAGCTTGTTCCAGACACTCACCACCCTCTGTGTGAAAAAGAATTGCCCTTCTGAACCCTTTTGTGTCTCTCCCCTCTCGCCTTAACCTTATGCCCTCTAGTTTTAGACTCCCCTACCTTTGGGAAAAGATATTGACCACCTAGCTGATCTTTGCCCCTCATTATTTTATAGACCTCTATAAGATCACCCCAATGTCTCCTATGCTCCAGGGAAAAAAGTCCCAGTCTATCCAGTCTCTCCTTATAACTCAAACCATCAAGTCCCAGTAGCATCCTTGTAAATCCTTTCTGCACTCTTTCTAGTATAATAATATCCTTTCTATAATAGGGTGACCAGAACTGAACACAGTATTCCAAGTGTTGGTAATGTGCTGGTAGGAAGTAGGTTCATAGCTTTTGATTTTTCACATTTAGGAACTACAATGTAGTTCCAAGTCAAACCGTGTGACTTGGTGGGGAACTTCCAGATTGCAGTGTTATAATGCATCTGTTCTCCTTGTTCTTCTAGGTGGTAGGAGTCAAAAGTTTGGAAGATGATGTTGAAGGAGTTTTTGTGAGTTGCTGCAGTGCCCTTCAGATGGTACACATTGCTGCCACTGTGCGTCTGTGATGGAGGGAGTGAATGTTTAAGGTGATGTATGGGATGCAAATCAAATGGGCTGTTGTGTCCTGGATGGTGTTAAGCTTCTTGAGTGTTGTTGGAGCTGCACTTATCCAGGCAAGTGAAGAGTATTCCATCACACTCCTGACCATGCATTGTACAGAGTATATATATTGGCTTTGAGGAGTCAGGAGGTGAGCTACTCATCAAAGAATTCCCAGCCAATTTGCTCTTGCGCCACAGTATTTACATGGCTGACCCAGTTAAGTTTCAGTCAATGGTAATGGCCAAGAAGTTAACCTTGGGGGTTTGAATGATGATAATGTTGTTGAATCTCAAGCAAGGTGGATAGATTCTCCACTGTTGGAGATGGTCATTGACCGGCCCTTAAAGCAAATGGAGGGTATCCTGAATGTGAAGATGGGATCTTGTTCTCTACTAGGATTGTTTGGTGGCCACTTCTACCAGCACTGTCATGGACAAATGCATTTATAATAGGTAAATTGCTGTGGACGAGGTCAAGTAGGTTTTCCCTTTGAGTTCGGCATCTCACCAGTCTTGCAGATACATCCTTCAGGAATTTGGTTAGTGGAGCTACCGGACTCCTCTTGGTAATGGGCATTGAAGTGCCCCATACAGAGCACATTCTGTGCCCTTGCAAGCCTCAATTCTTTGTCCAAGTGGTGTTAACATGAAGGAATTCTCATTGATCAGCTGAGGAACAATATTAGGTAGTAACAACCATCAGGAGGTTTCCTTGCCCATGTTTGACCTGATGCCAATCAGAATACATGGGGTGGGGAGTCAATGCTGAGGACTCCCAGGGCCAGTTCTTCCCTACTGCATGTCACTGTGCTGCAACCTCTGGTGCATCTGTCCTTGGATAGAACATACTCAGGAATAGTGTGGGACATTAAGTCTATGGCATGATTTGGTGAATATAACCATGTCAGACTGTTGCTTGAATAGTCTGTTTAAGTCCCCAGATGTTTTTGAGGAGGATTTGTAGGTTTGACAAGGCAGGGTGTGCCTTTGCTATCTCTGGTGCCTAGGTCAATGCCAATTCTGTTCTTATTTGTCTTTTCTGTAATAGTTTGATACAACTGTTTGGTTTTCTGGGCAGTTAAAAGTCAACCACATAGTTGTATATCTGGAGTCACATGTAAACTAGACCAGGTAAGAGACAACAGGTTTCCTTACCTGAAGGATATTAGTGAACCAGATGGGCTCTGATGACAATCAGATAATTTCATCATCATAATTACTGCTTTTTATTCCAGATGTAATTTAAATTCCTCCAGCTGCTTTGGTGGGATTTGAATTTGTACTTCCAAAGCACTCGCCCAGGATTGCTAGTGAAGTAACATGAAGCTACCATTTCCATTCCTGTTGAATTGTCTGATGTTTCATATCCAACTATTTCTTCATCTTCATGTAACACTACCTTTGCTTATGTCTGTGAAGTTTATTGACACATGAGCCCCTTATTTTTATCTAAGACCTTTTGGGTAATAGATAGGCTTATGGATAATCCTCTGTTTTTTTGAACCTCAAACTATAAATTTGTATTGTGTGTTGCTCTGGATATTTGATTTTCAGTTCTAAGAACATAGGAACACAAGTCGGCACGTTGCCCATTAAATTTGTTCTGCCACTTAACAAAATGATGGCTTGTCTACACCCCCATCTCCCTTGATACTTTTGTAAACAAAAATCAATCTGGGTAAAACTAACAGTTGATCCAGCGTCAATTGCTGCTTGCAGAAGAGAGTTCCAAACCTCTACCACCCTTTCATTTAACAGTGTTTCCTAATTTTATCCTTGAAAGACCTGCCTCTGGTTTTTGCCTCTTGGCTCCTCAATCAGCAACAACATTTTCCCCTCTATCTACCCTATCACTTAACTTGAACATCCTGAAAATTTTGGAAAAATCACAGTTAATCTTCTAAATTCCCATGAATGCATCCTTAACTTCTTGTAACTTAATCTTTGGAATCTAGGTAATATCCCAATGATTGCACACCCTCCATATTCAATATATCCTTCCTCAGCCCAGATCTGCAAACAGTATTTCAGTATAACTAGGACATTGTGCAGTTATAGTGCAACATCTATTCTCTTGTATTCTAGTCTTGTAGTTATAAAGGTCAACATTCCATTAGTGCTATTTTGCACTATATTCATTTCCTCACCACAATGTGACAGAGGTTTTATGAGCCTGAAATTTCAAAAATTGCTGGAAATAATTATTGTTTGCTCAAATCTTCCTTGCAGCATATGCCATTTGCAGTTATAGTAAAAAGGAGAAAATGTCATCAGGCAGAGTTTTTAACATTGGTGGAGAGATAAAAGTGGCCATATTGGAGCAACTGTCTGTGAATGGAAGAGGAAAATGCCCCCAGTTTTACCCCTCTACCAGAGCTCAAAGTTCCACCCAGCATCTCTGGCTGAAAGATTCAAACTTCACTTATTTGTCATCTCAGAGCAAAAATGAGATAGCAATCTGCGCAAAATGCCATCAAACTGGAACAAAACAAACTATTCTAGATGCTGAAAATCTCAAATAAAAACAGGAAATATTGGAAATACTCAGCAGGTCCGGTAACATCTGTGGAGAGAGGTACAGAGTTAATGGGCAGGATTTGCTGACCCAACCTACCCCCACGGTGTGTTTTGCTGCTGTCAACGGGTTTTCCCATTGTTTGCACCCTTCGCCGCGAGGAAATCCGCGATGTAGGTCAGCGGAACCAGAGGATCCCGCTGGCGGGAATGACTGGAAAGGTTTGGCCGATGTTTTAGCCCAATGACCTTTCTTCAGAACTGGAAGACGTTAAAGGTTTGAAACATGTATAGAAGTAGGAAAAGGCTGGGGTTCAAAAGGTAAAGTCTGTAATAAGATTGAGGGCAGGTTAAGTGTCAAATCAAATGATGGTGTAAAGCAAAAGATAATGCGAAAAGTAAAGAAACAAGTGGTATGACTAGGTGGCACTGTGGCGCAGTGGTTAGCACTGCTGCCTCACAGCGTCAGGGACCCGGGTTCAATTCTGTTGTCGGGTCACTCACTGTCTGTGTAGAGTTTGCACGTTCTCCCCGTGGGGTTCCTCCGTGTGCTCCGGTTTCCTCCTACAGTCCAAAGATGTGCAGGTTGATTGGCCATGCTGAATTGACCCTAATGTCAGGGGGATTAGCAGGGTAAATGTGTGGGGTTATAGGGATGGGGCCAGGGTGGGACTGAGGTCTGTACAGACTTGATGGGCCGATTGGCCTCCTCCTGCACTGTAGGGTTTCTATGATTCTATGACTGGAGGAGGTGTAAATGCAAAATCACCACTTACACCAGAAACAATAACACACGTTACCAAGTGCAACAGGTAAAGTAATGGGAGCAGAGGTTGTAACAAGAAACTGTTGAACTCAGCGTTGAATATAGAAAAGGCTGTGGCATGTCAAATGGAAAGGTGAGGAGCTGTTCCTCGAGTTTATGTTGAGCTTTACTGGAGTAGTGCAGGAGACCGAGGGCAGAGAGATCAGGGTGGAAATGGAGCAGAGAATTAAAGTGCCATCAAATTGCATATGGTTCCACAAGCCCTGTGAATGCACAGAGAACCTCGATTTTCAATCTCAGATAAAAAATAGTCTGGATAGAGTGAACTAATTTAGAAATAATCAGAATCTGAAGCAGCAAATGAAACATGTATTTCTGCCTTTGTTCATTTAAATTCTGAAATTCTTGTACAGGAGGCAATGATCTGATTCGAAACTGGAGGCTGAATCCATCACACTGCCTCTGAATATTCAATTGGGATCACCTCTGTTGTATGATTCTTCAGGCTATCTGCAATGGAAAACACGTTAAATAGCAAAGGTCATAACTTAGAACACTGAAGTAGTTAACTCTTGTTTGTAATTCAGTCTGCTGTTTATCTATGGCACTGTTGTCATCTATTTACAATGACCTCTTTAATTTCAAACTCATCTTTAGGTAATGCATTATTTCAATGGACTAATCTCAATTTACTTCCATAATTTTGCAATGCCTCTTCCAACAGTCTGCCATTTTTAGGTCAATTTCATGCATATAAAATCAGTCAGCTCAGTGCTGTCCAAATATTGGGACCAATTTAGAAGAAAAGCTATCAGGGATTATATTACTGCAGTAAAATAAAATCATTTTTGAAAGGTGAATAGTTAGGATAAAATAATTACAGAAATCTAAAATGAAACAGAATGATATTTATCAGCAAAGCCCACATAAGACCCGATGTTGGAACATGTTGGCAACATTTATTGTTATCTTGTGTGCTTCTTGGGTTGGAACAAACAAAGAACAATACAGCACAGGAACAGGCCCTTCGGCCCTCCAAGCCCGTGCCGCTCCCTGGTCCAAACTAGACCATTCTTTTGTATCCCTCCATTCCCACTCCGTTCATGTGGCTATCTAGATAAGTCTTAAACGTTCCCAGTGTGTCCGCCTCCACCACCTTGCCCGGCAGCGCATTCCAGGCCCCCACCACCCTCTGCGTAAAATACGTCCTTCTGATATCCGTGTTAAACCTCCCCACCCTCGTGGAAGCCAGGAACCAACCAAATCAACTGAACATAAAACAAAATGCTGCGGATACTAGTAATCTGAAATAAAAACAGAAAAGTACTTCAGCAGATCAGGCAGCATCTATAGAGAGAGAAAGGCAGGAGTAACGTATCGCGTCAATGGGTTTTTTTGTTAGGATCAGAAGGTGCTTCCTGATCTCCACCATGTACCACCACGTGCCGTCTCCCAATCAATCTCTTCAGCAGCACCAACTCACTTTAGTTCAAAGCTGTCCTGGTTCTCAGTTCTAGGACAGTGGGTGGAATTCTCCCATTCGGGACTAAGTCCCGTGGCGGGGGTGGGGACAGGGTATGTTTCTTATTGCAGAGGCTGACAGGAAACCACACCATTCTGTCACTAATTATGCATTTGGGGGATTTGCGCCGTATTCTGTGGCAGGGTGGGTTTGATGGCTCATGTCCCACTGTCATACCTGGGTACCATATTGAAAAGTTGCCTCACATCACTGATCCACCTTTGAAGAAAGATTTCCAGGAACACTCTGAGGCTGGAAGATCAACCTGATAGCTGCTCTGCCCCCCCCCCTGCTGAGGTGTTCCAGGGTCCAGGGTCACTGGCAGCCTCCATCCCAAACTTTAGAGCCAGTCTCAGACGTGGGACCTCTTCGGGTAAGTCCTGACCTCTGCACAGCACGTTGGTCCAGGCGTGTTCTGGACCGGTGTGTTTTCTGTTAATCGGGATGACAATCAGTTTTATGCTGGCCTTCAGTGGGATTCCTGATTCACCATAGCGGGCACCATTGGAAGATCTCCCCATTGTAAATCCATGCCGGTGTGAAACTGATTTTTGGACCTCCTGCTGAGTATGCCCAGGCCACTCGCTATTAGGGTAATGGGAGAATTCCGCCCAATATCTCTTCTGGGGTTCCCATGCTTACCTATGGTATAACTACCTGTTTATCAGCCAATCAGACTGGTTGAATGGACCCATCTGAGAGCTGTGACTCTCAAAGAAGCAAGTCTCTGTACAGTTTTAGTTTAAGCATTCCAATCCTCTGTTGGGTGGGATTATTGTTCCCCCTGCGGCTTCTTTTGAGGCGGTGGAGGGGGCCCGCCTTTGGCTGGCAACAGGATTATCTGATCCAACCACTGTGAATGGAGTTTCCCATTGTTCACAACCTCTGCCGCTGGGGAAATCCCGGGAAGCAGAGGCAGTGATACAAGGAAACAAGAGATTTCTTGCAATGCAAGAAAGCAGCTGCTGGGTTTTTGCTTATCTCTCCTGATGTAACTTGAGTCTGGACATGGCAGGGAGCAGTACAATTGGCTTCAGTCGGTGTGGGTTAGAGAAGGAGAGTATCAAGCAGAGTTACATTGTTGATCACTATTCAATGATGACTGCTGATATAATTCCTTTGTGTTTGTGAATGACAGTTTAAGAACACGATGAGGCTCCACAATGGTATCTCCACAACTGAATTACTTCCCCACACTCACTTTCTGGTCTCAAGAATACAAAATATCTGGGCCTGAAAATGGAGACAATACCCAGAGACTCTTACAAGAACACATGATAGATGGAGCCATGTTAAATTCATCCCTGTCACTCAAATGCTGATGGTTCTTTTTAAAATTTATTAGTGTCACAAATAGGCTTGCATTAACACTGCAATAAAGTTGATAAAGGTGCACAATGTTACGGGTAGTGTGTTAGCATGGATAGATGATTGGTTAACTAACTGAAAGCAAAGAGTGGGGGTAAATGGGTGTTTTTATGGTTGGCAATCAGTGACGAGTGGTGTGCCTTAGGGATCAGTGTTGGGACTGCAATTGTTTACGATTTACATAGATGATTTGGAGTTGGGGACCAAGTGTAGTGTGTCATAATTCGCAGATGACACTAATATGGGTGGAAGGACAAAGTGTGCAGAGGATGCTGAAAGTCTGCAAAGGGATATAGATAATCTAAGTGAGTGGGCTAGGGTCTGGCAGATGGAGTACAATGTTGGTAAATGTGAGGTCATCCATTTTGGTAGGAATAACAGCAAAATGGACTATTATTTAAATAGTAAAAAATTGCAGCATGCTGCTGTGCAGAGGGACCCGGGTGTCCTTGTGCAGGAATCTCAAAGAGTTGGTTTGCAGGTGCAGCAGGTAATTAAGAAGGCAAATGGAATTTTGTCCTTCATTACTAGAGGGATGGAGTTTAAAAACAGTGAGATTATGTTGCAGCTGTATAAGGTGCTGGTGAGGCCACATCTGGAATACTGTGTACAGTTTTGGTCTCCTTACTTGAGAAAGGATATACTGGCACTGGACGGGGTGCAGAGGAGATTCACTAGGTTGATTCCGGAGTTGAGAGGGTTGGCTTATGAGGAAAGACTGAGTAGACTGGGGCTATACTCATTGGAATTCAGAAGAATGAGGGGAGATCTTATAGAAACATATAGGATTATGAAGGGAATAGATAAAATAGAAGCAGAGAAGTTGTTTCCACTGGTGGGTGAAACAAGAACTCGGGGGCACAGCCTCAAAATAATGGGGAGCAGATTTAGGACTGAGTTGAGGAGGAAAGTCTTCACACAAAGGATTGTGAATCTGTGGAATTCCCTGCCCAGTGAAGCAGTTGAGGCTACCTCATTGAATGTTTTTAAAGCAAGGATAGATACATTTTTAAACAGTAAAGGAATTGAGGGTTATGGTGAGTGGGCGGGTAAGTGGAGCTGAGTCCACAAAAAGATCAGCCATGATCTTATTGAATGGCGGAGCAGGCTCGAGGGGCCAGATGGCCTACTCCTGCTCCTAGTTCTTATGTTACTGTGAAAATCCCCTAGTTGTCACACTTCAGCACCTGTTCGGGTACACTGAGAGGAAATTTAGCATGGCCAATTCACCTAACCAGCACGTTGTTCAGGCTGTGGGAGGAAACCGGAGCACCCGGAGGAAACCCACGCAGACACGGGGAGGATGTGCAAACTCCGCAGAGACAGTGACCCAAGCCGGGAATCAAACACAGGTCCCTGGCACTGTGAGGCAGCAGTGCTAACCACTGTGCCACCGTGATTCTTGCTTGAGAATCAGCGTTTTTCTTTTTCACCCTTCATGATACAGTGACCATATCCTACCCACAAACTTCTCCTTGCAATTTTAAGCAAACTAACAATTACTACATAGTTTGTGTGCGGAGGTATTCAGGATCTCAAGACTAAATCTTGAAGACATCAACTAGAGTGTCTGAACAACATTCTTTCTCAATAGCTATTATCTTGTCACTTTGTGGAGAAATGTGCGCTCCCTTTATAAAATGTATCTCCTACTTTAAGTTGCTATATTCTCCTTCTTTTGTGTGAAGTGTCTTGTTGCAAGAAAATTAGTGCTTTCCGTTTATTAATTACAGAACACAGTCAGTAAAGGTGGTTGCAAATTGGGATTATATCGTTTGAGCAGTATGAGAACCATTTTTTAATATTTTAGAATAGAAAGTTTGCATTAACAAATGAATATTCAAACAATAAAAAAAAACATGTTAACTGAAGAAGAGAAGGGAGTTGGGAACAAAATCAGTGTCACCTCCTCTAGCCCAACAACCAACAAAGAAATGTGCATTGCTCCAACTCTGGCCTTTGTGCATGTCCTATTCTCTTTGCCCCACCATCGGTGGCTGTGCTTTAGGCTGTCGAGGCCTTAGCTCTGGAGTTCCCTTCTTTTTCCTTCATGCTGTTCCTTAAAACCTGCAATATTGACTAAATCATTTGACCAAATGTTTTCTTCCTCTGCTCAATGTCAATTTGTAACTGAATAATCTCCTGAGATTGTCTTGGACTTATTGTGTTGAATGTGCTATATCAATGCAGGTTGTTGTTGTTCAAGTGCATAACAAGTGTGAATAGATCAGTTGGAGACGATGTTAAAATTACAGCACAGATGTAGACCATTCAGCACAACCCTTGTCTCATTATGTCCTTTCAACACTTTTTCCTTTATCCAAGTTTTAACCTGATCTTCAATGTTAACAATTCCAGGGGATTGGGGCTGGGATTTGAATACCAAATTGGGCAGGGAATCAGGGACCGGGTTGGGGATTTTGACCCAGCTTTTGGCCATCCAACCTAACTATCCTCAGATGGCTTGCTGTCATACAGGGTTGAGGGATCAAGGGAAGGAGAATGATTGATTAAACATAGAAACATAGAAGTTAGGAGCAGAAGGAGGCCATTCGGCCCTTCGAGCCTGCTCCGCCATCCGCCACGATCATGGCTGATCATCCACCTCAATAGCCTAATCCTGCTTTCTCCCCATAACCTTTGATCCCATTCGCCCCAAGTGCTATATCCAGCCGCCTCTTGAATACATTCAATGTTTTGGCATTAACTACTTCCTGTGATAATGAATTCCACATGCTCACCACTCTTTGGGCCAGGCTGTTTGCAACTTTGATGCCACATTTGATCCTGAGGTGAACTTTTGACCTCATAGATATGCCATCTTTAAGACTGCTTATTTCCACCTCAATAGCATCACTCAGCATTGCCCTTGACTGAGCAGATTTGCTGCTGAAACCCTCACTCATGTTTTCATTACCTCTAAACTTGATTTTTCAACACACTCCTCCCACATTCGACCCTCCATAACCTTGAGGTCATCCAAAGCTCTCCTACTGTATCTTAACCCACAGCAACTCCCGTTCCCCTGTCATCCCCGTGCTTGTTCAGCTACATTGGCTCCTAGTCAAGCAATGTTTTGATTTTAAAATTCTCATCCTTGTTTTCAAATCCCTCCATGGTCTTGCCCTTTCCTATCTCTTGCCTAATTCTGGCTGATCGTGCACTCCAAATCATAATGACTCCACGATTGGTGGCTGCGCCTTCAGTTGCTGAGGTCCCAACCTCTGGAATCCTTTCCCTACACCTCTCCACCTCACTTTCCTCCATTAAGATACTTGAAACCTATCTCTTTGACCCAGCTTTTGGCCATCCAACCTAACTATCCTCACATGGCTTGGTGTCATACATTGTTTTTGAACCCTCCTGTACAGCACCTTGGGAACATTTAATTTCATTGAAGGTGCTACATAAAGATAAGTTGTTGTTGTTGAATGGGAATCACTGATGGGATCAAGGAGAGATCATTGTTGGTTGAGGCTGAGGGGGAGGTTGCTGGGCAATAGGGCGAGGTGATTTTGGGAGGGGGAGAAGAGGTGGCGATTCAGTTGTGGGTGGGACATCTGATATATTGTGGATATCAGTTTAAGTTTATTTATTAGTGTCACAAGTACATCAACACCGCAGTGAAGTTACTGTGAAAATCTCTTAGTTGCCACATTCCGGCACCTGTTCGGTTACACTGAGGTGGAATTTAGCGTGGCCAATGCACCTAACCAGCTCCTTGGACTGTAAGAGGAAACCGGAATACCCGGAGGAAACCCACGCAGACACGGGGAGAACATGCAAACTCCGCATAGGCAGGGACCCAAGCCAGGAATCGATCCAGGGATGAGAATGGGTTGCGTTCCACTATCAAATGGCCTGTTAACTCTCACTGCAAAGTCTCAGCCATAGAAGATGGCTAAACTATATCACTATATGGTGGTGAGCTCCCAGTTAATTAATATTGCTGGAGAACTAAGCTTGGAACTGTTATATTTGTGTCAGGAATGTGCAGACGGGATACAGATTTATTAGAGGAAATGACACACATAGCGATGCAAAGGCTGCGGGGGATCTCGTGTTAACAGTTGCTACACGAGCTGTCACATGGGTGATTAGGGTGGTTTTCATGACAATGGACTTGCTTTTATCCTCAGCTAAAATCATGCCCTGTGTTCCTTGACCTTTACTCTTGGTTTCCATTAATATATCTGCTTAGCATTCCAAAGACTTGTATGGTATCTGTGGCATTAAGTATATGACCTCATTCATCTACACTCCTGGTGCCGTCAGACATTCTCCCCAAAACATTCTGAGTGTGGAATTCACATAAAAACTGCAGTAAATCACGCTGGTGTTTGCAATGGGATGTTCAAAATGAATCTCCTACACTTTGTGTACTGCTGAGTGCACTAGCGTGAATCATGCTGAAAATCAGTGGATGGGGCCTATTCCCGCCGGAGAGGCTGGCAGCATAGCGTTGAGCAGGCCACTGTGCATGCGCCAATCTGTCAGCGCCGAGATTGGCACATGTGCAGTAGCCCCGCACTGCCGGCCTCCCGATTGTTCGCCAACTCGATTGCTGGCCAGCCCTGCGACCCTCGTAATGCTGGTCCTCAGCCATCCCCCCCACGGCCCGATCGCTGGCCGCTCAAACATACATGGGCCAGCCTTGACCGCCCCCCCCCCCCCCAATGTTCCAGCCCGCTTTGATATCACCCCCCCCCCCCACTCCCCCGCAGCCCTAATCTCCCAATCCCAATTCCACCCCCCCATCCTCCTCCCCTCCTTCACTGGCAGCCTGGACCAATTCCCCCCTCCCCCCCCCTCCCTCTCCCCGCCTCTGGTCAGCCCCAATCGCTGGCCTCCCTTACTCTGTCACGCAGCCCAAATGCATTTCCCCACCCCCACCAATCACCTCTCATTAAGCCCTGCCCCCATCAGGTCCTGCCTCCATTAGGCCCCACCCCCTTGGCACTGCCCTAAGCATGGTGGGCAGTGCCAAGGTGCCTCCTGGGCATTAGCACTTTGCACCTTAGGCAATGCCAGAGGGTCCAAATGCATCCCCACCGGCGCCACAGCCTCTGGGGGCCTTGACGGGGGAGGGGGCTTGGTGGGTAGAGGCTAGTGAACCCGGAGATTTCAGTCCTGGGCCCGCTAATGCTATTAAAAATATATTGAGATGGGCATTTAAATAAATTATGCAGCTCCGCACCAGAAATTGGCGCAGGGTGGACAGCTTCGGAAATCCGGCTGCTAGATCCACGCAGAGGCCGTGGCGCCCAGGAGGGAGGCAGCGAAACAGCTTCTGCTCGAGTCTCCCAGCCTGCTGCACTATAAAAGTAGCGCACCAGGATGGGAGAATCACCCCCGATGTGTGGTAAGTGGGGCATTTTGGGAGAAACAAGTGACTTTGAATTATGCTTCCCAAAGATATTTATCACTGAGAGTTCTCCTTGCCTCTGGCCTAGAATCTATTGTAAACTAATTGATAGAGAATGATTGCCATGATTAGGCAACTCCGTTGTAACATTTGAGTACCAGTGTTGTGTGTTTGGAGAATGGCACTCAGGAACACTCGATAAACTAAAGTAACTTTATTGTGGTGTGTTCTCTCTCATACCTGCTGCTCCTCCATTTCCCACCCTACTTTACATTGCTTCTTTGCATACATTATTACAGCTCCACAGTGAGCCAAAAGGGAGAAATATATAACATTTCCTCCCCTCTTAATTTGAAACAAGTTCAACATGAACAATAGTCAAAGGGTCACCTTAAAGTCCCCACAAATCCTCACGGAGCCATCTTTCCTGATAACTGGAACGATAGGCGTGGCCTATTCGCTGACAGCTTCCAAAACTCCAGTCTTCACAGCCGCTCCGAGTCAGCCTTAACCATCAGCCTAATTGTACATGGTATAGACTCTGCCTTCAAACATTTTACTTGCCTTCCATCTTTGATTTTTAGTTTGACTGTAATGTCCTTCATGCTCCTTAGTTCTCCATCAAGAACAGCAGTGCCTGCAATTCTCCCATCCCGCCCGCCACTGGAATTTTAGTGGGCGGGTTGTGGAAAATGTGAAATGCCTTGACGGTCAGGCGGGAATTTCCAGCTTATAGACCAGCACGACCAGAGAATTCCGCGCAGTGTGTTTCTTTAAAATTTTCTTGAGACCTGAATCTCCATTCATCATCAAGTGGACTTCAGCCCAGTTCAGTTGAATCTTCTCCAGCCATGTGCAACCCATCAATGCCGGGTCATTTCCCTTCACTACGTGTAGAGGCAAATCTGCTGCTTGTTCATCAAGCTGCTATTTCAATGCGGCCCTTCAGGGGAACCACTTCTCTGTATGTCTTCAGCACTATCTGTGATGGCTTTAAGGGAATGTGTTGGAGCTTCTCATTATAGGTCATCTCTGGCACCAGCGAGACTGCTGCCCCGGTGTCAACTTCTATCCTTACTGGCTGTCCTTCCAGCACTGGAGTGACTCAATATCCGTATGTTGTGCCAGCGATGACGAGCACATGTAATAATAGCTCTGCCTCTGACTGTGTGTCACATTGCTCTTCTCAACCCTATTGTACAGCAAGGTCATTTCTCCTTTTGTTTTGTTTAAATGGTGTCTTGGTCTGATCCTGCTTATTATTTTTATATATAGTTTGCTTCTTGTTCCTGCTAGCATGTTCTGTGTCCCTTTGTTCCAGAGCTTTGACATTCCATGTCTTTACACCACCTTTCAGTAGCGGAATACCCTGGCTTTGCACAGCGGTAACATATTCGAGTCCCAATGTGTGTCGATTCAGTGGACATTTTGTGCACTTGAGTGGATGAATTCAATTGCTGGGCTTCCTTTGCATCCAGCTCCACAGTAATGGTGATTTCAGTGGCTTTCTGCAGAATGAGATTACTTTCAGTTAACAGACGTTTTTTATGTTGCTTCACTGCATAGCTCACAAACAAGTCTGTCACAAATGGTGTCATTAAGCACGTTTCCAAATTCACAAAATTCTAAGTCTTTCAAGCATTGCAACAAATTGTGCCATTGACTCCCCCTCCTCTCTGTTTCTTTTATGGAATCTAAAGTGCTCTGAAATCACCAGGGGGTTAGGCAGAAAATGTGCTAGCAATATTTCCACAATTTGCTTGTATGTTTTAGTGCCTGGCTTATCAGGTTGCATAAGCCTGGAGGAGATTAAAAGTTTTACCTCTTGCCACACTCAGGAAAGTGGACACCATAATGTCTTCATCTTTTTTCTTCACCAGCACAAAATAATCAAAACGCTCAGTATAAGAGCTGCACTGCTTCACATTCTCATCAAAAGCTCCAACACTGCAAAAAGCAGCACGGTGGCACAGTGATTAGCACTGCTGCTTCACAGTGCCAGGGATCTGGGTTCAATTCCCGGCTTGGGTCACTGGCTGTGTGGAGTCTGCACGTTCTCCCTGTGTCTGTGTGATTTCCTCTGGATGCTCTGGTTTCCTCCCACATCCTGAAAGACGTGCTGGTTGGTTAGGTGCATTGGCCATGCTAAATTCTCCCTCAGTGTACCTGAACAGACGCCGGAGTATGGCGACTAGGGGATTTTCACAGTAACTTCATTGCAGTGTTAATGTAAGCTTACTGGGTGACTAATTAATCAACTTTAAGCTCTCATCAATTTTACTCATGCAGGTTTGCCTTATGCATGTTTTGAAACCACTGTACCTCAGTTTTCTTATTTGCACAAGGCATTAATTTGAGCTTCAGTCAGTCATTTACAACAGCCAGCTCTAGAATCTGTTTTTCAGAGTATCTTTTACTCATGTCCACATCAACCAGCTGATTCTCCCTGTAGACAGCCATATGAAAAGCACGTGTGAAAAGTTTCCCTTTTTCTGACTTTTCTTTGTTTAAACTTCTGTTTTGGAGTGGTTTAGCAAGCGCACGTTTGTTATCCTTGTCATCAGATTTGTTGTGTATTTGGAGAATGACACTCAGTAATGCTTGATAAATGAACATAACGTTATTATGGCGTTCTCTTTCTCATACAAATATATAACAACCAGGTTGGTAGAAGGCAAACTAGATAGAGTTTGGTCTTTTTTTGTCTAGTCAATTCCTGTGTTGCTACGACAGAGATAAATATAAATTATGGAAGCCTCATGACACCATCTATAGCAGTCACGTAGACAGGGATTGTCTGAACTGAATTTTAGACAATTCCAGAATTCTGTTGCCAACAGATTATGGAGAAGATGTCTCTTTGTTGCAAAATGCAGTCTTCAATATCATGTAGCTTCTTTCATACAACCTTCCCTACTCATGTTCCTAACTGCAGCAGCAACTTCAAGAGAGGAAGAGATGTGAGGAGATTGTCATAGAAAAAAAACGTCTTTCTGGCTCTTGGGATGAGCAAAAATAGTGCAGCAATTGGGTTTATAAAGAAAGCAGCTCCAATAAAAACAGAAAACTAACTCTATCCATTATTAGGGATGTGAGAAGACATCACTCTGCACATAATGGCTGTTAACAGGAACCATCTGTTTTCTTTCATCATTATGGAAATGATCGTGCTTTGGCTTTTATTGAAGAAGCTCTCGATCCTAATTTTTATAATATAATGGTGTTTATGAAAAAAAACAAATGCTGAGAACGCATCAAAAGATAAAGTGCTTCACATTAATTTTGCTTTATCTGTGGTTAGAGTCTTTTTTAAAGAGCCACAATGTGCTATTGAAACAAAATGAATTCAGAAAATGCTGGAAATAGTACAACTGGGCTTTCAACATCTTAACCACAAGGCAGGTTGGTGCTTCAGGTAGGATCATTTTTTGTTGGCTCCTTGTCCCTGAAACAGTCACCTACCTTATCTTTTCTCTCCCTTTGCTTCCCCTTTTCCCCTTTTTCTCCATTTTATCTCTCTCCCCCACCCCTCACCCCCATCCCCTCCTCCCCAACATTTTCATCTGTCACAGCTTACCCTCTGATTTCAGCTTCTCAGCCGTTTGGCCGTTTACACTTTTTATTCTCTCTAGGGACTGCCATTAGCAGCTTTTCCTCTTGTTTTTGTGGCTATGACTCATCTTTCATTCCCTCACCCTGCAGTATAAATAGTTTCCACTTTCTATGCCTTTTAGCTTTGACAAACGGTCATCTGGCCTCGAAACGTCAGCTCTTTTCTCTCCTTACAGATGCTGCCAGACCTGCTGAGATTTTTCAGCATTTTCTCTTTTGGTCTCAGCTGCCTTCATAGTTCAGCTGCTAACTGACCTGCTGTTCATTTATCGCAGTTTCTATTTTTGCTTCAGATTTTTCTCATTTATGTTTTCTTTTTAATTTGTGATGGACCAGATTGCAACAGGTTAATTTAGAACCTGTTGTCTCTATAGCAACAACAATTTCCATTCAGGTAGCACCTCTAACAGTAAAATACGAGCGATTATCAAAATAAATCTGACACATATACTGGAATATGAAACAATTGTATACAGACATTTTTGGATTATTTGGGGAAAAATACAGGGCAGAGTTTTATGTCCGGAACTCAAGGTGGGTTCTGAGGTGGGGAAACATAAAATTGAATGGACAGGATTCCCCCAGGAAGCAAACCCAGATGCAATTTCACACTTGGCAAGGCAGGGTCTAGGCCGGGGGTGGGGGTGTGAAAATTCCCCATTAAGACACTTAAGTGGCCACTTAATGCACACTTAAGGGCCTTATCCAGCCCAACCTCAATTTTTAGGCTGGTGTGTGTGGGTAGGGTGGGAAAATGACATTTGCACTTCTCTCCATCCCAAGTGGGAAGGGCCCCTCAGAGTTGGAGGAACCTCTCCCTGGGACATTGGACATCTTGGACCCCCTTCCTGCTTGGACTGACCTCCAATGGCATGATCCCCCTTCGCAACCTCTCTTGGCGTCCCCTATCTTCCTGCCCCCCCTGGGTCCCTTGGGACTTGCCTTTTTAAAGGTCCTGGGACTTAGTCCCAGGCGCAACACTGCAGTACTGCTTCTGGCCACTGCAGCACTGTGCCTGACTGGGCTGGCTGACAGCTCTCATAGACTTCTTTCCAAGGTGGATGGAAGTCCCACCCACTGACAGTCAATGCTTACGTAAGTGTTAAATAGCAGTTGGAGTGTGAGAATCAGCAGTTGCGCCTTAGGCACCGACCACTTGCCATCTTTAAAATTCTACCCACGAAGTTTTAGCCAATTTGAACTCCTCAGATTTGAGTGCATTGTTAACCATTTCACACAAAGTATTACTGGGCAAGTGGAGTAAACTACTGAATGTAAATCAAAAGAAACTCAATCCTTACAGAATTACTCAAGAAACCTGAACACAACTCGACATTTTCCAACATGAATCTTTCCTGGGGAAATTTCTGCTATAATAAAGCTGCACAAATAATCAGTCTAAGCCAGATGAGAGGTCATTCCACATGTGGCTGCAGCAAAATGGCTACCTCTGCACTGTCATTGTTTATTTAAATGTGATGGTGACAATGCTTTACCACTCGAGACAATCAAGGAGATTCTGGCAGCATGTACACCAACTCATTTTACAAATTGGACTAGAATTTGTGGAGATTCTGATGGTGAACAACTGCCAATGTTTGTCAGCATTACCATTTTGTTAGCACTGTAACACAGTGGTTAGCACTACTGCCTCACAGCGCCAGGAACCCCCGGATTCGATTGGGTGACTATCTGTGTGGAGTTTGCACGTTCTCCTCATGTCTGCGTAGGTTTTCTCGGGTGCTCCAGTTTCCTCCTACAGTTCAAAGATGTGCAGGTAGGTGGACTGGCCATACTAGATTGCCCAAGATGTGTAGGTTAGTTGGATTCACCATGGTAAATGGATAGGGCTACGGGGATAGGCTGGGGAAAGGGCTTGGGAAAGGTACTCTGTCAGAGAGAGTTGGTTCAGACTCGATGGGCTGAATGGCCTCCTTCTGTAATGACCCACACACACACACCTTATTTTAGTGGTGATCTAAATAATAAACTACTGCTGAACAGCCAATCTGGCCCTGAAAAAGTAATTTTATATTTGTGTGATGTTATTAAATGTTTCCATTATGTTTAATTACTAGATTTTCTAAATTAGATCCTTATAATTAGTCATTTTTTAAAAATTGTTCATATTTCAGCTTCTACCTTAGAAGGCATTGATGGGCTTTCTTAACTATCGTATCAGCATGGGGGGCACCAGGACACGTTGTTGGTGATCTGGACACCTAAACACTTGAAACACTGAAGTTTCTGTCACAATCTCTACTTTGGCTCTCTGTAAAATATTTTAAAAAGTAATTTAATTGCTGGTGCTTTTCATTTCCAGCTTGGTTGTCTGTAGAATTCTTTAATGTGATTAGCTGCTTGGATTGCTTAATGACATCATTGCAACTCAGTGCCGAGAATGCCCATTAAACAACACTACAATTGATTGTACATCAAAAGACGTCAAGCTCTTGTTACCGAAATTGCTAGATTGTTGAGCGAAGTTTTCTTCGAGGCCAGTGGTGAGTGCCTTGGCTTTGCTCCGGATTGCAAAATCTGGATCAATATAATGATATCGTCAAAGGTCTTTTGAGGGAGTGTTACAAAGAACAAAGAACAATACAGCACAGGAACAGGCCCTTCGGCCCTCCAAGCCCGCGCCGCTCCCCGGTCCAGGATTGAATCCTGAATCCAGGATCCCCGCCCAATTTTCCAGCCTATCTACATCCTAATATCCTATTCACCGAGCTGTCCCTCACAGCTACGATGCTTTGTTCATCACAACCTATTAACTCACCCCCACCCCCCCATTCCAGACCATGTGATCTCCAGGGAGAGGCGAAAACCCAGAGTGAAAACCCCAGGGCCAATATGGGGAAAAAAAAAATCTGGGAAATTCCTCTCCGACCCCCTGAGGCGATCGAAACGAGTCCAGGAGATCACACTGGCCCTGATCAGAAAATGCTTCCCAACCCTATTCATTTCCACTTCTGCTTTACGAACACCATCTGAATTCCCTGCCCCCGAGACAGGTTCCCAACTATCCGCAGTCTCGCTCTGTACTGGCACCAGCAAGATGATCATAGAATGAAGCCTTGAAACGAGAAACAAAGAACAATTAGCCCGCGCCGCTCCCTGGTCCAAACTAGACCACTCTTTTGTATCCCTCCATTCCCACTCCGTTCATATAGCTGTCTAGATAAGTCTTAAACGTTCCCAGTGTGTCCGCCTCCACCACCTTGCCCGGCAACACATTCCAGGCCCCCACCACCCTCTGTGTAAAATATGTCCTTCTGATATCTGTGTTAAACCTCCCCCCCTTCACCTTGAACCTATGACCCCTCGTGAACGTCACCACCGACCCGGGGAAAAGCTTCCCACTGTTCACCCTATCTATGCCTTTCATAATTTTATACACCTCTATTAAGTCTCCCCTCATCCTCCGTCTTTCCAAGGAGAACAACCCCAGTTTCCCCAATCTCTCCTCATAACTAAGCCCCTCCATACCAGGCAACATCCTGGTAAACCTCCTCTGTACTCTCTCCAAAGCCTCCACGTCCTTCTGGTAGTGTGGCGACCAGAACTGGACGCAGTATTCCAAATGCGGCCGAACCAACGTTCTATACATCTGGGCGTTACGAGCGCCCTGCTGTGCCCCCTATTTAACCAAAGGTATTATTCACATGTTATTGTTTCCTATCTGCTATTAATTAAATGAAGGTTCTGGCAGTAATTGCTAAGGATTTCTCATCTTAACAGACTATCTGAATGGAGGAGAAACTGCCCCAAGAAGGTTGGAGCAGATGAAACAATTGTGGCATTGGACACCTCAAAAGTTATGTGGATCTCTCCAGTAATTAGACACCCTATAAAGTTCGGTGTGACTACAGCACTACATAAAGGATTAATCACCATTTTATATTCCAATCTCCTTGATTCAGAAATGCAGCAAGACATTTCGGGAAATAGTCTCAACAGCTGTTGATGGTATCTCATGGTATACTTGTGAGAGTGACCTTGTAGCGCAGAACATGACTTGTTCAGAATCCTTTCTAGGGATCGCTATCATTCTGCATTTAGAAAGAAAATGTATGGTCACGGCACGGCTATTTCTCAGCTGGAAGTATTAGCCACAAAAGGTGACCTTTAAAACTCAGAAATCTCTTGCAGGTTTTAGATTGAGAAGCAAATAAACCTTTCACAAAATAATTGCCTAAAATTGATTTTGTGGTTTTGTGTGTGTTTTTTTTGCACTGCCAGGTTGTAATGGCTTCTCACTGACTATCGCGCTTGTCATTGCCTCAATACACAATAAAAACATTACAGTATTGATTAGTTACAAACCAAAAGAGGGATAAGTGTTTCCAGATAATTACAAGTTGATTTATGGTGAACCATCTAATGAAAATAAATGTTGCTCAGAAGTTTACTTTCTGGTCTTTAAAACTTAGTTTGCAAAGTTTGGATGAAGAGCAAACCTGGGATATGAAGATTGACTTCAAGTTGCAAGTTGCCAGGGCAGCACGGTGGCAGAGTGGTTAGCGCTGCTGCCTCACAGCTCCAAGGACCTCGGTTCAATTCCGGCCTTGGGTGACTATCTGTGTGGAGTATGCATGTTGTCCCCATGTCTGTGTGGGTTTCCTCTGGGTGCCCCGGTTTCCTCCCATACTCCAAAGATGTGCAGGTTAGGTAGATTGACCATGCTAAATTCCCCCTTGGTGTCCCAAGATGTGTAGATTAGATGGGATAAACCATGGGAAATGTACAGGGTTGCAGGGATAAGGTGGGGAAGAGTGCTTGGGTAAGACACTGTCAGAGAGTTGGTGCAGATTCATTGGGCTGAATGGCCTCTTCTGCACTGTAGGGATTCTATGATTAAAGTACAGACAGTTGATTTAAGTGGTGGGCCAGAAACTTACATTGCTGGGGTGGGCATATACCTCACCTGAAAGTGTGTGAATTTGCATGAGTAGACATCGGGCGTGTATCCAGACATCATGGAGTACTCAATGCAATCTTTTGGTTGGTGGGTTTGCTTGACAGTTGGAAGCACGGCCGCTGCAGACAATCAAGCAGACAATTTAGTCCATTAAGCATCCAATTGAAAACAATTTGACGTGGTCCATCTGCTTTTATAGTTGCCGGGTGGACCAATCAGCCAGCCAACCTTTACATTTCAGCTGCAACCTCGATCCAGGATGGGATGAAATGTCAGGACTGAAATAAAAATTAATAAAAGTGTCCGGTGACTGGGGTTTGTGTTTAAATTCGCTGCCTCAATACTCTTTGAATAGTTTTTCCATCGCAATTTATTTTGTCCCAGCTCCCTGACACAGCTCCGCAGCGGCTGCCCCCCACAAAGGAGCACAGTTGAAGAGTCATCTCGCGTTTTCTTACCAGCCGCCCTCCCCAGCATTACTGAACCTTTCGCAGTGCGCGTTTTGCCAGCCAGTGTGAAATCACGTTCCGGGGCCGACCACAGCCAGATGTGCATTTTACACCTGCATCTGGGCACACCGAGTGTGTGCACCCAACGGACAAAAAATCCAGGCAGTGGTGTCTGTAGCTGGAGATTAACAGGGTGATTCAACATGTGACTTGATATTATTAGCTTGTAAATTCATTTCATACATTTAACATAATGACCATAATTTTACACTCCCTCTGGTTCTAAAGCCGAAAAGTGCATGGATGGGATTCCTTCCAAATTCCTGCCCGCCCCGACCTGTTTGTGGTTTTACATTGGGATGGGCAAGGCCTCAGACTGGAAGTCTGCCCTTGCCCCAATTAAGGCCTTTAAGGGGCCTTTAGTGGCTGCTGAAGGGCCATTTCCCACCCAGTCTCATTTATTTGGCTGGTGAGCTGGTGACAACTTGGGTGGGAAATGTGTAAGTGAAGATAGTTGGATCTCTGGTGGAGCGGGGTGAGTGCCTTCATCAGAAGCCCCCTCCTGACTGGAGGCACCCTCCCTTTAAGGCCCAGTGAAATCCGGACCTCCCTCCCCCAATCCCTGTGACTCTGATCGTCCCTCCCTCCTCTCATGTACCCCCCAAAAGCATTCCCTACTCTCCCTACTTTAGGATCCCTGTTACTTACGTTGTCCTCCGGTTCCCAGAAGGAAGGGGGTCATATCTTTGTGGGATGTTCTTTGTGGCATTGGGGGTGGGGGGAGGGGAGGGGCAACCCTCTAAAGATAGTACATACCCTTCCTTCCTATCTGCCTGCTGTCCAAAAGCTAACTCCCATCCCTCAGCCCGCCTCCTCCTTAACTTGACCGAATCCTTCCCACCCAATACCCTGCATTTACCTCACTCCAGGATCCTTCTTCTTGGGACTGGACGCAGTTCCGACAGTGCCCACATCTGAGCTCTTAGCACTGCTGAAACTGCTGGGGCTGCTGGCCAATCAGAATGGCCTGCAGCTCGCCAGTATGGGACGTCCCTCTCCAGTGAGGGGCAGAAGTCCCACTATTAGCCAGTTTATCCCATCCACAGCGCATTATGGCTGTGAGAGGATATTGTTCTGTGAGGGGGATGTTTTAACAGAGCAAGTCGGTTTATAGCCAATGTTCCTTTCAGTGGGAGGGGAGCAGCAGCAAGCAGTTTTCTACTCCACCCCCCCCACCCCCATAAAATGCAGCCCAATAATGAGCAAGAGGCCAAAATTGGATGAGCACAAGATAGGAGTGTTGTGAATAGGTATCAGAGATCGGCTGGGGCAAGGCCATGGAGGGACTTGAAAAAACGAATGAGAATCTTAAAACTGAGGTATTCCTCAATCGAGATTCAGTGTAGGTCAGCAAGCAGAGAGCCTACCGGCGACTGGGATTTGATGAAGATGGGACGCAGAATTTGAGGTAAATTTATCAAGGATGGAAGATGGGAGCCCGACCAGGTACATGGTGGAGTAGTCAAGTCCAGAAGTAACAAAATGATTTGAAGGATAATGAAATAGTTTAACTCTCTCCTCACATCCAGTTATTATGTCTCCGTTTTCACTTTGAAGAAATGATTGACAGTTGCTTTCTTATCTTTTTCATGAACTATTGTGTGCTTCCTGCAAGAAGCCAAAAGCTTCCTTGAGTGACAAATCTTTTCGATTGGAAAGAGATTAAATGTAATTTCAGAGCAAATACCCTCCTTTTGTTGAGCCAAATTATGCAGCACAGCACCTGTGACTGGAATGTAAAAATGCAAAGCCTTGCCTCGGGTACATAACACTCTAAATCTTTACCAATGTGGAATGTGCTTTCCCAAAACCTTAATGCAGTCTCCATGGGTGGCACAGTGGCACAGTGATTAGCACTTCTGCCTCACAGCTCCAGGGACCCGGGTTCGATTCCTGGCTTGGGTCACTGTCTGTGGGGAGTTTGCACATTCCCCCCGTGTCTGCGTGGGTTTCCTCCAAGTGCTCCAGTTTCCTCCCACAGTCTGAAAGATGTGCTGCATTGGCCACACTAAATTCTCTCTCAGTGTACCCGAACAGGCGCCGGAGTGTGGCGACTAGGGGACTTTCACAGTAACTTCAATAACAGTAAACCTACTTGTGACACTAATAAATAAATAATTTTTTAAACCGTGATGTTATAGTGGGTTTTAAACTGGGAGAAGGAATTGATAGGAAGTGCAATAGAATTAATTCCCTCTTTTTTTCTAATGTCCAGTTCCTTGGTTGTGGAGGAGTTTCCAATTTTCTTAGCAACCTTGACATTTAACGAAGTTCCAAAAGAATGGTTGAGATTTTCCATCCTCGCCCACCATCAGATCTTCCAGCCCCGTCGAAAGTTAATGGGGAGAATTTTCCCATCCTCCTCGCCACGGGAATCATAGCGGGGGCGGGGGTGGGGAGCACCATGGAAAGGTCCATTGACCTCGGGCAGGGGTTTCTGGTTTTGGGGTGAGCGCGGCCAGAAAATCCCACCCAATGGGTTTTTGGCTGGCTTGGCACATCCCCCCCAGCGGGTCTGACCATGGCGGGGCTGGAAAATCCCGACCATTCTTGACATAGTAAAAGCACTAGAAGCTATACGAGAACATTTTGTTACAAGAGCTGTTTCATGCAGAGAAAATCAATCGAGTTTGGTTAATAACTAATGACAAATCCAAGTAAAATATAAAGCAGACTTCATACTAATTTCTGTGCCACATTCCTTTGTGTTGGCAGCTGATCCTACTCTGAGTCATATTTTAAGTTTTCCAACTCATCTTCAAGAGCCCATACAAATATGGAAGTTCGCGTCTGCCTGAAAGATTAGAGGATCTTGGGGGGATTACTGCTCAATTTCTGCAACCAGCTATCACTGGGTGGATTGCAAACAATTCTCTGATGTAAACATTCCCTTCTAAGGCTTTAAGATGTTGGAAAGATAATTCTGGAATTTAAAAAGCTTTGTTTTTGACATGTTCATGGCAGCTTTAATCATGTAATTCTCAGTTGAAAAGATCTGCTAAATCTCCAGAGAAAGATTAACTTACAGTTTACAGCTTTTAGACATCAGTCTCAAAAGGAAATCAGAAGTGTTACAATGCACCTCCCTTTAAAATTAAGGCTAGATTCAGTTTAGTGAAGCTTTGCTGATATGTAACGATTAAGCCTGGATGTCAGAGCAAGATCATCATAAGCCTAAGATCAGATCTGTATCATTTTGTACAAAACCATGAGATCATTACTGTTTGTTTTCCAGACTAATAAAAGGAATATTCCGCCAATAAGGCTACTGTCTACCGAAGATAAACCTATTAATGCCACTCAAAGTAATGGAGACTTTTAAGTCCCAAGGACCTGTTTCTCACGGATTGAATTTAAATATTGGAGGATTTGTAGCACTGTGGTAGTGTCCCTATCTCTGGACCAGAAGCTCCTGGTTCAAGTCCAAAATCAGGAAGGAGTGCTCATAACATGGTTCAAAGGGTTGATAATCAGTGCAAGAATCCTTCCACCCAAAATGAAAGAAGTGTGTGTGTGAAGATGTGGTTAAAAATAAATAAATGAAAGCATCGAGAAACAGAAAAGGCATTTCATTCCAGGTATGCATGTAATTTTGAAAGTGTTGTTTGAGTTATTAGTTTGCCTGACACAATATTAATTAAAAATGTGACCTAAACAGTTTTAATTCCTGTTTAATTGGCATTCGAAGAAGAAATACACATTAATATATATGGAAACAAGTGTAGTTAAAATGAGTTCTGTGCGTTCACATTTTGAGAATAAAACCTCCCTGTTGCGACTTTTCTGTCAAAAATGTCTTTATAAATTCCTCTGCCTGCACACTGTACTTAGATTCTCCCACCAATAGGACCTCAGTTTGAGACTTGTCAGACCCTCAGCCTATACTCAACAGAGAAACTCTTTGGAGGTAATTTTGCCTTTGTGCAATAGCATAAAAAGGGCAATTGTGAGTTGGCAGTTCGTGCTACACCTTTCCCAATTGAAGTCAACAGAAATAAAAATGGAAAGCGATGTCAACAGGCTGTCAACTTGCTATTGTCAATTTTATTTGCATGAAGGCAAAATTACTTCTTATGCTTCAAAGGCCTTTACTTCTTTGCTTCCCAAATTGTCAAAATCCTCCCACTTAAGTACAAATAACATCAAACCAAAATATTACGTTAACTGTAGGGACAGAATGTATGACTTTAAAATGGGGACTGAATTATATTGGTGCATTCTAGTCCAGTTAGTCCTAGCCATCTAACTCTGGTCCATCTAAAGATTACACTTGGTCTTAACTACCACAGGAGATGGAATGTCAAATCTGAATGTGACTCTTGAAGAGCATGTGCAATACGTACATGGGGCCTGCCTCCATCTCATGTTAACAAATCACCACAAAACATTCTTAACTTCCCATAGCAACAACAAATTAGCCTCTAATTTACCTCAAAACCCACCAGTGATTTATAAGCAGCTGCCAATCAAACAATAAAGTTCTCCCAGAAATAAGAACGAGTTTTTAAAGAGGTTAACAACAACTTGCATTTATATAGCACCTTCAATATAGAGAAACATTTAAATGGGCTTCAAAGGAGCAATACCAAACAAAGTTTGACAGCGAGTCACATGAGGAGACATTGGGGCAGGTGACCAGAAGCTACGTCAAAAAAGGAGCATCTTAAAGGAGGATAGAGTGATGCAGAGATTTGGGCAGGATTTCCAGTGCTTAAGGCTTTGGCAGCTGAAGGTATGGCCACCGATGGTGGACCAATTAAAATGGGGGATACTCAAGATGCCAGAATTGGAGGAGTACAGATATCTCAGTGAATTGAAGCTTTGGAAGGGATTTCAGAGTTTGAGAAGGACAAAGTGACCAGTCAAGATATTGGAAAAAAAGATGAAAAGTTTAACACTGAGACATTTTTCAACTGGGAGCCAAAGTTGCTAAGTGAACACAGCGGTCATGGATGAAAAGGACTTTGTATGAGTTGACACAGGCAGTAGATTATGGAGTTTGTGAAGAGTAAAATGTGGGAGGCCAGCCAGGAATGGAATAGTTAAGCCTGGAGGTAACAAAGGCAAGGGGTCACATTGGTTTGCAGGTGCAGCAGGTGCCTCCTTTAAGAAGGCAAATGGAATTTTGTCCTTTATTGCTAGACGGATGGAGTTTAAAACAGCAAGGTTATGTTGCAGCTGTATAAGGTGCTGGTGAGGCCACACCCGGAGTACTGTGTATAGTTTTGGTCTCCTTACTTGAGAAAGGATATACTGGCACTTGAGGGGGTGCAGAGGAGATTCACTAGGTTGATTCCGGAGTTGAGAGGTTGGCTTATGAGGAAAGACTGAGTAGACTGGGGCTATACTCATTGGAATTCAGAAGAATGAGGGGAGATCTTATAGAAACATATAAGATTATGAAGGGAATAGATAAGATAGAAGCAGGGAAGTTGTTTCCACTGGCAGGTGAAACTAGAACTAGGGGGCATAGCCTCAAAATAAGGGGAAGCAGATTTAGGACTGAGTTGAGGAGGAACCTCTTCACCCAAAGGGTTGTGAATCTGTGGAATTCCCTGCCCAGTGAAGCAGTTGAGGCTACCTCATTGAATGTTTTTAAGGCAAGGATAGATAAATTTTTGAACAGTAAAGGAATTAAAGGCTATGGTGAGCGGGCGGGTAAGTCCACAAAAAGACTAGCCATGATCTTATTGAATGGCAGAGCAGGTTCGAGGCGCCAGATGGCCTACTCCTGCTCCTAGTTCTTATGTTCCTATGTTCTTATCAACAGCAGTCAATTAATCAACGACGGCTGCCCGACCCCCAAGCGCTACCGAAAGGCCAGCAGCCTCAGCAGTGTCTCTGTGAATGATGGCGAGCTGCTAGGCCTGAATCCAGAGGAAAAGCGCACATGGATGAATATGCATTTTCAGAATAAAGTAAATGAGATTTGGGGGAAGGGTCTAGTCAGGCAGGGTCTGGCGGGGGGAGGGGGGGAGGAGGGCAGTGGGGGGCAGGGAGAGGGGTGGTTGGTGAGGGTAGGCAACGCTATTATTACGGCTGCTATTACCACCAGGAGGACCAAGGAGTGCCAGAGGACACAGATTCGAATGCCACCGAGGCAGCTGGTGGAATTTAAATTCAATTAATAAAATCTGGAATTGAAAGCTAGTCTGAATGACTATGAAACTATCATTGATATTTGTAAAAATCCATCCAGTTTAATAATGCCCTTTAGGGAAGAAAATCTGCTGTCCTTATTTGGTCTGGTTTACATGTGACTCCGGGCCTACAGTAATGTGGTTGACCCATCACTGCCCTCTGCAATGGCCTTGCAAGTCATCAGGTGCAATTTTACAGCCTCGCTTGGGCAAGACCGGAAATTCCCACCCGAGGTCAACGGAGATTTCCGTTGTCGGAGCCTCACCCGCATCGATTCCATGGCGAGCGAGGTGGTAGAGTTCCAGCCATTGAGTTCAAGAGCTATTAGGAAATGGTAATAAATGGTGGCCTAGCTAGTGATGCACACATCCCATGAAAGAATCAAATTTTAAAAATAGCAATGAAGGCAAGAAGATGGCTCTATGTGGCTCAATTGGGCTCTGGGCAGGGGCACCATCCACGCCATCTTCTCCAATGCTAGAAAGATGGCATGCTGGTCGGAAGATAAAGGGAACATTACCCTTACATTTGCATGCAATTTCCATCCTTCCAACCTCTCAACTAGTCTGCAAAGGGCAGGTAAAAACCAGACCAATAACTTCAGTCTTCCCAGTATTTATTTGGAAGAAATGTCCATGCGCCCAGTGCTGGATGCTAGACAAGCTGTCTGACAACTTAGAGATGGTGGAGGAGCTGAGACAGGTGGTGATGAGGAAGAGTACCTATCAAAACTAATGGATGATGTTGCCAAAGAGCCTTGGGTGGGGGGGGGAAGCCAAAGGTAATGATGTTAAGGTGGGAAGAGAAGCCTTTGCAATGACTCTATGGCTATAGTGAATAGGCAATGTTTTGCAGGAGGATGGTATGGTCAATCATGTCAAAGGCTGAAGATATGTCAACAAGGATGAAATAGGATAGTTTACTTTTACCACAGTCGGTTGTGGCTTCGAAAAGAACAATTATCAGTAATGTGGCAGCAGTGGAAACGTGATTGATTGGATTCAAACATGGTGCTAGTTTTTACGTGGAGACACATCCCCCACTCTCCCAATCTTGAGCCTGTCAACTCAGAATCCAGCCACCCTGCAGGGATAAAATGCTGGGATCAGCATTAATTGACTCAGAGTGGGACTTCCACCCCCATCTGGAAGAAGTCCCCCCCTGGAGAGCTGTCAGCCCATCATGTCTTTGACATGGCTTATTTTTATTCAGAATTCAACTGATTCCATCTTGTGCAGTTTGAAATAGCTTGCTACTAGGAATTATGGAAGAATGAACAGTTTTATGTAACATTTTGTCAATCCAGTAAGTTCAAAATGAGTCTGTCTCTCTGGTAGGTGTCCACAGCAACCCTGACTTGACATATTATTTCACTTAATTCTGATAGGGGTGACAAGGTGGCACAGTGGTTAGCACTGCTGCCTCACAGCGCCAGGGACCCGGGTTCAATTCTGGCATTGGGTGACTGTCCGTGTGGAGTTTGCACATTCTACCCGTGTCTGCATGGGTTTCCTCCGGATGCTCCGGTTTCCTCCCACACTCCAAAGATGTGCGTGTTAGATGGATTGGCCATTAAATTGCCGCTTAGTCTCAGGGGGATTAGGAGGGTAAATATATGGGGTTACAGGGATAGGGCCTGGGTGGGATTGTTGTCGGTGCAGACTCAATGGGCCAAATGACCTCCTTCTGCACTGTAGGGATTCTATGATTCTATGATTGACGGAGGTTCCAGCAATTTCTGAAACTATGAAGTGCAGACCAAATATTATCGATAACCTGCGAAAAGTAACCATGATTACGTTTCTTGAGACAGTTTGATACTGGGACCGCAAGATGAGATTGCAATCCAAAATTCCTTATTGGTTCCGTCATACTGTTGTGCAGTGCAGTGTTTGCTTGTTGTCATCTCTCACTTTTTAAAAATCCAGTCTAAATGCATGTCATGTTGTTTAATAGTTTGAAACTGAAGGCATGAGGGAACTTCCATGAAAACTAACTGTGGCAAACCCCAGGGAATGTGAAGCATTTCATAAGCCTAGTATTTCGCAAACCACGGCAGAGAGGATGCAGTCAATGTTGAGATAGCTCAAGAACAAGGGTGTGAGACTTACCCTGAATCTTTCTGCTTTTAAATGCCAGCACTGCATTTTGTATAAATGTCCAATTGAAATCATTTTCAGGCAAATCTGAAAAAAAACCTGGATCAGTATTTAGCGTCAAATGCCGAAAAATTAATTTTACATTTTTTCTTATTGTTTCGCAAGCTCCAGTCAAAGTGAAGTCAAGGTGGCAGCTAGTATTTAATATTTAATGTAAGACATCCCATTTTTCATCAGACAGTGGCACTTTAGAATGATAAAAAATGTATACTCTACTAAAAAATTTAGAATACTTAGATAGACAGAAGGGGAAACAAGTTAAGTTGAAGCAGTGGCAACCAAGATCTGCGGTGCCAACCTCATTGAAACATGTATAATTCTTGCAGGGCTTGAAAAGGTAGGTGCCAAAAGGCTGTCTTCCCTGGTTGGAGAGCCCAGAGCCAGGAGTCATGGTCTCAGGATAAGTTGGCCATTTTGGACTGAGGTGCAAAGAAATTTCTTCAATAGAAAGTTGTGATCTTTTGGAATTCTCCATCCCAGAGGCACAAGGATGCTCAGTCAGGGAGTATCTTCAGGTCTGATTTTGATTGGTTTTTGGACATTGATTGATCGGTGGATAGGGTGGGAAAGTGCAGTGGAGTAGAAAGCCAGCAATGGTCTTATTGAATATATTTAGAAACATAGAAACTAGAAGCAGGAGTAGGCCATTCGGCCTTTCGAGCCTGCTCCGCCATTCTTGGTGATCATGGTTGATCATCAAATTCATTATGATCATGGTTTAATTTAATGGAATGTATAGATCTCACACAGACCTGGCTAAATATCCCTTTCTACTTTCACGACAAATTCTTTCACATATTAGTGAACATAGAACAAAATAAATTCCAAGCAAAAACACTTACATATTTCATATTCAAAATTCATATTGGATTAAGAATGAGGGTTGAATAAAGATTCTGGCCAGACAAAATGGCAACAAATTATATCTATGTAGCACCTTTAGCACAATAAGATGTCCCAAGGCACTTGACAGAGGCATTATCAATCAGAATGTGGCACTGAGACACATAAGGAGATGTCGGGCTGAATTTTACCATGAGCTTTGGGGCCCCCACCAACAGGCCAAAAAGCACAATCTGAGCCCGCACTTGCCCACCCAAGGACCTGCCATCCAATTAGAAGTCTGGCAGCTCTGAAATTTCAGGAGCATCACTGGGGAGTTTCATCATTCAGTGGGTCAAGGGTTGGAGGGGAATCCCTTCCGAGAAGATCATTAGAGGGCTACGAGGGCTATCTTTCCTGCCTGGGGCCTCCTCCTCACGTCAAATGGACCTTTAGGCTTGCGCCACGCCCCCCCCCCCCCCCACCCCTGTGGTGGGACTACATCGGAGAGCCATCCCAACCAAGATCCCACGATTTTACTGGTTTCCACCTCCCAACCTGCCACCCAGGAGTCAGTAAAATTCTGCCCATTTGGTCAAAGGGGTAAGTTTTAATGGGTGCTGTAAAGGAGGAAAGTGATGCGGAGAGGCAGAGAGATGTTGGGAGAGAACTCCTGAGCTAACAGCCAGGCACCTGGAGGCACGGTGATTCTAATCAGAGATGCTTACCAACCCAGAATTAGAGGAGTGCAAATATCTTGGAGAGTTGTGAGATTGGAGGTGAGTACAAAGATAAGGATGGGTGACTGAGGCCAGGGAGAGATTCACAAACCAGGATGAGAATTTTAAAATCAAGAAGTTGTTTTTACTGGAAGCCAATGGAAGTCAGTGAGTAAATGGTGATAGAAGAAGGGGTTTTGCTGCAAATCAAGACACAGACAGGAGAGTTTTGGATGACCTTGTTTATGGAGGGAAGAATGGGGAAAACTACCAAGGAGTCCTTTGGAAACAAAACACATTCTACACTTCAGTTTCCCCTTGACATTCAATGGCATGACCATCGCCATGACCACTATCAACATCCTGGGGATTACCATTGATCAGGAACTGAACATGACCAGCCATATAAGTACTGTGGTTATAAGGGCAGGTCAAAGGTTGGGAATTCTGAGGAGAGTTGCTCAACTCCTGACGCCCCAAGCCTGTCCACCATCTACAAGGCACAAGTGTGATGGAATGCTCAACATTTGCCTGAGCTCCAACAACACTCAAGAAGCTCAACACCATCCAGGACAAAGCAGCCCACTTGATTGGCACCACATCCACAAACATTCACTCCCTCCACCACCGATACACAAGGGCAGTAGTGTGTGCCATCTACAAGATGTTAGATGGCAGCAACTCATCAGGGCTCTTTCAACAGTACCTTCCAGATTCACCATGTTTACCACCCAAAGGACAATGGCAGCAGATACATGGGAACACCACCATCTGCAAGTTCCCCTCTGCTCCAGTTCAAGAAGGGAACCTTCTACATTCTCAAGGGCAATTATAGATGGGCAATAAATGTTCGCCTAGCAGTGACACCCATATCCTATGAACGAATATAAAGATAAACAACTCGTACATTCCTTAAGACATCTCAGCATGCTTTCAAATAAGAACAAGGGCAATATAGTTGACATCGTGCCTTGGTATGATGGTGGGGGGAAATGGAGACTCTAAAATGGAGATGTTATGAGGAGATTTGTGGAGCAGGACATATTCTAGTGAGGAGGATGAAACTAGGCAGGCAATTCCAGAGGGCAAGAATGGAATAACTGGGCAAGCAGCCATGAAGGTTAGAGTGAAGGGATGAGGTGGATTGGATGTGCCTCTGCTACTCCTCTCCAGACAGGTGAAGGAGCTTTGTGAATAGGGGAGGTGATGGCCTAGTGGTTTTATTGCTAGACTATTAATGCAGAAACTCAGTTCTGGGGATCCAGGTTCGAATCCCACAATGGCAGATGGTGGAATTTGACTTCAATAAAAAAAATCTGGAATTAAGAATTACTGATGACTATGAAACCATTGTCGATTGTCGGAAAAACCCATCTGGTTCACCAATGTCCTTTAGGGAAGGAAACTGCCTTCCTTACCTGGTCTGGCTGACATGTGATTCCAGAGCCACAGCAATGTGGTTGACTCTCAAATGCCCTCTGAACAAGGGCAATGAGGGATGGGCAATAAATGCTGGCTCGCCAGCGATGCCCATGTCCCACGAATGAATTTAAAAAAATAGCAGGTGAGCTTTGGTGGCAAGGCTGTGTCCTTGTCCCAACAACAGCATGAGTTTATATTAATATAGCACCTTTAACACACGGAAACATCCCAAGATATTTCATCAGAACATTAGCAAACAAAATTTGATACCAAGTCACATATTTGAACAGGAGAACAAAAGTTTTCTGAAATTTCTTAAAGGAGAGGCAGAGGTAGAAAGATAGAGATGGAGAACTGTTCTAATAAAAGGCCACTGATCTGAATTAATTCTTTTCCTTCACGGATGCTGCCTGACCTGCTGAGTACTTCCAGCATTTTTTGTTTCCGTTTCATATTTCCAGCATCTGTGATATTTTGATTTGATGACAGTTTGATTCTGTTGGTTAAGGAATAAGGGATTGAAGTTCAATGTTTGGGAGCTGGGATGAGAGCAGATCATGGTGTAGCCAGGACAGATGGGGAAAAGCTGCACAGTGCAGTAAGTGCAGTGCAGTGCACATAGATAGATGGAGGGAAAATGGAAGAGTTTGGACTAGGGGCAGTGTCGGTAAAGTGGATGGTCTTGGATTTGGGCAAAGATTGGACAAGTTGGTCAGATGCACCTTCAGCCAGGCCCCTGTGCTCTCCAGACACTTCTACAAACCTCACAAATCTGATAGACGTTTATAAAATAAATAAATTTCAGTCATGCTTTGAAAACAATTTGGCATGGCCCATACACACTGCCACAGAATTTAAATATTGCAGTTTGTCTTTGCCATTTCTCCCCACTTCCAAATGGCACAATTCCAACAATTAGCGTCCATACTTCAGGCAGTTCTGTGCCATTATCTAAATTAGCTTGACATGAAATCTGAGATGGATTCTATTCTGCACTGGGCAGATGTGAATTATCACCTGCTTTATTTCCACTCATGATTTCATCCAAGCAGAACATTCGTGCAGTGCCTTGCAGCCTTTTCATTTCACTATTTTCAACCACAGCTGCTGTCTAGTCTAGTCCAGGGATAGTGATGTTTTCAAAAAAAGTTTATTAGTCACAAGTAAGGTAATGGAGTTACTGTGAAATTCCCCTAGTCGCCACATTCCGGCACCTGTTCAGGTCAATACATCTAACCAGCACGTCTTTCGGACTGTAGGAGGAAACCAGAGCACCCGGAGGAAACCCACACAGACACGAGGAGAATGTGCAAACTCCACACAGACAGTGACCCAATCCAGGAATCGAAACGAGCTCCCTGGCTCTGTGAGGCAGCAGTGCTAACCACTGTGCCACTCCTCAGTTCAACAACTGGAAACTAGAAAGTATAGACACAGTCCATTCGTTATCACTTTACCTAACATTTAAACGAGGGTGCACAGCAAATGTATTCCGTGTGTGAGATTTTATTTGTATTTGCCACAAGGGCCGGGATTCTCCCAAAAAATTGACAAAGTGGCATTTCCGGGGAGAAATTTGGTATGATTTCCGTCGGCCCCAGCAGCATGATCTGGGCCGTAATCTTTAGACACCTTGAAATACCCACACCACCCTCCACCAAGTGAGAAACGTCGTGCCTGAGGTGCAAGGCATCTAATTCACCCGCCCTCGGGGGTCATCCGAGCACTTCTATCAAGGGTTCGCTGCATTTAAATGGCTCCACAGCACTTGCTCTCAATCAAGCCAGGAGGATGGCAGCAAGGAAACCAGCTCGTAGGCCCTCACCTGAATGCTGGATGCTATGGAGGAGAGATGGGCAACAATCTACCCTCTCATTGGCAGAAGGTCCTCCAGTAAGCTCACGAGTCCCGCTTGGGAGATGGTGGCAGCACTGGTCAGTGCCAGCAGAACTGAGCTGAGAATCCTGACTCCATTCTAGGAGAGAACCATGGAGCTCCGGGGAGCAGCCGGAGCGGGCCTGTATGTGGGAGAGGTGGGACTGTGGGAGGAAAGTGAGGACCACAGCACCTTCACCCAGATAATCAGTCTCAGTGAGTGCTTTGTTGTCTCAATCCCTGACCATGCCATATACTGAAACCATGTCCCTTTCCTTACAGGAAAATCAACCTGAGAGCGTGGCCTCTCAACCAGCACATGTGTGTGTATGTACATACACGTGTGTGTTTGTGTGTGTGCATGTGTGCATGTCTCAATGTGGGTGTGCGTGTGTGTGCATATGCCTGTGATTGAATCTGTGTGTGCATCTGTGCACACACGTGTGTGTGAGAGTGTGTGAGTGTGCATGTATGTCTGTGTACATGTGAGTGTGTGTGTGTGTGTGTGTGTGTGTGTGTGTGCATATATGCGTGTGAGTGTGTGTGTGTGTCATAGAGACATAGAGGTTTACAGCATGGAAACAGGTCCTTCGGCCCAACTTATCCAAGCCGCCCAGTTTTTACCACTAAGCTCTTCCCAGTTCTCTGCGTTTGGCCCATATCCCTCGATACCCATCTTACCCTTGTAACTGTCCAAATGCTTCTTAAAAGACAAAATTGTACCCGCCTCTACTATTACCTCTGGCAGCTTGTTCCAGACACTCACCACCCTCTGTGTGAAAAAATTGCCCCTCTGGACACTTTTGTGTCTCTCCCCTCTCACCTTAAACCTATGCCCTCTAGTTTTAAACTCCCCTACCTTTGGGAAAAGATATTGACTGTCTAGCTGATCTATGCCCCTCATTATTTTATAGACCTCTATAAGATCACCCATAAACCTTCTACACACCAGAGAAAAAAGTCCCAGTCTATCCAGCCTCTCCTTATAACTCAAACCATCAAGTCCCGGTAGCATCCTAGTAAATCTTTTCTGCACTCTTTCTAGTTTAATAATATCCTTTCTATAATAGGGTGACCAGAACTGTACACAGTATTCCAAGTGTGGCCTTACCAATGTCTTGTACAACTTCAACAAGACTTCCCAACTTCTGCGTTCAATGTTCTGCCCAATGAAACCCGACATGCCGAATGCCTTCTTCACTACTCGGTCCACCTGTGACTCCACTTTCAAGGAGCTATGAACCTGTATCCCTCGATCTCTTTGTTCTGTAACTCTTCCCAAAACTCTACCATTAACTGAGTAAGTCCTGCCCTGGTTCAATCTACCAAAATGCATCACCTCGCATTTATCTAAATTAAACTCCATCTGCCATTTGTCAGCCATTGGCCCAATTGATCAAGATCCCGTTGCAATCCTAGATAACCTTCTTCACTGTCCACTATGCCACCAATCTTGATGACATCTGCAAATTTACTAATCATGCCTCCCATATTCTCATCCAAATCATTAATATAAAATGACAAATAACCGTGGACCAGCACCGATCCCTGAGGCACACCACTGGTCATAGGCCTCCAGTTTGAAAAACAACCCTCTACAACCACCCTCTGTCTTCTGTCATCAAGCCAATTTTGTATTCTTTTGGCTACGTCACCCTGGATCCTGTGAGATTTAACCTTATGCAACAACCTACAATGTGGTACTTTGTCAAAGACCTTGCTAAAGTCCATGTAGACAACATTACCTGCACTCCCTCATCTACCTTCTTGGTTACCTCTTCAAAAAACTCAATCAAATTTGTGAGACATGATTTTCCACTCACAAAGCCATGCTGACTGACCCTAATCAGTTCTTGACTCTCTAAATGCCTGTAGATCCTGTCTCTCAAAATATCTTCTAACAACTTACTCGCTACAGATGTGAGGCTTACTGCCTGTAGTTCCCAGGCTTTTCCCTGCAGCCCTTTTTAAACAAAGGCACGACATTTGCCACCTTCCAATCTTCAGGCACCTCACCTGTGACACTTGATGATTCAAATATCTCTGCTCGGGGACTCGCAATTTCCTCCCTAGCCTCCCACAATGTCCTGGGATACACTTCGTCAGGTCCCGGGGATTTATCTACCTTGATGCGCTTTAAGACTTCCAGCACCTCCTTCTCTGTTATATGTACAATCCTCAAGACATCACTATTTATTTCCCCGAGTTCCCTAACGTCCATGCTTTTCTCAACAGTAAATACTGATGAGAAATATTCATTTAGGATCTCACTCATCTCTTGTGGATCCGCACATAGATGACCTTGTTGATCCTTCAGAGGTCCTACTCCCTCCCTTGTTACTCTTTTGCCCTTTATGTATTTGTAGAAGTGCTTTGGATTCTCCTTTGCCTTATCTGCCAAAACAATCTCGTGTCCCCCTTTTGTCCTCCTGATTTCACTCTTAACTCTACTCCTTCACCCCCTATACTCTTCAAGGGATCCACTTGATCTCAGCTGCCTACGCATGTCATGTTCTTCCTTCTTCTTCTTGACCAGGGCCTCAATATCCCGAGCCATTCAGGATTCTCTACTTCTACCAGCCTTGCCCTTCACTCTTAAGAGGAATGTGCTTACCCTGAACCTTGGTTAACACACTTTAGAAAGCCTCCCACTTACCAGATGTCTCTTTGTCTTCCCACAGACTCCTCCAATTAACTGTTGAAAGTTCCTGCCTGATACCATCAAAATTGGCCTTGCCCCAAGTTAGAATTTTAACTTTTGGGCCAGACCTATCATTCTCCATAGCTATCTTAAAACTATCTTATAATGGAATTTAGTCACTGGTCCCAAAGTGATCCCTCACTAACACTTCTGTCACCTGCCCTTCCTTATTTCCCAAGAGGAGGTCAAGTTTTGTCCCCTCTCTAGTCGGATCATCCACATACTGAATCTACTCAACGAATTTCTCTCCATCCAAGCCTCTAATACTATGGTTGTCCCAGTCAATGTTGGGAAAGTTAAAATCCCCTACTATTACCACCCTATTTTTCTTGGAGCTATTGTAATCTCCTTACATTTTTGCTCCTCAATTTCCTGCTGACTATTTGGGGGCCTATAGTACAACCCTATAAAAGTGATTAACTCCTTCTTATTTCTCAGTTCTACCCATGTAGACTCAGTGGGTGAACCCTTGGATATATCCGCTCTCAGTACTGCCGTGATGTTTTCCTTAATCAAAAGTGCAACTCCCCTTCCTCTCTTACCTCCTGTTCTATCTTTCCTATGGCATCTGTACCCTGGAACATTGAGCTGCCAGTCCTGTCCTTCCCTTAGCCATGTTTCAGTAGCTGCTATAATATCCCAGTCCCACGTACCCATCCATGCCCTGAGTTCATCTGCCTTGTCCGTCAGGCCTCTTGCATTGAAATAAATGCAGTTTAATCTGGACTTCTTTTGCTCTCTGTCTTGCTTTTGCCTGATCTGTCTAATACTAGACTGTGTGATTGAAGAGGTGTTTGTTCATCTTGATGAAGTCCTCCCCTTAAAGCCAACCATCTTTAATGGGCCCTCCGCAGCTGCTTAGTGGGGCTTTAGGTTCAACTTGGGTTAAGGCAAAGCACTCAACTCGATTTGGAACTCAATGATTGACAGAGGTTAAAGCTTGCTTGCCTGAGAAAATAGCCTTGCAGTAGTGTCACAGTAATGTGCACTGTCTGACATTGTTGATGTGGAATTGTGGACTACTCTGTGGCACACGTGTGTATATGCGTGTGTGTGTGTGCATGTCTCAGTGTCTGTGTGTGTGTGTGTGTGTGCATGTCTCAGTGTCTGTGTGTGTGTGTGTGTGCATGTCTCAGTGTCTGTGTGTGTGTGTGTGTGCATGTCTCAGTGTCTGTGTGTGTGTGTGCATGTCTCAGTGTCTGTGTGTGTGTGTGTGTGTGCATGTCTCAGTGTCTGTGTGTGTGTGTGTGTGCATGTCTCAGTGTCTGTGTGTGCGTGTGTGTGTGTGCATGTCTCAGTGTGTGTGTGTGTGTGTGTGCATGTCTCAGTGTCTGTGTGTGTGTGTGTGTGCATGTCTCAGTGTCTGTGTGTGTGTGTGTGTGCATGTCTCAGTGTCTGTGTGTGTGTGTGTGTGTGTGTGCATGTCTCAGTGTCTGTGTGTGTGTGCGCCCAAATGACTGCATGAGGGCCAAAAGTTTGATGTGCTTTTATCATTTTTCTTTACTATAGAAAATCTTGTTTGATTGTTCCTTATTGCTCACAGATTAAATAGTTAAATATATTCTGATCTGAAAAAGGCATATCCCTGTGAAAAAGAAACTTAAACCTCTGCTGTGACCCACCGAGGAGTTTGAGTAGAGAAGAAGGAGCCACTTCATCCATTCTCACCTGGTTATAACATCACTAACATCTCGATCACACGGTTAGGTTTTGAGGAATGTTTGCATTGTCCTCACTGAGAATTGCCTCACCAGGACTTTGGTTAGCTGAGTTGCAAGCACTCGGGATCCTGCAGTCACCGGAAGACGGACTTGTCTCTGAGATGACGTTTGCATTAGGTCAAAACCTTGACTCGTCATCCATGACACAACAGCCATCGGCTAATTAGTTCTGTCACAGACCCTGCTGTGACCTTAATAAAGTTGCATATGCATCATTTTGAGAGTATAGCAGTCCTTGACACATGGCAGCTCATAGAAGTCATTCCTGTCTATATATCCTAAATCAATGAGAGCTCTGTCAATCATTGAGTTCCAAATCGAGTTGAGTGCTCTGCCTTAACCCAAGTTGAACCTAAAACCCCACTAAGCAGCTGTGGAGGGCTTATTAAAGATGGTTGGCTTTAAGGGGAGGACTTCATCAAGATGAACAAAGACCTCTTCAATCACACAGTCTAGTCTAAAGTTTCTGATGGATCTTTACTTGCCAAGTTTAGTGCCGTGTGGAGGAAGTGAGAACTCAGCAAGGAATGACGTTCCACCTTAAACTATATTAGACTACATTTTCCAGCAGAGAGACATGGAAGCCGATGTGCTTCGAAGATTTACTTCACATTTTTCACAAGCTGTTTCCCGTGAAATAAAAGCTATTCCAAATGACGCATTGGACATACAAATATCATGTGAGTTGTGACGAAGACATGCCATCCACAAACAGCAGACATCAGTGCAATGGCAGCAGTTGAGTCCTGAGGTTAAAGCTTGCTTGCCTGAGAAAATAGCCTTGCAGTAGTGTCACAGTAATGTGCACTGTCTGACATTGTTGATGTGCGATTGTAGACTACTCTGTGGAACACATGTGCACACATACCCGTATGTATATGCATGTGTGTGTGCATATACCTGTTTGTGTGTGTGTGTATGTGATTGTGTCTGTGCATCTGTGCACACATACATGTGTGAATGTGCCCCTTCTACGTGTGACAAGTATTGCAACTGAAGATCCAGGTGGGATTTTATTGAGGGGGGGGGGGGTGTACATTTTAAAGGACAATGAAATGTAAAAACCAATTGAATATAAATGGAATCCATAAGACTTGGAGTAGGATAGATTCAACATATATTTGCAAAGTCTACACAATGAGTGAACACCTATGTCACTTACATGCATTCAATACTCACTTATCCTTCTAACCTCACCACTAGGTGCAGCCCCAACATCCGTAGCTGGGCTAGAGGCAGCCAGCTGGCTGCTGTGCCCTGTTGTCTGAGAGACTTCAGCTGGCGACCTCTGCTGGCTC
Organism: Mustelus asterias; assembly: GCF_964213995.1. Classification (NCBI taxonomy): domain Eukaryota; kingdom Metazoa; phylum Chordata; class Chondrichthyes; order Carcharhiniformes; family Triakidae; genus Mustelus; species Mustelus asterias. The sequence goes on from NC_135805.1 coordinate 104,693,310, forward strand.
AAAGCCTTGAGGGCCCCGGCCTGCTGATGGTGTTCTTCTTGGGTGCAGGCGCACCCTCCTTGGCCTGACATGCTGGAGTTAACGGGGTCATTGGCAGAGGGAAAGTGGAGTGGAAGGGCACCCTTGAAGACTTCTGGGTGTGTGCCCCTGGGGTGCCTGGCAAACACTTCTCTGTCCTTTGTGTATCTGAATGCTCCTCCCTGGCTCCTCAAGCAGAAGGGGCATCTTGGAGGGAAGTTGAGATGCCCGTTACCCTCTCACTCGGCTGCTGTTAAATGTACCCACGGCCAGAGCGATGATGTGAATGTCCAAACACAGATCTGGGAGAAACTGCTGGACCTGGGTGTCAAAGGCAGTCACCATCCTCCCCATGGAAACTTCGATTTACTTGCAAGCCAGAGCCACAACATCAGACAGAATGCGGATGGACTCCTCCATCCCACAGTCCAGTCTGCCGATAGCTTGTGACAACTGTACAAGATGTTCCCCCGCTGTCTCTGCATCACCAAAAGGTCTGTTAGGGCCAGGAATGACTCCAATAAGCGGAGGGTTTCCCCCCTGATTCCCATTGACTCCACTTTTGTTAGGGCTGCTTGGTGCCATGCTTTGTCAAATGTTGCCTCGATGTCAAGGGCTGTCACTCTCACCTCACCTCTGGAGTTCAGCTCCTTTTGTCCATGTTTGAACCAAGGCTGTAATGAGATCAGGAGCCCTGGTGGGATCCAATGTGTGCGTTTTTGAGCAGGCAATTGCTAAGCAAGAACTGATCGATAGCCCTTCCATCGCTTTACTGATGATCAAGAGTTGGCTGATGGGGCGGTAATTGTCCGGATTGCATTTGTCCTGTTTCCTGTGTACAGGGCTTACCTCGGCATTTCTGGGTAGATGCCAGTGTTGTAGCTGTACTGGAACAACCCTTGGTTAGGAGTGTGGCAGGTTCTGGAGTGCAAATCTTCAGTACGACTGCTGGAATATTGTGAGGCCCATAGCCTTTGCAGTATCCAGTGCCATCAGCCATTTCTCAATATCATGTGGAGTGAATCAAGTTGGCTGAAGACTGACATCTGTGATGCTGGGGATCATGATGTGGAGATGCCGGCGTTGGACTGGGGTAAACACAGTAAGAGTTTTAACAACACCAGGTTAAAGTCCAACAGGTTTATTTGGTAGCAAATGCCATTAGCTTTCGGAGCCCTTCTCCTTTGTCAGATGGAGTGGAAATCTGCTCTCAAACAGGGCATACAGAGACACAAAATCAAGTTACAGAATACTGATTAGAATGCGAATCTTTACAGCTAATCAAGTCTTAAAGATACAGATAATGTGAGGGGAGGGAGCATTAAGCACAGGTTAAAGAGATGTGTACTGTCTCCAGACAGGACAGCCAGTGAGATTCTGCAAGTCCAGGAGGTAAGCTGTGGGGGTTACCGATAGTGTGACATGAACCCAAGATCCTGGTTAGGCCGTCCTCATGTGTGCGGAACTTGGCTATCTGTTTCTGTTCAGCGACTCTGCGCCGTCGTGTGTCGTGAAAGTCGCCTTGGAGAACGCTTACCTGAAGATCAGAGGCCGAATGCCCGTGACCGCTGAAGTGCTCCCCCATAGGACGTAGCAGACCCAATGATCACCAGGTAAGACTGTTCCCTTGGTGTTGTTAAAACTCTTACTATGCTGGGGATCTCCAGAGATGGCCGGGATGGATCATCCACTTGACACTATCCTGAGGAACTCCTGCAGTGATATCCTGGGACTAATATGATTGGCCTCCCAAACCACAACCAACTTCCTTGATGTTGGGTATGATTCCAACCAGTGGAGACTTGCCCCCCTGATCGGGGGGGGGGGGGGGCTGATGCCGCATTTGGTCAAATAGAGTCATTGAGCCCGATTTTACCATTTTCATTCCAAGCACTGGGCGGACTTGAAACTGGGAGTGTTTCAGATCCAACGTTTAGACCCATTTTCAGGCGCCCTCGTACACAGTCTGCCTGAAAAAATATCAGCTATTCTGAATCCCGCTGCACAAGCATGTGGGCGGGGATTAACACACCTGAAACGCTGCAGCTCCGATTGGCGCCACCAACTGCACATGTGCAGTAAAAAAATAGAAAAACGCTCTCCTGCCACATTGCTCCCGGGCCGGATAATGTCTCCCCCTGGCCTCCACAGACATTGCCTCATCCCCACAACATTAATGACCCCTTTTTCCCCCCTCTCCCCCACTACCCAGGCCGATTGTGGCCCCCTGACCCCCTTTCCCCCCCACCAATCACACGCAGAGTGGCAGCAGACCCCCCTTCCCCCTCACTGAGCAGAGGCAGAGTGACAGCAGACCCTCCCCTGCCCCCCTGCCTCCCCCCCCCCACCGAAGTGAGTGTAGCCATTTGACCCATCTCCCCCCCCCCCCTCCACCGATCTGAGTGGAGCTATCTGACCCACCTTCCTCCCGCCCCCCACCGATCAGAGTGGAGCCATCTGACCCACCTCCCTCCCTCCCCCCCACCCCCCCTCCCCCCACCAATCTGAGTGGAGTGATCTGACCCACCTCACTCCCCCCCCCCCCACCAACGACTGTTCTGAGTCAGCCATCTGACCCACCTCCCATGGTCCCGATGGTCGCCATTTTTGGCCCTTAGTAAAGGGAGAACCAGCACAGAGGTGGGCGCGGATCGCGCTACTCGCCTCATGTCCGACTTTACCAAGTAAATCACCATTTTCGGGTGCAACTTGATGGTAAAATTGGGCCCCTAGAGTCATAGAGGTTTACACCATGGAAACAGGCCCTTTGGCCCAACTTGTCCATGTTGCCCTTTTTCTTAACCACTAAAGTTGTCCCAATTGCCCACATTTGGCCCATATCCCTCTATACCCATCTTACCAATATTACTGTCTAAATGCTTTTTCAAAGACAAAATTGTACCCACCCCTACTACTACCTCTGGCAGCTTGCTCCAGACACTCATCATCCTCTGTGTGAAATAAATTGCCCCTCTGGACACTTTTGTATCTCTCCCCTCTCACCTTAAACCTATGCCCTCTAGTTTTAGACTCCCCTATCTTTGGGAAAAGATATTGACTATCAAGCTGATCTATGCCCCTCACTATTTTATAGACCTCGATAAGATCCCCCCTAAGTGTCCTACACTCCAGGGCAAAAAGTTCCAGTCTATCCAGCCTCTCCTTATAACTCAAACCATCAAGTCCTGGTAGCATCCAAGTAAAATGTTGCCACAATGTTAATGGCAGTCTCTCTCACCTCACCTCTTGAGTTCAGGTCTTTTGCCCATGTTTAGACCGAGGCTGTAATAATGTCTGGGACCAAATGGTTCAGGTGGAATCCAAATCCAACGTCAGTGAGCGGGATATTGATGAGCAAGTGCCATTGGATAACCATTTTGGTGACCCCTTCATTTAGTTTGGTGCCCGGCCTTGTGTTCCAATGCTGCTCTATGTGGCTGGAACCTTTCTCAATATTTAATAGCTAAAAGCATCCCTGCTTTCACAGCAGAAATTGGTTTTTCACTTTCGGATTTGAATCTAGCTGCGACTGATGGGATGAAAGTTGCCTTTGTTTGCTGGCTGGAAGGGTCACGACACCATTGAATAATGGAACAGTGCAGCACAGAAGGAGGCCTTTCAGCTCATCGAGTCTGTGCTGGTTCTCTAGAAAAGCAATCAAGTTAGTCCCACTCCATGCTCTTAAGAACAAAGAACAAAGAACAGTACAGCACAGGAAACAGGCCCTTCGGCCCTCCAAGCCTGTGCCGCTCCTTGGTCCAACTAGACCAATCGTTTGTATCCCTCCATTCCCAGGCTGCTCATGTGACTATCCAGGTAAGTCTTAAACGATGTCAGCGTGCCTGCCTCCACCACCCTACTTGGCAGCGCATTCCAGGCCCCCACCACCCTCTGTGTAAAAAACGTCCCTCTGATGTCTGAGTTATACTTCGCCCCTCTCACCTTGAGCCCGTGACCCCTCGTGATCGTCACCTCCGACCTGGGAAAAAGCTTCCCACTGTTCACCCTATCTATACCCTTCATAATCTTGTATACCTCTATTAGATCTCCCCTCATTCTCCATCTTTCCAAGGAGAACAACCCCAGTCTACCCAATCTCTCCTCGTAGCTAAGACCCTCCATACCAGGCAACATCCTGGTAAACCTTCTCTGCACTCTCTCCAATGCCTCCACGTCCTTCTGGTAGTGCGGCGACCAGAACTGGACGCAGTACTCCAAATGTGGCCTAACCAGCGTTCTATACAGTTGCATCATCAGACTCCAGCTTTTATACTCTATACCCCGTCCTATAAAGGCAAGCATGCCATATGCCTTCTTCACCACCTTCTCCACCTGTGTTGCCACCTTCAAGGATTTGTGGACTTGCACACCTAGGTCCCTCTGTGTTTCTATACTCCTGATGACTCTGCCATTTATTGTATAACTCCTCCCTACATTATTTCTTCCAAAATGCATCACTTCGCATTTATCCGGATTAAATTCCATCTGCCACCTCTCCGCCCAATTTTCCAGCCTATCTATATCCTGCTGCTCTTGAAGTCTATCGCAATCCCCCTCGGTGTTTACTGTGAAATGAGCACAACAAATTGAAAAAAAAATAGTTTCTTATTTCAACTTTGCTTTTCCTATTCAAAATCTGGTTCACTGGACAAGAAATGCTTCATAGCAGCTCATGTAAGAGAGCACACAAGGCCAGAGGAGATAGTGATTGCCCATCACTTCAATTTGCAATTCATGTTCTTTCACATCATCTTGCCTGTCATGCATTGGGCTAGATATTGCTGTCACAATAATATTAAGGCTAATGGCAGCAACATGTGGCCCAATCTTTCAGTTGTTGCCAAATTTCTTTGCTGCGTTGTTATCATTTCTCATTGGTTTTATACAATATTCTTCTTTATTGCCAGTTATGTTAATTCCTGTCATCATTCTTTGCCTCTTTGGTTTTTGATGCTCTCTACATATGGCATCTGTCAGTATTTAATTGGTATTGTACATCAGCAGCCTCTGCATCATTTCTTTTGGTTCATTATTAATCTTACTATGCAGCGGCATGTATCTTACATCAGTGTGTATTAGTCTTAAATCAGTCACTCAGGGTTTATCACTTGCTTTAGGATGGAGTCATTTACACATTCCTATCCAAAGCCATCTTTTTCCTCATATTTTGCGACTGATTTGGGTTTTCCCCCAGTCACTCTTTCCCTCTCATTTTCTTCAGCAGTTTATTCAATTTAAATCTTCTCTGTTGCGCTGTTGCAATAACAGGGCCATTTTGTTTTTGTTCCTGTTTGTTTTCTGAAAAGTAGATGTGACAAATGGGCAGGAGTGGCAGAGAAAAGTAATGAAACTTCTGTCCATTTTAAAAAATATCCGGAGTCTTGGTGTCAGACCAAAATGTGTTTCAATACAATATCAATTGCTCATTGACTTTTCTGCAATAATAGTCGGGTTAGAAATCCTCCGAGCGCTCTATTGCTCTCCCCTCCTGTAATTTGTGAGTGCCCCAGATGTGTCAGCTTCAGGCACAGCTGGAGGAAGAAAAGAAGGAGAAAGGTTGTTGAGGTGCCCTGTTCACACATTCACAGAATGCAAGGTGTCAAGATACCAAGGATCGGTCATTTCTGTGCTCGCTTACCACCATGTGAAAAATATCAGTCAAAGTATCAGGTTACTTCGACTACTATAAATAACAGGACACAGCAGACCCTTTCTCCCATCTTCAGGGTCCTCGTTCCATCTGGAACCCTTCCTCTTTCTCCTTATCCTCTCCAGATGTTTTCACTGGGAGCTACCAGCAATGGTCATCTCAATATTTCCACTTGGCTTATTCACTGTAACCCACCTCCCACTGAGCTTACAACACTCCATTCTCTAAGGTCTGACTCTCATATTGCCACTGATCTATTGACAAAGGCGGCACCTGTTTAGTGAAATTTGTGGAGGCTGAATGCCAATTCACTGACATTTCTCTTGCCTTCCACTGGACGTAATCCCACCACTGAACTTCAAGCCATCATTTCCCAGGCTGTGACTGACCTCATCTCCACTGGAAATCTTCCCCCCATTGCCTCCAATCTCATCATCTCCCAAACACAGCACAGCCCATTTTCACAAGATTCAAAAAGGGTTGCCTTGCTGGACAACTGTTTCGGCTTCTTCTTCCCCCAAGGAACTTATTTCTTCCTACCTCAACTCCAAGCGTTTCCCTCCTTGACCTGTCTTTTCCCATCTCCAACAATCTCTGAGGCTTTCACCATTTCAAGTTTCCTGGTCCTTATCATCCACTTTTCACCATCCCTCTCTACACCTCCATCTCTCATCAGCATGGCCTGAGGGTTCCCTTCTTCTTGTTTGAGTGGTCTACATCTGCCATCATCCTCCTCTGCTGTTTCAAATTGTTCCCACCTTGAACTACTTTTCCTTTGATTTCTCACTTCCTCAAAATTATTGGTGTTGCCATGGGAACCCGTATGAATCCGAGCTATGCCTATCTTTTTTGTGAGATACGTAGAACATTCTTTGCTCCTTGCTGTTCATGTGCCTTCACCTTTTTCTGATACATTGATGACGATTTTGGTGCCACTTCCTCCTCTCACCCCAAACAAAAAAATGTCAGCTTTGCTTCCAATTTCCATACCTTTTCATAGAATCCTTTTTCATAGAATCCCTACAGTGCAGAAGGAGGCCATTCGGCCCATCAAGTCTGCACCACCACAATCCCACCCAGACCCTATCCCTGTAACCCCACATATTTGCTCTGCTAATCCCCTGACACTAGGGTCAATTTAGCATGGCCAATCAACCTAATCCACACAATCTTTGAACTGTGGCAGGAAACCAGAGCACTCGGAGGAAACCCATGCAGACATGGGGAGAACATACAGACTCCACACAGAAAATGACCCAAGCCAGGATTCGAACCCAGGTCCCTGGAGCTGTGAGGTAGCAGCGCTAACCATTGTGCCATCATGCTGCCCCTAACCACTGTGCCAATGTGCCGCTCCTAACCACTGTGCCACCGTGCTGCCCCCTCTCGTCTTTCTGTGTGTTCAATTGTTCAGTTGTTCTGTGTTTGATTATGTCAGTCTATGGAAGCTCTTGTGTTTGATTGGTTAAACTTTCGATCATTCTTGTGACAGTCACTCTTGAGTCCCTCACCAGGACTCAATCATTCCAGTTTTGGGAATGATCAGAGTTCCAGTCCGCTACGAAAGCATTACCCCAGACAGCTTCATATTCTATGTAGTTTAAGGTGGAACCTTTTTCAATGGATTCAAACTTAAAGACCCCATCAGAGGATGCAATAACGTGATTGATGTTTGAGCCTCTCAGTTACAGTGCAGTGAAGGAAACGCAAGCCCTGTTTCTTCATAAACTTCCTTTATTTTCTGATTCAACTCCACACACACATCTCCAGCACCCAGTGCCACCTGTAACCCCTTTATATATCCCGGTGAGTGCTATTAAACAATTTACATACAAATTAGGTCTACAGTGGAAGGTAGCAATTAACCCATTCCTAAGAATTGATGTTGCAGGTTGCTTTTCACAATCCCAAATAACACAGGAGCTGAAACAGTTAGAAGTAGACAGTATCATTGATCAAACTGACCCACTGCAGATCAAATCTAGTCATTGCACAATGAAAAACAGCAAATTTAGACTATGCATTGTCCATAAGGCAGTCAACAAATCTATCATTCCAGACAAGAATCCACTTCTTGCAATCCAAGAACTGTCAGCATAATTTCATAACTTCGCTGTCATTACAAAATGTGACAGGCAAGAGATATTTTCAGATATCACTGGTAGAGCAAAGCTGATATCTTTCAGCTTTTGTTACTCATGAAGGTGCCGCAGATTACCCTGCGGACGAAGCTCAGCACCCAGCACATTTCAGAAGATTGTTTTGTCAGTAGTATCAGATGTTGAGTAGATTTCCTCCTACAGAAGGGATGAAGCAGAACTCAATCAGCAGTTATCAGCGGTGTTCACTCGACTCGCACATCACAATTTTATGCTCAACAAGGACAAATGTACATTTACAGCACCCAGGATTGTTTTGTTTTTATTCATTCATGGGACATGGGCATTGCTGGCTGGCCAATATTTATTGCCCATCCCTAGTTACCTGAGGGCAGTTGAGAGTCAACCACATTGCTGTGGCTCTGGAGTCACATGTAGGCCAGACCAGGTAAGGACGGCAGATTTCCTTTTCTAAAGGACATTAATGAATCAGATGGGTTTTTCTGAGAATCGACAGTGGTTTCATGGTCATCAGTAGATTCTTAATTCCAGATAATTCTTAATTCCAGGCTTCTTAGGGCAAAGAGTGACAGCAGTTGGAGCATAGCCTCACATGACAATATCAAAGCCATCCATGCACCACTGATCCTGTCTAATGTGAAAAAGTTGGCATTGTTCCTTGGTACTTCAAACTTTTATCATAAATGCATTCTGAAGTATGCAGTATTTGTGGAGCCCCTTTGTAATGACTTCCACAAGTCACATGAGGTTGGCCTCTTGGAGTATGAGCTCCCTGATTAAGGTAATGATTGTCTGCCCAATCAGGAAGCCTCACCTGTATATAAAAATGGGACTGTCAGGTCCACTGGCACTCTGGATTCTGACTGTGTATCAGAAGCACTCTAGGAGTGGAACAGAGTTTGTAAAATAAAGGGAATCTGGTGAAGGGACACTGGCCTCTGAGGAGTTATTTCACCCTTCAGAAGTGACTGTGCACAGATGCACAATGGGGATGGAAAATTGTACAGAGAACAGTGTTTGATACATTAAAGGTGAAGATAGTATCTCTGCCAGCCCTCGCTCACTTCAATCCACTTTCAGAAGCATATGTCACAACATACGCAATTGGAAATGCGATTGGAGCTCTACTGTCGCTGTACATTGAAGAAAGCAAGTAACCAATCACTGATGCATCAATTCCATTGTCAAACACGAACTGGAGATTGGGAAGCACTAATCTGTATCTACATTTGTGAACATTGTCACATGTATCTCTATATGATTTTATTTATTTTTATTTACTTATTAGTGTCATTAGTAGGTTTACATTAACATTGCAATTAAGTTATTGTGAAAATCCCCTAGTTGCCACACTCTAGTGCCTGTTTGGGTACACCGAGGGAGAATTTAGCATGGATAATGCACCTAATTTTTCAGACTGTGGGAGGAAACTGGAGCACCCGGAGGAAATCCATGCAGACTCAGGGAGAATGTACAAACTCCACAGAGACAGTGACCCAAGCCGGGAATCGAACCTGGGTCCTTGGCACTGTGAGGCAGCAGTGCTAACCATTGTGCCACCGTGCTGCTCTTTGTATTAGAAATTTCACTCTCTGCACCTATCACCACATGCTGATTACATTGTTAATCATATCAGGATCTTGCCGTTGACCTCTGTGCATCTGTAGATGGTCAGATTGTCTTTGTCATATAACTTTGACGTAGAGTATCTTGCAGGATTTATATGACCAGGCTGATCATGAGGAACCAGTCTCAAATGCGTTGATCTCAGGGTAATCAGCACATATCTTTGTATTCCAAAGACAATATCTGTACTTGGAGAAAACGCTGAACTCTAAGAAATATCTCGGAATACCCGTATGTTTGTTGTTTAGGATGATTTATTTTAAAATATGGGGTGATTTTCCGGCCCCGTTCAGCAAAGGCACAAATCTTGTTATGGCCGGAAAGTTTTGCGAGAGGTCCATAATGGGACTGTGACAGGGAAACCTCAGAATGAGATCCTCCCTGTTTCTTGCTGGCAACATCATCAGGTTCACCCCCAAAAACAGAGACCAGACGCGATGACCACACCGAGAGCTCAGGGGCCAGTGTAGCCCCAGGTGATCAGGGATATGGCAGGATAGTACTCTGGCACTGTTCCTGGCACCATGACAGCAGTCAGAAGAGGTGGGGACTGAAGTGGATAGGACCTGTATGGCACAGGGCCTGTAGATGACCCCATAGCAGGAGTCCACTTCATTTGGAGGAGGAGGTGGTGTTGATGGGGGAATGCTAATGCCAGCAAATAGGGAGTGGGGAGGGGCAGTCTTTAATGTGCATTTGAGAAATGACGCCCTGATTTCTGTGGAACCGGGTTTGCTGGCATGTTTAGGCTATACCCCTCACAATGATGGTGCAAAACACACCCCTTGCTTTAAAACGGCAAAGCAAGGCAAAATCTGGATGGAAAGCCTATCCAAGATATTGATTTTCAGTCAGAACCTAACTCTTTGCTATTTTTGGGGAACATTCCACCCATGGTCTTCCAGCTTTACAAGAGGACATGTTTTCGATTGTTCTGTGTGCGATTATGTGCATCTGTTTACTATTTGATGCTTACTGTGCATGATTGGATAAGCCTGGGTGTAGACTCAGAGTGAAGTGAGAAGTTTCTGGAAGTTTGAGCTGCTGCATGAGTGCAGACAGTTTGTGACTGCACAGATCTTTTAAAACTCTTGTAAACAAATTTCCTACTCGCATATGACCTGAAGCATATTACCTCTGTATCACTGAGGTAAAATGCACAACAAACTGGCAAACACAATAATGTAGTTGACCTCTGAGTCATTCCTTCCTTTTTTCAACTTCTCTCGCTCCATTTTTGGTATAGGCTGTCATTCAATACAAGTCCACTGACTCCCACATTACCTTGATTGCACTTCCTCACACTCTGTTCCCTGAAAAAAATCTATTCCTTTCTCCCAATTTCTCTGTCTCCATTGTACATGTTCTGGAAATTCACCTTCCATCTGAATATTCCCACTCGGCTGTGCATAACCCAAATATTCCCATGTGGGCTGAACATAAATTGACCCCTTTAGATTCCCATGGGAAAAAAATATAAAAGATCAACTGCGTTAAGAAAAAGCTATGTTGTTCCACATCACTGCTTCCTCTTTTCCTCAGTTGAGGATTCCCCTCCGCTGTGATTGATAGGGCCCTTGACCATGTCCATCCCCATTCCCAGCACTCACTCCTTCCTCTCCAAACCAGGTCCATGATAGGGTTGCCCTATTCCTCATCTTCCAGCCCACTGGCTTCCACATTCAGCGGACTACAAGTCCGGTAACATAACCAGGATGCAAAGTTCTCTATTTGCATTGGTTATTTGCATTTGACGTGCATTTGTGTGCTGACGATGAAAAGGAGTTAAAGACCAGAATTTTCCGACTGTTCAAGCCAGTGGGATTTTCCCATTCCGCTATAGTGAACGGAGATTTGGCTTGTTGCCAAAATCTCAACACCCGTTCACACCATTACTGCAGCGGGAGCGTGGCCTGAACGGGCGGTAAGATCGCACCCATAGAGTCATAGAGTGTTACAGCAGAAAAAAGGCCCTTTGGCCCATTGTGTCTGTGCCAGCCATCAAGGACCTATCCATTTTAATCCCATTTTCCTGCACGTGATCCGTAGCTCTGCATGCTATGACATTTCAAGTGCTGGTGAATTGGGTGAAGTGGGAAGCTGGCTATCTCCTGTTTTTTTGCCTGGTGATAAAATTAAAATCACCATCCTGTGAATTTGCAAGGTTGAATCATGTTGCCACATGTCCTGTTGCTGTCTCTAATTGGAAGTTGTAACTGAGAGCTCTAGACAGTAAGGTAACTGTCACTTTACTGATACACCTCTGTACACCTGCCTTATCTTATTGCACAAGCTCACAGTGGGGGCCTGCAATGACCACTCGCAAGCTGGTATGTATCCTGGAGATAGGCCACACATCTTATTTGTAGGAATTGGCAATTTCCTTTGCAAAGTGAAGCCTCTGCAGACTTTGTAATTGACCAAATATAAGACTGCCTCAATCAGTATGACTGGTAAAAATAGTAATAGATAATTATATGAAAATGCACTAATATAATTATTGCAAACAATGCTGACAATCATTTCACCCCCTAATTATTAACATTATGAGTGTTGATTGGTTAGCCCTTGAATTCGAGGGTGGGTTTGCAATGTGCAATTAACCCGCATCCATTGATTCCAATGCAAGCAGCAATGCCAGCTTCATGCTGCCTACTCATGAAAATACTCCTGCACACAATCAACCCTCCTTGTGTTGTTCATTGGCTGCACATATCAGCAGGGGCTCAGTATTTGTACTAACTTTCATTACTCCAAACTAGGCCATACTATTTAAAGTTAGCCTGAACTTTTTAAAGGGGAGGGACATTGTGCCTGGAGCGAGTGCTGGGAGTCATCCTACAAGTAGATCTGGCCTGGGAGAGTGAAGAATAGTTGACCATGAGAGAGAGAGAGTGAGCACCTAGATATTCACCTTCTAATGGATGTCTTGGTGAGGGAGGTGGAAAGTAGAGTTATCCTGCAGTCACAGGCCTTCAGACACATGGGGCAGGATTTTTTCCATAGGTTTTGACATGGTCAGAAGCCCACGCTCTTGGGGAACAATAACCCAACTGTGAATTTCCATGAATTGGCCTATTTGGTAGGTTCATTTTCCATTTAAGGATGGTTGGTGGACTCTTGAATTTTGGAGGCTAACAGGAGGCCTTCCAGCACTGAAAAATGAGTTGGCTGCCCTACAGGTAAATATGGGACTAGGTGCATGAAAATACAGATGCCCTCCAGCAACACAGCTGGAGTACTGCACAAAGTACTCCAGCTGTGGCCCAACAAGCATTTTATATAGCTACTTATTTGTTGTTATATTCTATATCTCAGCTATTAAAAGCAAGTGACACATATGTCTTCTCAACCACCTCATCAAACTGTCCTATTGCAAAATACTGCGGATGCTGAAAATCTGAAATTAAAAAAAAGAAAATGCTGGATATACTCAGCAAGTCTGGCAGCATCTATGGAGAGGGAAACAGAGTTAATGCTTCAAGTCTGTGTGACTCTTATACAGAGCTGAAGTGGAGTAGAACTGTAATGGATTATATAGCTGGAGAGGGGTGTGGAGAAGGCGGGGCAGAATAGAAGCTCAGGATAGGTCGGAGCTAAGGAGATATTGACAAAGATGTCATGGGCACAAGACAAATAGAGTGTCAGTTGCAACATTAAAGACTAAAGAAGGTGCTAATAGTGGCATAAAGGTAAGATAACAGAATGTCTTATTCGGAGAACAAAAGTCCGTGCTCAGTGAAAGTAAAACTAAAGAACAAATACCAAATGGCCCTGTGGAGGATGGGGGGTTGCGTTTGGCCAAACATAGAATGCAAAAAAAGAGTCAAGGTGGAGAATAAAGTTCACAGTCTAAAGTTGTTGAACTCTATGTTGAATCCAGAGGTTGTAACGTGCCTAATCACAAGATTAGATGCTGCTCCTGCAGATTGTGTTGGGCATCACTGGAGCATTGCAGCAAGCCAAGGATGGACATGTGAGCATGAGAACAAGATGCTGAGTTGAAATGGCAAGCGACTGGAATGTCGGGGTGATGCTTGCGAACTGAGTGAACATGTACCACAAGACTGTCACCCAGTCTGGGTTTTGTTTCCCCAATGTAGAGGAGATTACATTGAGAGCAGTGAATACAGCAGACCAAATTGCAGGTGAAATGCAGCTTAAGCTGAAAGGAATGTTTGAGACCTTGGACAGTGAGGAGGGAGAATGTATAGGTGAAAGTGTTGCACCTTCTGCAATTGCATAAGAAGATGCTGTGGAAAAGGGATGAGGAACTGGGGGTGATGGAGGAGTGGACCAGAGTGTCATGGAGGGAGTGGTCCTTGTGGAATATTGATAGGAGTGGGTGAGGAAAAATGCGTTTAGTGGTGGCATCATGCTGGAGTTAGCGTAAATGGCAGAGAATGATCCTTTGAATGAAGAGGCTGATCAGGTGAAAAGTGAGGACAAGAAGGAACCTGCCATGGTTCTGGGAGGGAGGGAAAGGGTGAGGACAGAGATACAGGAGAGGGATCAGACATGGTTGAGTGCCCTGTCAACCACAATGAATGAATCCCAGCCTGCCTCATGGTGAGATATGGTATACTCCTCATTCATGTGTATACATTGAGGTGAAAGGCAGATGATCTGGTGTAGAAACCCGCCATGCTGGCTGATGGAATCCACACCTCCTTTTCCACTCACCACCGCACCATTAGAAAGGGGCCGAGTGAATCCCAAACTGTTTGGCACCGGGTGCGAAACTGATCTTTAGCCCCACACGTTATTCTCCGGGATCGGCGCAATCTGCGCCAGGAGAGGCGAGGTCGGAGAATCACCCCCATGGACTCGAAACATTAACTCTCCACAGATGCTGCCAGACCTGCTGAGTTTATCCAGCATTTTCTGACTTTATTATAGTTTAGAATTCCTTGGATCCCCTCTCTGACTTGTCTTAAATTGTAGAGTGACATGCATAATTTTTCACCCTAATGTAACAGTTCTCAAATTGAGAGATTTTGGAAGATTATAGCTAGGTAATCTTTTAGTTTTCATCTAGTTCCATTAAAACCCTGGGTTGAAAACCATCTGATTCTGGGGATTTACCACTGTTTGGTGTCATTATTTTCCTTATTAAGGTTATTTCAGTGATTCAATATTAATTTTGTTGGGGTGTCTGGCATGTTGACCTCTTCCTCTAGCATCAATATTGACACAGCATGTTCACCTCTTTATTTTCATTGATCATACCAACATTACTATTTAATTAGATTTATATTGATATAAAAGACTATAATGATGTAAAAAACACAGCAAAATATTAATATCGTAAGATAAAAGTAACTATTTACTGATTATATTTGTTTAAAACAAGGAAAAGACAGATTCCAATGTTTTTACAACTCTTTTCAGCAAATTTGATGACACAGCATAGGAGTTCCTACACTGTTCTACTTACAAAGCTTCAGTGAATGAAAATCTATGGAGAGCACAAAGGAGGTCTTGGATAAAAGGGGTCCTTTCATTTGATCTTGAAACATCTGCAGAGGGTGACGGATTTTTAGTTATGCTTTTTTTGCGACCTTCAAGAAATAGGAATTTGGATTGTGTGATGTTTTCTCTCACATTTTAACGTGAAAAAACGGTAAACAAAATCAAGTAAATAGCCAGATGTGGATTTAAGTAAAATGTTGACACAACATTTACAATGGAAACGTTGTTAAACACAATTCTCTGAAGATTCAGTATCGTTGGGTGTTCTTTTGACTTAACAGTATTCAATTAGTTCAAGGGTTGCATTTTATCCAGACATTTTGTGGTGCAAAAGGTTTCTTTCACAGTGATTTCCTTAAATCCTGCTAGTTTCTTGAATGCCAGAACTGGAAAGGAAAATTCTCCTCATCTTAGCAGAACTGAAACTGAAGTAAGTGGAACATAAATATAGAAAGCATGACAGCTGGACCTGAAAATAAGGGTAGCATTTTACACAGAGATGCAGAATTGCTATGAAGTATTAACAATGACAGGAACATAACCAGCCTGGTGTAAAGTATGACACCCTGGTGAGAAACAAAAATGAGACAGCAGAGAAAATATTGCTTCTGTAAGATCCCATTCCAGATATCAAAAGAAAGCAAAGGGCTGACAGGAGTGAAAATAAGATTTACCAATAGATCTACACCATGTAATTCATCTGATATCCTGTTTTTTAAAAAAGTTTATTTGTTTGTGTCACAACTAGGCTTACATTAACACTGTAATGAAGTTACTGTGAAAATCCCCCAGTCGCCACACTCCGGCACCTGTTTGGGTACACGAGGGAGAATTTAACCCAGTCTGGAACTTGCATGATGGCTGTAAGATAGATGACAGGGAGCTATATGAAAATTTACTCATTGCATTGTAAATTGGAACTTTTAAGACCAAGATTAAGAGAAACAAAGCAGCGGGTAATGAATTTGGCTGAGTGGTAGGGGGTACAGGGTAATGGTCGAAGTTTGTTTTTGTGACTGGAAACCTGTGCCCAGTGGTGTACCTCAGGAATCAGTGCTGGGTCCCTTGCTGTTTGTGGTGTACATTAATGATCTAGATGTAAATGTGGGGATATGGTCTGTAAGTTTGCAAATGACATGAAAATTGGTGGTGTGGTAAATAGCAAGGAGAAAAACCTTAGATTACAGGGTGATATAAATGGGCTGGTCAGATGGGCAGAACAATAGCAAATAGAATTTAACCTTGAAAAGTGTGAGATGATGCATTTTGAGAGGACTATCAAGGCAAGGGAATAGACAATGAATGGAAGAATGCTAGGAAGCATAGAGGACCAGAGGGATCTTGCCCAAAGATCATGAAGAGCATGACAGATAGATAAGGTTGTTAAGAAAGCATATGGGATACACCTTTATTAGCTGAGGCATAGAATATAAGAGCAATGAGGTTATGATAAATCTGTGTAGGATGCATGTTAGGTCATAGGTAGGGTATTGTGTGCCATTCTAGCTGCCACAATATAGGAAGGATGTGATTTCATTAGAAAGGTTGCAGAGGAGATTCGCCAGGACGTTGTCTGGGCTGGAGCATTTCAGCTGTGAAGAGAGGCTGGATAAGCTGGGGTTGTGTTGCTGACAGCAGAGCAGGAGATCGGGGCACCTGCCTAATGGCACCTAAGAGCTCAGCAGCCAGCTTTCCCGATGAGCTAAGGCTCCATGAACCCCACCCCCCCCCCACCCACCCCCCCCCCCCCTCCCCGCCCCCGCCACCCCCCAACCCTGGCTACGCCTGCAAACCAACTTTTTGTGATTCATACACAAGGACAACCATGCTGCATCTTCCCAATGGGACAATTTATATCCAGATGTCTCACTGTTTCTTCCTTGATGATAGATTCAAGCATTTTCCCTACGACAGAAGTTAAGCTAACCGGCCTATAGTTACCTGCCTTTTGTCTACCTCCTTTTTAAACAGTGGCGTCACATTTGCTGTTTTCCAATCTGCGGGAACCATCCCAGAGTCCAGTGAATTTTGGTAAATTACCACTATTGCATTTGCTATTTCTCCTGCCATCTCTTTTAGTACCCTGGGATGCATTCCATCAGGGCCAGGAGACTTGTCTACCTTTAGCCCCATTAGCTTGCCCAACACTACCTCTTTTGTGACAATGATAGTTTCGTAGTCCTCACCTGCCATAGCCTTCTTGGCATCAATTTTTGGCATGTTATTTGTGTCTTCCTTTGTGAAAACCGACACAAAATACCTGTTCAATGCCTCAGCCATTTCCTCATTTCCAGTTATTACATCCCCCTTCTCATCCTCTAAAGGACCAATGTTTACTTTAGCCACTCTTTTTCATTTTATATATTTGTAGAAACTTTTGTTATCTGTTTTTATATTCTGAGCTAGTTTACTCTCATAATCTTACTTTGCTTTATAGTTTTTTTCATGGCTTTTTGTTGACCTTTAAAGATTTCCCAATCCTCTAGTTTCCCACTAATCTTCGCCACTTCGTGTGCATTTTCTTTCAGTTTGATATCCTCCTTTATTTCCTGAGATATCCATGGCTGAATACCCCTTTTTCTACAGTCCTTCCTTATCACTGGTATATACTTTTGCTGACCACTGTGAAAAATCGCTTTGAAAGTCCTCTGTTGTTCCTCAATTGTCCCACCATAAAGGTTTTGCTCCCAGTCTACCTCCTCACCCTTCTTTGTTTAAGCACAAGACACTTGTATTGGATTTTACCTTCTCACACTCCATCAGTATTTTAAATTCAACCATACTGTGATTGCTTCTTCCGAGAGGATTCCTAACTGTAAGATCATTAATTATGAAGCTATCGGAGATACATTCTATGAACTCCTCCTCAAGGCTGCCTTGACCGACTTGGTTTGACAATTGACATGTAGATTAAAATCCCCCACAATAATTGCTGTACCAGTTTTACATGCATCAGTTATTTCTTTGTTTATTTCTCGCTCCACCGTGATGTTATTATTTGATGGCCTATAGACTACGCCTATCAGTGACCTTTTCTTCTTACTATTTCTAATTTCCACCCAAATGGATTCAACCTTTCTTCCCATAGAACCTATTTCATCTCTCACTACTGTCCTGATGTCATCCTTAAATATCAGAACTACACCACCTCCCTTACCTTCCTGTCTGTCCCTCTGAACAGTCTGATTCCCCTGGATATTTAACTCACAGTTGTGACCATTCTGTAACCAAGTCTCTGTAATGGCCACCAAATCAAACTCATTCGTGATGATTTGTGCCATCAACTCATTTACCTTGTTTCGAATGCTACGAGCATTCAGATAAAGTGCCCTTTTGCTAGTTTTTGTACCTTCTTTTTGAATTTTAACACCTGCATTAATAACATCACCTGAGTTCTCCGTCCTTTTAACTTTTTACCTGATTTTTGATGGTTTGAATCTTCTCCCCACATGCAAACCTGCTGCTTTGCTTTCTATTAACCGTGGTATTTCCTGTACTTTTACTCTTCCCTTCCCCCCCCCCCCCAACTTGTTAGTTTAATGTCACCCTGCTCCCCCTCCCCATCACGTGTCTATGTCCACCCCTTCCCTTCCAAGATCGAGACAAACCTCCCCCCGCCCCGGTTATGTGTCTCTGTCCACTCATTCCCTGTCAGGCTCTGGGAAACGCCTGCTCCCACAATTATGTGCCTCTGTCAGTTCCTTCCTTTTTGCCTCTGCCTTGTCTCACCCACAACCATCCCCCCCCCCCCCCCCCCCCACCCCACCACTCCCAGTCAAGCATGTGCTTTACAAATTGCCGCCTCTCCCTTCCCTTCCTGCTGGTCTTGCTTGAACAGCCTTGGCACAGAGTCGGATAACCGCCAGTACAGCACTCTGAAGGATAGGTGAGCACTATGCATGCAATTCTCAAAGCCCTGAGTGAAGTGCAGTTCACCAGGTCCACGTCTGTTATATCCGGTTGAATTCATTGGGCTGATTAGCTGCCAGCATGGCTATTTGATTGGAGTGGGAGACATGGTTGTAGTGAGCTGGGTTTTAATGAGCATTCACGAGATGGAAAGGCTTGAAATATGGTGTGGTGGGCAAACTTAACCGCCATGAAAATCGGGAGCAAATCATTTTCACACCAGTGGGAGTTTTGGCTGCACTCTGAATTTCCGGTCCCACCTGCTACAATGCCTGCCTCTGGCAGGACTGGAAAGTCCTTTGATTTTCAGGTTGATGACTTTTCATCAGAACTGCTGATCAGGAAAGATCATTGACCTGAAACGGAAACATTGTTTCTCTTTCCTCAGCCTCTGCCTTGCCTGTTGAGTATTTCCAGCCATTTTCTGGTTTTATTTCAGTATTTCAGCATCCGCAGTGTTTTATTTTGGTATCTGTGGTTGGGAAAATCCTGGAGTCGATCAGGATAGGGTGACTGAGCAACTTGAACATTTTCAGATGATCAGAGAGTCAGCATGGATTTATTTATAAAGAGTAAGTCATGCCTGACTAAACCTAATAAGAAGTCTCACAACACGAGGTTAAAGTCCAACAGGTTTATTTAGAATCACGAGCTTTTGGAGCGCTGCTCCTTCAGCATGTCTGTGTCGATATGTGTGATTATCTTGGCGATCCTCTCCACTTGAAGCCGGCAGTTTGTGGTGTCGATGGTGGCCATAGTTGAATGCTTTGAAAAGGTGGCTGAAGTAGTGGACAGGGGAATGCCAACAAATGTTTGTTCATAAGGACTTCCAGAAAGTAGGTCCCTCATAAGAGACTAGTCGGACTCCGGGGACCCGGGTTCGATTCCAGGCTTGGGTCACTATGTGGAGTTTGCACATTCTCCCCGTGTCTGCATGGGTTTCCTCCGGGTGCTCCGGCTTCCTCCCACAGTCTGAAAGACATGCTGGTTGGGTGCATTGGCAATGCTAAATTCTCCCTCAGTGTACCCGAACAGACGCCGGAGTGTGGTGACAGTAACTCCATAGCAGTGTTAATGTAAGCCTACTTGTGACTAATAAATTAGACTTTAACTTTAACTTTAGCTAAAGTTGAAGTTCATGGAACTGAGGGAAAATTAGTGACCAGTTTAGAAAATTGGTGGAACAGCAAGAGAAAGAGAGGCAGGACAAGTGGCAGGTAGTCTAATTGGCATGCTGTGACTAGTAGTGACTCACAGGGCTCTGTACTGAGGCCTCAACTATTCATCTTTACAATGGGAAAACCATGACGTTTGATTTGTCCATGTCCAATGCACTAATCCCACTATTATAAACATATTGTGAAACACCTCCCACTGGTAGTGAGAAATAGTGTGTTGCTGCAGGATTTAAAGCCTGCAATAATTAACATAAAAGATAATGCTGATGATGTTAGGTCGGGGTGAATCGTGCTCCACTGCATTGCGAGTTGGACTGCCCCTTGGCAGGCTATGAACCGTAAGGTGCATCACAGCCGAGCAGGATTTTTTCCAGAGGTGGCATTTACACGTCACATATTCTCACCTTTCCAGCATGGCACTGTGGATCGTGAATCTGGCTGATTGCCCCACCCTCGGCCCAGGAACATCCTTACAATTGGCCAGTCCGCAAACTCACCGTGGATTAGCATTTAAATCTCTTCTAAGATCTTCTGGATTTCCATGCTCAGGATCACACCAAATGTTACATTTGTGCACTGGACTTGCTGGATGTTGGGAATGTGAATCTTTCAATTCTGTCAAGTCAAAACAATTGTTTGTTTTGTTGCATTATCGGCAATGGTAGTTTAATGGTTATTATACAGAGGTCTGGACTTTTTTTAATGGGATGTGGCATTGCTGGCTGGGTCAGCATTTACTGCTCCTCCTTGAGGGCAGTTGAGAGTCAACCACATTGCTGTCGGTCTGGAGGCCAGACCAGGTAAGGACGGCAGATTTCCTTCCCTAAAGGACATTAGTGAACCAGATGGCTTTTTATGATAATTGATTCATGGTCATCATTAGACTTTTAATTCCAGTTTTGCATTGAATTCAAATTTCACCATCTGCCCTGGTGGGCTTCGAACCTGAGTCCCCAGATCATTACCCTGGGTCTGTGGATCACTAGTCCAGCGACAATACCACTACACCACTGCCTCCCCTAATGACCTGAAGACAGGAATTTGAGTCCCATTGCGGATCCAGGGAATTTAAATTTAATTAATTAAGAATAAAAATTGTGATTTGCTAAAAACAAAGCTAGTAATAGTGATGGTGACCATGAAACTAAACTGGATTGTTGTGAAAACCTCATCTGGTTCTCTTTTGGGGAGGTGGATTGCCATCTTTAGCTGGACTGGCCTTTGTGACTCCAGACCCACAGCAATGTGATTGCCCCTTCACTGTTCTCTCAAGTCAATCAAATAAGGCTAATTAGGGTAAACGCTGACCTTATAGTGACACCCACAGCTGCAATTGAATAAATGCATAACACTTTTTTTTTTAAATGTGGAAGCTGGCCTGAGCTGAATGACCTCGAGTTAGGGCGGCACGGTAGCACAGTGGTTAGCACTGCTGCTTCACAGCTCCAGGGTCCCGGGTTCGATTCCCGGCTCGGGTCACTGTCTGTGTGGAGTTTGCACATTCTCCTCGTGTCTGCGTGGGTTTCCTCCGGGTGCTCCGGTTTCCTCCCACAGTCCAAAGATGTGCGGGTTAGGTTGATTGGCCAGGTTAAAAAAAAAAATTGCCCCTTAGAGTCCTGGGATGCGTAGGTTAGAGGGATTAGTGGGTAAATATGTGGGGGTAGGGCCTGGGTGGGATTGTGGTCGGTGCAGACTCGATGGGCCGAATGGCCTCCTTCTGCACTGTAGGGTTTCTATGATTCTAAAGATAACTCTTCTTTCCTTCATTGTAAAGCCCTGCTCAGAATGCTTTGTGATGTTTAGGCACTGTGTGTCTTTTCTTTTGATCCTCTTCAGAAACAGGCCGATGATAATGGTGTGAATTATACTGCATCACATCAGTCAACTGTTTGAAGAGATGGGTACTGAAGCCGTAAGTCATTTCAAATCCTCAAGTCTGCCACTCACGAAAAGGAGAATGCACAAAGAATACAAAACAAATTATCTCTAGCATCATCTTACGTTGTTTTTCTCCAGACCCCCTGCCTGGGCCAGAATTTATCATGGGATGTATCATTGGAATCCATGATGCATTGAAAAATTACCTACGCTTATTTCGTGGAAGATATTCCTGTTTTGGGAGTTGAAGGTACAGATGGATGTGGGAACTGTCAAAAGCACTGAGCATCATACACTGTCATAGAAACTTGCCTGGTTCTCCTATATTGCTGAGCGGCAAGGTTTCTGAGTTTGGAGCAAAGCAGCAGAGATTTACGAAGCCTATTTATGTAGGATTGATACTGAAATCTCCTCTGACCCACCTGAACTTTAATTGAAGATCTATCAAATGACACATATTTACATTTAATTCATGTGAAAATGTACGGTTTTGAATTTGTATCATTTGTAACTTATCATTATGAAATGGGCACTTTTCTTGTTGCAGGTTATATTGTTAAGAATTGAAAAGTTGCTGGTGTTGTGGTAATGTAAATGGATTTATCTGGATTCAAATCCCACCATGGCAACGGTGGAATTTAAATTTAATTAATAAAATCTGCACTATAAAGTTAGGGTGCAATCTTACCGGCCATTCACACCGCACTCCTGCTGCAGTGAGATCGGAAAATCGCTGTTCACTGCTGTGGGAAAATCCCACTGGCATAACATTCCGGCCTTAGTCTCAACAATGGTGACCATGACAACTATTATTGATTGGTATAAAAACCCATCTGGTTCACTAATGTCCTTTAGGGAAGGAAATCTTCCACCCTTACCAGTCGAGCCAGACCCACAGCAACGTGGTTGACACTTAACTGCATTCTGAAATGGCCTAGCTGGCTACTCAGTTTAAGGGCAATTAGGCATGGGAAAAATACACTGATCTTGCCAATTACATCCACATCCCATGAAAGAGTAAAGAGAAATAATTAACAATGCTTGCCTATCTACACTTGATCTAATCTTCATCTGTAAAATCGGCAACATGAAAGGTGAGAGAAACAATCACCTTCACGAGCGGTGGCAGGATGTAATTTGTGAAACAATGGCGGTCCAAGTCCCTTTCATAAAAGATTCCTTAAGTCATACGGCACTTATTGTGAATTGTCCAAATCCTATCAAGACAAAGGAAATTTACATTTGAAGCATTTCACAGAGGACATTGATTGTCAAAAGTATTGTAATGATTATTTCAGGGTATAACTTGTAATGAGAAAATAACTATTTCAAAATGATACCCTAAAGGTTTAAAACCTTGCATTTTCACATTTATTAAATGCAGATGTTTGTTATTTGATGGTATTCAGTGAAAATGCAAGTAGGTCAGAGAAGATTTTGGTATCAGCCCGACAAAGCATATACCATTCAAGTTCATAAATCATGAACCGAGTTAAAAATAACTGGATCAGTCTCGTCATCGAGTCTGGAGAATAACAAGGATTCACGATTCAGTGTTGCTTCCCTGGAGAATCTTTCCAAGGGGTGGCAGTAGAAGGCCCACTCAGGGGCCCCCTTCACCTCAGGGAGTCAGAAAGGGACCCTCTGGCATACAAAGGTCGGAGGGATGTCAGGCAGACACCCCAGGGGCGACCACCCCAATTACACCAAGGGTGTCCTGGTGTTTTCAATCCCCTCTCCCTGTCACCCCATCAGCTCTAGCTGCTCAAGCCATGGAAGTTGCATCCATCCTTGAGCAGGAGTCCCAAAGGAGGCCAGGATCCTCTGCATCTTGGATCTCCAGAGGACACCCACCAAAGTCATCACAGGCAGAGGCATTGTAGTCAGCAGGCTGCTTCCCCCTCTGCTGCAGTTGCCAGGAATGCACCCAGATGGCGAAGTAGAGTCAAAAAAGTTAATACATTTTGAATGAGTATTGGTGGTCCAGGTATATAATCATTATATCTAGTTCAGGCACTTGTCAACATATGTTCGCTTGTACTGATTGCAAGTCTCCTGGATTCATTCTTGCTGCTAACTGTATAAATGGTTGTGTGCACACTACCACTGCCAGGGGGGAGACCAAGAATGGGTATTCCTCCTTCAAATACATGGCTGCCCATGGAGACATTGCTTTTTGACAAGGGCCATGGCTGCCATGTGCAAGAAGTCTCCCAATCACACGATTCCGCTTGTCTCCACTGCTCTCAAGACAATGGAAGACCATATCACAATGGAAAGATTAGCCACATGTGCCCTTGTCAGGCAGTTCCATTCCCCCAGGAGTGTCAGGTTGGTTATGTTTCACTTCCGTGTTTCTTGTAGGGACTCCCCACCTTCCCTCCCTTCTTCCCTAACTCTGAATGGATCAGAGTGAACGGCAGTTATACACCTTGCTGGGATCTTGTTTTAGTGAGAACCCTCTGGGCCAGTCTGCTGCAGCGTGGCTTTCACCAAACAGCGTGCATTTCAAAAGCAAAAAGTTCTCATACAGTGTCCACATGTTTATTCAGGTTTCCCTTTAGTTGTCCAATTTTACTGACCTGCCCGCAAACACTGTAGAAGACCCTCCTCCCACCTCAGTGTTTTGCAGTTGGAAATCAGGGCCTTCCTGGTGGGTTACCTGCATTTCAAGATGGCGTGTGTAATGTTTGAGACCATTTTCACCACCTTTTACTTCTCCCTGTCACAAACCAACTTTCTCTTCAGCATCATCCCGCTACAATCTCTCCCCTTGGTGACCCTTGAACCCCCCCTCCATCACCCTGGACCCTGTCATGGTCAACTTGGACAAGCCTTGCCTCCTTGCTGAGCCCACAGCAGTCACCATGCCAGTGCCTACCCTGATACTGCCCAGTCCCACAGTCCATGCCACCACACTTCTCCCCACTCAATGATCTATCGGATGAAAACTACACCTGCCACACACATAAACCCTGACCCCCCCATCCTATAGCATTCCACTTCTCCTTCTCACATTCAATGTATCCTCCCAGCACCGGCACCCTCAGTTCTCCCCCCAGGATTCCAACATTGACTCAACTGACCCCTCCCTTTGAAACACTCAGCCCCACCTCCCCCCACTCACTCCCCCCTTTCCCTTCATGCCTTCCTGATTCCCCCTCATTCCATATCCCCCCCATTCACATCTTCCACCCACCTCCTCTTTGTTTCTTCCAATGATCTTCACCTTCATGTCTTCCACATGCACCATCTCCTGCAGCGCCCTCCAGTGGTGCAGGCAGTTTTGATTCGATGGTCAGTTTTGAAACTCCCTTGCCGGGTGCAAGCCATGTTTGGAAGTCGGGTAATGGAATAGCATAAATTCTGCTGGGGGGGTGGTGGGGGGCATGTTTCTGGTCTGTTGGGGTTTTAATGAGCACGCATGAGATGCAAAATGGGTTCCCATTGAACTTCTGTGGGATAGTCGAATCGCCATCGACCCGTTGGGAGAGGAAGTCTCGAAAGCATTTCCTGACATTGGGAAACCAATTTATTTACATCTTTGTCGCATCTTTTGTTCCACCCGCCCACTCCCCCCTCCCCTGCCACAGATCACGCCGATGGTAGGCGGGGAAGATCCCGTCCAGCAGTGGCCTGATGTCACATGTCACAGGAGGTACAGACAGCAATTGTGTAGAACAGTATCTCCCAGCATCCTCACACTAGGGTCACCCAGGTTTCAGACTCAACCATCTCCTCTGCCTTAGATGTGGCAGGAGACTGAATGGATAAAGAGTTTGTTTGGATCATTAATGCCCTACTGTAGGTGTAGGTGCTGTAGGTGCTCTCCTGTAGGTGTAGGAGAGTGCTGAGCTGTAGCAGATGTGCAGAGGAGAAGAGCAGGTTTGGGAAAGGGGTAGTGGCTAGATAGTAGATTACCAATAGAAAAATGCATTGTGGCAGCTGTCAGGAAAATGATCACATATCAGTTGTACATTGCAATCCAGGAAGCAGTGGTGTCATCGGAAGGCGACCTCAGGGTGACATAAGTGCAACCAATAACACGTTGGGCTTGACAAAAGTCTGTAATCTTTGTAATCTCCAGTAACCTGTGCTTCACGATCTTCATGGGGAAAGTGATGAATGTGTGTACTCCAGTAGACATGGCATCAGGTGCCTGCTTAACAAGAGCACAAACAGCAGCCAGACTGATGCTGCCGACATCCCCTGTGACAGCCTCCCTTAAGAAGCATATAGTCCTTACAGACTTTCAGCCTTGTGCTTATAAATTCTATTGATAAGGGGGTAACATTTCCTGCAAGTTGCCTCCTTCCATTTGGTCTTCATGCAGCTGCAGCTCTGATTATTCCTCCTTCTGTTCTTCAGCTTGTGAAAGGGCCTACCCTTGAGATGAGGAAAGACATCCACTGTCAGAAGCCCCTTTCGAACATTACACTATCACCACTAGCAAAAAAACCCCACAGTTAAAATAAATGTCCATAAAATGGGCACTAGGTCCAATTTTAACTACCTCCACTTGCAAGAAATAGAGGAGTAATGAAGTTAAAAAAGAGACACTGGACTTCCCAATCCGCAGCCATTTTCTCAGGGTCTGAATGAATCCAGCGGGAGCCTCATTAACCTATTGAAATTGGAGACCTATTGTGCACAGGGCACCCAATGCCATTTTAACATTATTTGCCACAGAAGTTGATAGAACAGCAGATGAGCCCATTCTAGGTAAAGTATGGGCTTAAAATTGCTACCATAGGGCCAGGAGGAGCTGGTATGCTTCTCCGAGTTTCATATAGAAAATCACAGCCTCTTCCTTACAGTGCTTCCCCCTCCCCTTACCCGACCCTGCCCTGCTGCTCCCCCATCTTGAAACACCTCCCAACCACTTACTGAGTGCCAAGAACCATTCTTAAAGTCTATCCCATTAACTTTTTAATGTAACCCTTTTCATAGAATAGAATCCCTGCAGCACAGAAGGAAGCCATTCGGCCCATCAAGTGCCCCATCAACAATCCCACCCAGACCCCATCCCCCATCCCCAAAACCCCATGTATTTACGCTGCTAATCCCCCTGACACTAAGGGCCAATTTAGCACGGACAATCCACCTAACCTGCACATCTTTGGATTCTGGGAGGAAACTGGAGCACCCAGAGGAAATTCACGCAGACATGGGGAGAACATGCAAACTCCACACATTGAACCCAGGTCCCTAGCACTGTGAGGCAGCAGTGCTAACCACTGTGCCACCGTACCACCCAAACGAATATCTATCTCCAGTAATTTCTCTTGTATACCACCCTCGGTACCCCTACAGTTCTACTTTCAACTTCCTCTGTAAAAAGGAATGCTAAATATTCCCCTACTCTCAAGAACAAGATGCACCCAATTGCTCCTGCCCCATTTATTATCCTTTAATTCCTGGATGCTTAAGGCTCTTGCTTTTTCTCTCTTTATCTTCAATCTTTCATACGTCCTCATAGCTTTCTCATGTCTGCTTTGAAAACTTCTAAACTTTTTCTTCTGCGTTACCTTCCATATTTATCATGATGCCGTCTTTTAATCTCCTTTTTACTCTTCCCTCACTATTTATTCAAGCTGTGCCTCTTTAATGTATCCTCTTCCTTTAACCTTTCTATTGTTTTTTATTCACAAACCTACATCTTTTCCATCTCATTCTTCAATGTGTTGTTTGATCTTCCCTTTCTCCGAATTAATTTTATTCCACTGAAATTTAAAGATATTTATTTATTGATGATGTTTCTGAAATGCATTATTTTCTCCTCTTGAGACTGCAAGCTGAGAGTGCACACACTTCTGTCTGCAAATATAACAAGGGGGAATGTTTGATTTAGTAATCTGGAAGCTCAGTGGCACATCAGCATTGGCATTTCCTCAGGAACACAATGGCTAGTTATCGTGACTCATTAACATGGAACGCGGCCATCTGCATTTTGATTGATAGTTTTGATTCATCTCGAAGGCATCTTCTATATATTCCTGTTGTTTAAGTTGAATATCAAAAGTAAAAGAATCACATCCCCAGATTAGCAGCTGGTACATTGCAGTGTTTGCTCTTCCACTATACGCACCAGGAGCTGATATGTTCCATAAAGGTTCAGTCATGTAAAAAGCTTTCACTGCAGGCACCTGGCTCAAGTTATTACATAGCAGCTAAAATTTTCAGAGGTATTTTAGAACCAATATTTTAAATTTGAAGTTTGTAATGTAGCTAAATCTGCAGCTTTTCCTCTTTTTTCTATTTAATATTCTATTTTAATATTATTAAATTGACCTGTAAATTTCAGACATATGATCTTACCAAAAAATTAGGTGGAGATGCCACATCATTGGACTGGATGGGCACAGTAAGAAGTCTCACAACACCAGGTTAAAGTCCAACAGGTTTATTTGGAATCATGGTGTCTGACCAGACGAGGGAGCAGCACTCCGAAAGCTCATGATTCCAAATAAACCTGTTGGACTTTTTTGAGACTGCTTACTGCTACCAAAAAATGGCAGTGTTAGTTCCAGCGCAAAAAACAGAATGATTTCCGTTGACAGCGCCAGCGTGATTTCGGATGGAATCTTATGCCTCATTAATAATAATTTTAATGCCCATGTGTATCACGGCGCACTCGCGGTGTGTTCCCTCTGATTCACCCACCCTGCACCACTTAACTGCTGCAGGCACTGGGGAGATCCATTTAAACAGCTCCCCAGCACTTGTTCCATAACAACTGCAGGGGATGGCAGCCATGAAGGCTGCACAGCGCTTTTCGAAGGGGGCCTTCACCAGGATGCTGGATGGAGTGGAACAGAGGTGGGACACACTCTACCCTCTGCTCCAGGAGACGGCCTTTCAGCAGGGTGACCACCCCTGCCTGGGATGCAGTGACAGCCTGGTTAGTGCAAGTGCACACCAGAAGAGCTCGGGACAGCCATGTCGGAAGAAGGTGAATGATCTTCTTTGCTCAGCACGAGTAAGTGAACCACCCCTAATCTTCCGCTGGACCCTGCGCATAACCCTCACACCCCCAAAGAACCCGTTAGAGGGCAGCCAAATGGCTGCAGGTGACTGGTGTTTGCATTCTGACGGGCGACCTCGCCAATTCACCCATCATGACCTCGATTGGGGTACAGGATGTTAGGCATTATCATCACGTCTTGCATCATCACATCAGTGTTATCTGTCTGATGTTGCAGCCTCTCTGGGAATGTAGCTCAATGCGTGGGACATTCACTTGCAAAGGGTTAAAGGTGGCCTCCATGGATGTTAGGTGGATGGATGTTAGGGAATTTGGGGGAATAAATAGTGATGTCTTGAGGAATGTACATATTACAGAGAAGGAGGTGCTGGAAGTCTTAAAGCACATCAAAGGAGATAAATCCCCGGGACCTGATTATGTGTATCCCAGGACATTGTGGGAGGCTAGGGAGGAAATTGCAGGTCCCCTAGCAGAGATATTTGAATCATCGACAGCCGCAGGTAAGATGCCAGAAGATTGGAGGGTGACAAATGTTGTGCCTTTGTTTAGGAAGAGCTACAGGGAAAAGTCTGGGAACTACCAGGCCGGGGAGCCTAATGTCTGCAGTGAGTAAGTTGTTAAAAGGTATTCTGAGCGACAGAATCTACAGGCATTTAGAGAGGCAAGGACTGATTAGGGACAGTCAGCATGGCTTTGTGAGTGGAAAATCATGTCTCTCACAAAGTTGATTGAGTTTTTTGAAGGGGTAACCAAGAAGGTAGATGAGGGCAGTGCAATCGACGTTGTTTACATGGACTTTAGCAAGGCCTTTGACAAGGTACCGCATGGTAGGTTGTTGCATAAGGTAAATCTCACGGGACCCAGGGTGAGGTAGCCAAATGGATACAAAATTGGCTTGATGACAGAACACGGTAAGAAGTCTCACAACACCAGGTTAAAGTCCAACAGGTTTATTTGGTAGCAAATACCATAAGCTTTCGGAGCACTGCTCCTTCGTCAGATGGAGTGGAAATGTGCTCTCAAACAGTGCAAACAGACAAAATCAAGTTGCAGAATACTGATTAGAATGCGAATCCTACAGCCAGCCAGGTCTTAAAGGTACAGACAATGTGGGTGGAGGGAACATTAAACACAGGTTAAAGAAATACACATTTCAATACACTGGAGACAATACACATTTCTTTAACCTGTGTTTAATGTTCCCTCCACCCACATTGTCTGTACCTTTAAGACCTGGCTGGCTGTAGGATTCGCATTCTAATCAGTATTCTGCAACTTGATTTTGTCTGTTTGCACTGTTTGAGAGCACATTTCCACTCCATCTGACGAAGGAGCAGTGCTCCGAAAGCTTATGGTATTTGCTACCAAATAAACCTGTTGGACTTTAACCTGGTGTTGTGAGACTTCTTACCGTGCTTACCCCAGTCCAACGCCGGCATCTCCACATCTTGATGACAGAAGACAGAGGGTGGTTGTAGAGAGTTGTTTTTCAAACTGGAGGCCTGTGACCAGTGGTGTGCCTCAGGGATCGGTGCTGGGTCCACTGTTATTTGTCATTTATATTAATGATTTGGATGAGAATTTAGGAGGCATGGTTAGTAACTTTGCAGATGACACCAAGATTGGTGGCATAGTGGACAGTGAAGAAGGTTATCGAGGATTGCAATGGGATCTTGATCAATTGGCCAGTGCGCTGATGAATGGCAGATGGAGTTTAATTTAGATAAATGCGAGGTGATGCATTTTGGTAGACTGAACCACGGCAGGACTTACTCAATTAATGGTAGGGCATTGGGGAGAGTTATAGAACAAAGAGATCTGAGAGTACAGGTTCATAGCTCCTTGAAAGTGGAGTCACAGGTAGACAGAATGGTGAAGAAGGCATTCAGCATGCTTGGTTTCATTGGTCAGAACATTGAATACAAGAGTTGGGACGTCTTGTTGAAGTTGGACAAGACATTGGTAAAGCCACACTTGGAATACTGTGTACAATTCTGGTCACCCCATTATAGAAAGGATATTATTAAACTAGAAAGAATGCAGAAAAGATTTATTCGGATGCTGTCAGGACTTGATGATAGACTGGGACTTTTTTCCTTGGAGCATAGGAGGCTTAGGGGGGATCTTATAGAGGTCTATAAAATAATGAGGGGCATAGATAAGGTAGATAGTCAACATCTTTTCCCAAAGATAGGGGAGTCTAAAACTAGAGGGCATAGGTTTAAGGTGAGGGGGAGAGATACAAAAGGGTCCAGAGGGGCAATTTTTCACACAGAGGGTGGTGAGTGTCTGGAACGAGCTGCCAGAGGTAGTAGTAGAGGCAGATACAATTTTGTCTTTTAAAAAGCATTTAGACAGTTACATAGGTAAGATGGCTATAGAGGGATATGGGCCAAATGCAGGCAATTGGGAATAGCTTAGTGGTAAAAGCTGGGCGTCATAGACAAGTTGGGCCAAAGGGCCTGTTTCCATGCTGTAAATCTCTATGACTCTAAACGGAGAGCTTTTTGGCTGCACACCATTTAATGGCATAACCACTGACAGGCTGGGGTGGCTGTTCAGCCAAGTGTCTGCCTCTTGTGGCAAAGGAGGCACAGCTGAATTGTACGAGGCCAGCAATTAGCATGTCCAGCACATTCCCAGAGTGCACCCTGTTTCTCCCGGGTCACAAGAAGTGCAGAGCTGAGTAGCCTTCCATGACCCATTGAGATAAACCGCTACACTCAAGCACCCCTGACAATTGGTTTGGGACTTCCGGGCAGCTTCTCCCCTTTGTTCTCACACTGCTGCCTGAGTGTGGGTGCCAGTCATCCTCCACCGAGTGTGAGGCCCTTCAGGCCACATGATGGCAGACACAGCCCATTTTTGGTTCTCAAGGGATCCCACCTGGGTAACTCATAGTTGCCTGCAGTGTTGAGCTTCTTGTTTTCAAGCCCTCCTTTCACAACCCTTTGTAGTTTCTTGTGGTCTCGGATAGAGCAGGAGCCATGCCAAGCTGTGAGACATCCGGAAAGGATGCTTTCTATGGTGCATCTGTAAAAGTTGGTGAGCTGTGGAAGGACCAGGACAGGTTGTTTGTGATCTGGCCACCTAGAAATGTGACGCTCTCGACGCTCTCGACCAAACCTTCAAACCCTCTGCCAGCCCCCACTAAGGAAGGGCACTCCCTCAGCTGCAATAAGCACAGGAACCCAGGAAGGAAGGAGAACACGGGAAGTGCTGCCCGCAGACCAGACTTCGCAACCCCTTTAAAGCAAAGAGCACAAAACATGAGGGAAGGCAAGGGCTGTAAGTGACAGGCCTGGTACCCACCCCCTGATATGGCAATTCTGGGACCCCCAGCTTGGCCTTGAGTTGCACTTATCTATGTCCCCACATATTCTCCAGTGCCCCCGGGGGTTGATGCCTGGGTGAGCACTCACCTCCGAACTCCCCCTCAGAGATGAACGCTTATGTAGAGCTCTGATTTTGATTTGATTTGATTTATTCTTGTCTGTATTTAGCAAAAAGTATTGTTTCTTGCGTGCTGTACAGACAAAGCATATCATACAAAGAGAAAGAAAGGAGGGGGTGCAGAATGTAGTGTTACAGTCATAGCTAGGGTGTAGAGCAAGATCAACTTAGTGCGAGGTAGGTCTATTCAAAAGTCTGATGGCAGCAGGGAAGAAGCTGTTCTTGAGCTTGTTGGTATGTGACCTCAGACTTTTATATCTTTTTCCCAATGGAAGAAGGTGGAAGAGAGTATGTCCAGGGTGCGTGAGGTCCTTGATTATGCTGGCTGCCTTTCTAAGGCACTGGGAAGTGTAGACTGTGTCAATGGATGGGAGGCTGTTTGCTTGATGGACTGGGCTTTGTTCACGACCCTTTGTAGTTTCTTGCGGTCTCGGATAGAGCAGGAGCTATTCCAAGCTGTGAGACATCCGGAAAGAATGCTTTCTATGGTGCATCTGTAAAAGTTGGTGAGCTCGTAGCTGACATGCCAAATTTCCTTAGCCTCCTGAGAAAGTAGAGGCATTGTGGACTTTCTTAACTATAGTGTTGGCGTGGAAGGACCAGGACAGGTTGTTTGTGATCTGGCCACCTAGAAATGTGAAGTTCTCGACCATTTCTACTTCATCCCCATTGATGTAGACAGGATCATGTCCTCCAATACGCTTTCTGTAGTCGATAACTATTTCCTTCATTTTGTTGACATTGAGGGAGAGATTATTGTCGTCACACCAGTTCACCAGATTATCGCTTTCCTGTGCTCCATCTCATCATTGTTTGAGTTCTGACCCACAACGGTGGTGTCATCAGCAAACTGAAAATCCAGTTGGAGGGGAATTTGGCCACACAATCATAGGTTGCTGAGGACACAGCCTTGTGGGGCACTGGTGCTGAGGATGATCATGGAGGAGGTGTTGATGCCTATTCTTACTGATTGCAATCTGTGAGTTAGGAAGTCTAGGATCCAGTCACAGAGGGAGGAGCAGAACCCCAGGTCACAGAGTTTGGAGATGAGTTTTGTAGGAAATTGGTGCCAGCGTGATGTCACGCCGGCGCCTGCTGAATATCCGTGAGGGGGGTAATCGTGGGGAGAGTGCTCACTATCTACATGCTGATGTGTTAAATTGAACATCCTGGCATTTTGCAGCTTATTTCACGCTACCCCGCCGGCGAGGGGGTTGGAAGATCAGAATTCGGAAAGTCACTGGGCCAAATTGTACTTTTTGAATACCTCTGGAGTTTGTGTGCGGGCCGCCATTCCCGCGGCCAGAGAGCACGGGCTCAAAACCCACCCCATAGTCTATCAGTATAGCCTTTATTATCAGTCAACAAAATCACCTTTTGTACCTTTTCTATTTTTCACCTCGTGACCTGCTATCCTAGCTAGTTCACACTCACAAGGTCATATTTCAGTTCATGAGAGCATGTTAATGGGAACAATCTTTTTGTGTTGGACATTGGCTAGAAGAATTGTGAATGAGTCAGAAATGTGGTTTCAGTGTGTAGTGTTTCAAGATATATTATGATTTCATAAGAAAAGGAGCTAATCATAGAGACAATACACTATTAATTTTGGATCAACTCTTGATTGAGCACATTGAAAGGAATAAATAGAGATAGAGATTGTGTACATTAGAGCAGCTTACTTTCAGTTTTACTCAGAAACAAACACCATATACAAACACATTGCTTGTCGTAATACTGGGAGATATAATGAATGTTGTAGTCTGAGACATTGTTATACTGGAGTAGCTATAGTCTTCTTCCCAGCACCCAGCTGCCTATTTGATTAGGCTCTAGTTGAAGCTGAGCAGACTAATCAACAGAGTGCGTGATTCAGTTGCTCTAAATTCAAATTTGCAAACCGAATTTATACTCTGCAAACAATAACTCAGATTGAAAATCAGTGTATAAAATTGCCATTAGTCATAATGGTGCTGTTGCTAAGGTCCCTTTCTTCCCTTGATCAGCTGTGCTATTAAAACATCAAAGAGAAAGACTAGGCACAGCAAGTAGAAATGTTATAAATAGAGTGGCAGCTAGTTGATGCTGCAGGCCAACTGCAATGCAATCTATAGATTCAGTTTCCATCATTAACCATGAGAGAAAGGCAGAAAGTACCCACTCCCCAAAGTTTTGCTCCTCTATCGCAAACGCATTAAAGTAAATTTTGCAAGACTTTGTGCTGCTGAAGGGGTCCCGAGTTACACTAAACTGGCATCATAAAGTCGCAAGTGCTCATTTCAAATAGTACAAAATCAGACTGTATGACAATGTGTGGCATCATAAAATTTACTTAATTATCCAAGTCAACTTTTAATATTTGTATATCATAGGAGGGCTCTCTATTGCATGATCTGACAATTACAAAAAGTGGAAAAGAGAATACACACACTTAGGTAAGCCTCACAAGGCATAAAGATTACCTGGTACAGTTCCAGTCACGTCCTGGCCGGTGTACCTCTCTTAATTAAAATCAAGTCACTCATCTATTTGCTGGGATATTCTTGCATGAAAATTGGCCTTGTATTTGCCTAGATCGCAGTCGTTGCACTTGAAAGAAATTTAGAGCCATTGGGTGGGATTGTTTGGTTTTGGGGCGAGCGCAGCTGGAAAATCCCACTCAGTGGCTCTAAATCTTGTTGATTTTTAAAACTCTCCCAATCTTCTGGCTTGCCTCTAATATTTACCACATTTTATGTTTTTTAATTCAGCTTCATACTATCCTTGACTTCTTTGGTTAACCATAGTTGACTTATCCCCTTCCTAGAATCCTTCTTCATCACTGGGATATCGGTTTCACTATCCCCATCTTCAACAACCAGAGGCACAGAAATTCCACTGCTCTCCAGCACCTCATTCTTTATGCTTGCAGTTGCAATATGGTTGGAGGACCAGCTCCAGTTCTGCCCCTTTTCCTCATGTTCTGCAGTCTGTTCTTCTGCAAAGAGGGAATGAACAGACCTATGAGTGGGTGTAATGAGATAAATGGGGTGTATTAGGTGAGGGTGACTGTCAGGGAGAGGCATGTCATTGCATGAAGTTGAGGCTAAGTAGCAACAGTGGGCAATTACTGGTGTGAGAAAATGTGTGGACCCAGAAGGAAGGGTGCACCCACAAGATGTGTGAGAAATGATATGGTGGGGTAAGCTTGATAAGGCAGAGTTTGAGGGTTGGGCTGATATACACAGCAGAATGTAAATAGATGTTCAACTGTATTCACCTTTCCTGACCTGATTGGGGGTGGAGTTTCCCTGTCCCGCCCGCCATGGGAATCGTAGCACACGGGCCAGGACCATGCAAAGGTCCGTTAACCTTGGGTGGGGCGAGCGCAGCTGAAACATCCCACCTATCCAGCAGGGCGGCACTCTGCCCCTGCTACTCACTTCCTGGGCAACCTTCAACCACAACTTCCTCATTTCTGTCACAGAACTCCCTTCCTATTGCAGGGAAATAATGTGTTCCTCCAGCTCCTCACAACACCTAGCAGCGCATCAAGGCAAGTGTCAGTGAATTCATAGAATCCCTACAGTGCAGAAGGAGGCCATTCGGCCCATCGAGTCTGCACTGACCATAATCCTACCCAGGCCCTATTCCCGTAACCCATGCTAATCCCCTGACACTAAGGATCAATTTAGCATGGCCAATCAACCTAGCCCGCACATCTTTGGACTGCGGGAGGAAACTGGAACACCCGGAGGAAACCCATGCAGACACAGGGAGAATGTGCAAACTCCACACAGACAGTGACCCAAGGCTGGAATTGAACCTGGATCCTTGGAGCTGTGACGCAGTAGTGCTAACCACTGTGCCACCCCTTCACGAAGGTAGCCTTTGAATGTCTCAAATTCAGTCTTAAAGTTGTCTCACTTCTCCTCAACTCCAACTTTTCCAAACTGCATTTTTAAATATTGGAGTTGAGATTCCAGCATCATGCTGGAATCATGCCTACTGCTTGCTGTTGTGGATTGGACAGGAAACCCGTAAGTAAAAGAATAATGAGGTTACTGAGTTAAAAGCTACTTACAGATGCGCTGAGCATACTTCCTGGTTTTCCATGCCATATTAGACCACCCCTCCCTAACTCATCGCTCAGTTAGGATTCTTCAATATAATTGGTTGAAGAGTCGCACTGTA
The DNA here is from genome assembly GCF_964213995.1 of Mustelus asterias. Taxonomy (NCBI): domain Eukaryota; kingdom Metazoa; phylum Chordata; class Chondrichthyes; order Carcharhiniformes; family Triakidae; genus Mustelus; species Mustelus asterias. Next base: position 104,729,772 of record NC_135805.1, read on the forward strand.
TCTTCCCGTTTCACAGATTTCTCTGATCCTCAGTAAAGGGCACTGCACTCAATGAAATACCAGATTAGAGCATGTCTGCACTCAAAAGCCCCTGTAAATTCTGCGAGCAGTTATCAGCTAAGCGAATGGTGGGTGTCATTCCTTCACTGCTGTCTGCAAAATATGAGCCAATGACTTTGGACGGTGACAAGCCTCCCATCCTTCTTAGCAATGATGTCATATTCATCAGTCAGAATGAAGAGGATTGAGTTGAACAAACCTAATCCCTGATCCCAGCTTCTTCTCTTTCTCAGGCAGATCTTCGGGATTAAGGATGATTTGCTTGCACTCCAGTTTGATGGGCAATGAAATGGCTGATAATTCCAATGGCTGACCTGCAGACTCTGCCACACGTGGGGCAGGCGAGGAGTTGAGTGAGTGAGCTGTTTGTGCTTCCTCTGATACACAACTGCACCTCTGCACATTCCTGACAAAGTCTCTCAATATGCTCAGTGCCCTCCTGAATGCGTCTTCTCCATTTTGGTGATCACAACTCAGGACTATGGCTATGTTTCACCTCTTCTTGGATGATTTGAGGATATTTCTTAAAATTTTTCCATTGTCCTCCTGGAAATCTCCTGTCACAACCAAACTCTGAGTAGGGCAATTGCTTTGAGACTCTGATGTCAGGCATAGGAACGGCATGTCCTGCCCAGCGGGTCTGTCTTTGAATGGTTAGTACTTTGATGGTGGGCAAGTTAGCCTGGGAGAGGGTGCTGCTTTTGGACCGCCTTTCTTGCCTATGAATTAGGAGGATCTTGCAAAGGCATTGGTAGTGGCACTTCTTTCGTGCATTGAGGTGTTTTCTGTAGGTTGTCCAAGTCTTTGAAGCATATAGGAGTGTGGGATTCCCTGCTGCCTGGTAAACTATAACCTTAATCTTTGGTTTGGGATTTGGTGAATATCTGACACATCAAGGCTGTACTATTTTTTTCAAAATACTCGCAAACGAAGCAAGGATGTGTCTTTATATTCATTGTTTTCCTTGGCAGACTTACAGAGTGGAGGAAAACACATCCATTGGTCAGTTGTTTGTGAGACCTGTCATTTATCACGTGTATTCACAACTTTAGCAAGTTCCCTTTACTGAATGATATAATGTGAAGTACCCTTGATTGTGTTTGGTAGAAGGGCTACTAGTTTCCTCCTGCAGTTTTGAACATCATCTGTGTTTTCAGAAGCCTTTAACCTGTTTCTGCTACTCTTTTCCCATGTGAATGAACTACATGTTGTGAAAATGTGGATCAGCCTGCACATTCAGGGAGTTACAAAAGCAGCCAACATAAAATGGAATTCCCCACGGCAAATATCCCCTTACTTTAAGCAATTTTTTAAAAACCTTCCTTCTGTGATCTGCTGAAAATAATCAATGTCAATGGCACGCCGCCTTGTTTGAAATTGAATACTGATAAGAGTGTTTCCATGCCTTTTCCACATAACCTGCTGAAAGACATTAGTATCAACTTCCCTTTCAGATGGGTGAACACTTAGTTCAAGTATCTTGGGATAAATATAACCCTTTTCCAGTCTCGTACTTCAAAGTTAATTACCATCTCTTATGAAGACTATTAGACTTGATGTATGTTACTGATAATTCTATTGAAGTATTGTGCCATTGACCCAGTTGGATTAATGGGCTGGGTGAGTCAACACAATCAAAAATGAACAGCTGCTATGACATTTGCAACATTTTAACATTTTTCCAATTCTAGTCGTAGCAGCAGGTTGTTACAGACTTTAATAGGTCTTTCTATTAATTCCTTTGGAATGGGAAAAGGTTATTTGTACAATAAAGTAATTTTTACGTTACTTGACTTCACGTATTTGAGTGTTGCCATTTCGAAGATAGTGCGGATGAAGTACTTCTTCAGAAGATGACATTCAATTCGAAACATTCATTCTGTTTTTCTCTCTCCATAGATGCTGCCAAACCTGCTGAACATTTGCAGCTCTTCCTGTTTATACCCCCGATTATTATTTTTTATTTTACAAAAGGTGGTGAACCCCATCTCACTTTGACTGTTAAGAATGATTCATGTGTCAATTTAGCTCAGTTGGTAGCACACTTGCCTCTGAATCAGAAAGGACATGTCTTCAAGCTCCATTCCAATATTTAGGCATGAATTTTGGGCTAATATTCTAGTAGAGCCCCAAGGGAATAACACAGAACAAAAGGTAAATGAACTAGTAAACTCCTTTCTGGCCTGTTGGGTGACTGCAAAAACTTTTGCTGCACTATTCAGAGAGTTCACTTGGTATCTTAGCCAAAATTCCCCAACAAGCAAAGTTCATCTGGTCATATATCTAATTTAGTGTTTGTCCAATCTTGGCTAAACCTACATTGGTAACTGGGGTTTTCCTCATTTTTTAATTGGGATTACTCTTCAAAAAGCATTTCATGCAAGTTCTTTACCTCTTAAAATCAACACTTGATTATTCTTACCAATTAGTGTACATGGTGTTCAATCAATAAAACTATTGTGGTGCCTCTAAATGTTGAGGGATACTGTTTTCCAGTCAACAATTCTCAAATAATAACCATTCTGCACCATGAATCACAAATCACATAGAATAAAGTATAACCGAGACACGTTCATTTACTTCAGTGGAGAATGGGACAAGCAGTGATGAAAAAATAAATAGATGCTCTTTCACAGTCTTATTATTTGTTGCTCCTCAGTGTAAATTGAATATTGATAGCAGACATGTGTATGAATAGATTATTTTAGATTTAAGAGAATATTCAATACCCAAGTACTATTGAAGAGCACAAAACAAGTAGTATAGTAACGTTGAAGTACTCAATTATTTTAACTGTATGTCCCTTTATGAGAAATATGAGTAAGTCTGAGGTTTGGTTTCCAAGTAGATTTCTAGTCTAATAACCAAGATGAAACATTTTATCACATACAAGGTGCCAGAATTTGGGTGTTAAGTATACACCTGAATTATCATTGAACACAAATCTGGACACAGAATTGGTATATGTAAATATGGACAAGACAGATACCAAACAAACAAATCTGTCAAGAGAGATTGAACATAAGAACCTTATAAATAGGAGTAGACCATTCAGTCCCATGATCTGTCTGTCGTTCAATTAGATCATGGTTGATCTGTACCTCAACTTTGTTTTGCTGCCGTTGCTTTATATTGCTTGATACATTCACATTAAAAAAAGTCCACCTATCTCAGCCTTGAAACTCCAAATGTCCCATCATCCACAGTATTTTGAGAGAGTGTGTAAAATTTCCACCACTCTTTATGTGAGGAAGTGTTGGGCATGCAAGCTCTAATTTTAAAATTATTTCCTCCAGCACTTGATTCTCCACATCTACTCAAATCCTTTCACTGATTTAACCGTCTTGCTCAGATTACCCCTCAATCTCCTATGCTCAAACACAAGCTGAGTTTATGCAACCTTTCCTCATAAACTTGGATATGCAATTCTCCAAGTCATTATTAAATATGGTGCAAAGTCGAGGCCACAGAACAGGATTCTCCCCAAAAAATTCTAAGTTCCAATGTGTGGGAAAATGGGAGTAAATTCCATTAGTTTTTTTGGCATGATTTCCAGAATTAATCTCCAACACTGTGCATCAGAGTGCCCTAGCGGAATTCACTCTGGAAATCTCTGGGCACAAACTGAAATGTGGTTCAGTAGTTTCATTACATGCTTATTAGTAAAACTGAGGAGCTTACAAAATTGGAAATCATCCTACTCCTGCCTGAGAGGCCAGCAGCATAGAGCTGAGTGGGTCACTGCACATGCACCAATCTGTCAGTGCGGAGATCGGTGCATGTGCAGTGGCCCTGCATTGCCAGCTTCCTGGTTGCTGGCCAGCCCGATCGCTGGCCAACCTGATCGCTGGCAAGCCCCACAACCCCCATTGCTGGCCTTCCGAACACCCACCCCCCCCCCCCCTTCCACCCCCATAAGCAGGAGTAAACCCCGCTGGAGGGAATCACTCTAGGTGAGAGGGAAGATGTTAGTGGGTCTGGAGACTTCAGTCCCGCTAATCAAATGCAAATGTTAATATTGAAATTTCAATATTGAAATCAATTCTGCGCCAATTTCTGGATTAGAGCCGGAGACGTGTGAAGGCCATGACGCCCAGCGGGAGGTCCATGAAACAGCCACCACTGATATCCCTCAGCCCACTGCGCCACTCGGGCAGCACAGTGGGCTGGGAGAATCACTTCCCAAATCTCTGGTGAACACCAGTTTTCACACCCCATTAATCAGATTCAGTCTTCTACATCTCAAACAATTTTCAAGTCAGGTAAAAGATGATCTCCAATTTTGTGAGCTCCTCAGTTTTACTAATAAGCGCTAGAGTGGAACTTTATTGAACGTCTTTCTGGAAGTCTATGCAAAACAAACATAAAAACTATTTTATATTTGTTACCTCCTCAAATAATTTAACTAAATTAGTCAGACATAACTTAATCTTGACAACACAGAAGTTCCCCCTAACTAATCACGATATGTAATATGGGGAAGGCAGTGAATAGGAAATGTTATAAAACTACATGAACCACATTTCAGTTTGTGTCATATTTCCTCAAGCATTAAGTGTTCCAAAGAATTTCTTTAAAAATTAACAACCAAGAGACTATTTATTGTTCATTCATATCACCAAACGAAAAGGAGCAGTGATGCAGAAACTTTGGGCCAGTCTGAATTATTTATTCCAACATAGATAAACTAAGAAAGCATCCAAGTGTAAATGACTTTCAAATATCTTCAAGTACAGAATCACAACAGACTCAATTGCCGTTCAGAAACATCTAGTGACCTTTGCCTCAACTGCCGCTGGCAGAGTTCATTTAATATTGTCCTATTGTCATAAGAAAGGAATGAAACATGTTGAAAGAATTAAAATGTTTTCGAATGTGACAGCTTAGACAAAAAAGCATCAAACTGCATTTTCTGTTTCTATGAACATTTGAGTCTGCACCAATTGGAGACGAACCATACAGCTAATAACGTGTACTAACGGGCATTAATGATTCCATCTTTGGTTGATCATTTTCCTGAAGGTGTCATGAAATGACCTCCCCATCTGGTCAAAACGTTTTTTTGACCTCATCTCCAATTTTGAACAACTAAAAGTGAAAGTGTTTAATAAAAATAAAAATCAGAAAGACACTTTATTAATGCAAAATGAAACAGATTTTGGAGATCTGAAATATAAGCAGAAAATGTTGAAAAAGCTCAGCAGGTCTGCAGTATCTCTGGAGAGAGAAACAGAGTTAACATTTTGAGTCAGTATGACTCTTCTTCAGAGCTGTGTTAACTGTTTCCTTCTCCACAGATGCTGCCAGACCTGCCGATTTTTTAGTACAGTATTTTTCCCCCCAGGTTGCCCACAGCAATATCCAGGAAAAAAAAAATTCCTTTGCAAGGTATGGCTAGACCAGCATTTATTGTCCACTCCTAATTACCCTTCAGAAGGTGGTGGTGAGCTTACTTCGTGAACTGCTGCAGTCACATGGTGTAGGTACACCCACAGTGCTGTGAGGGAGGGAATTCCAGGATTTTGACCCAGTGGCAGTGAAGGAATAGCGATATATTTCCAAGTCAGGATGGTGAGTGACTTTGAGAGGAACTTGCAAGTGGTGCTGTTCCCATGTGCCTGTGGACATTGTCCTTCTAGGTGGTAGAGGTCAGAGGTTTGTAAGGTGCTGTTGAGGAGCCTTAATGAGTTGTTGCAGTACACATTTCCACTGTGGGTTGGTGGTGGAGAGAATGAATGTTGAGGGTGGTGGATGGGATGCCAGTTAAGCATGCTGCTTTGTCAGGAATAGTGTCAAACTTCTGGAGTGTTGTTGGAGCTATGCCCATCCAGACAAGTATAGAGTATTCCATCACACTCCTGACTTGGACCTTGTAGATGGCAGACAGGCTTGGCGAATCAGGAAGTGAGTTACATGCTACAGATTTTGCAGACTCTGACCTACCCTTGTAACCACAGTATTTATATTGCATTCCAGTGCAGTGTCTGGTCAATGGTAACTCCCAGCACTTGTAGTGAGCGTTACCTGCCACTTATCAGCCCAAGCCTGAAAGTTGTTCAGGTCTTGCTGCATACGGACACTGATTGCTTCAGTATGGGAGAAGACAGGAATGATGCTGAACATTGTGCAATCAGTAGGGAACATCCCCACCTCTGACCTAATGATGGAAGGAAGATCATTGGTGAAGCAGCTGAAGTTAGCTCGATCTGACTGATGAAGCAGCTGAAAATGGTTGGTCTGAGGACACTACCTTGAGAAACTCCCGGGATGTCCCGAGCAATGTCCCGGGACTGAGATGATTGACCACTAACGACCGTCTCCCTTTGCGTTAGGTATAACTCCAAGCTGCGGAGCATTATCCCCCTAATTCCCAGTGACTCCAGTTTTACTAGGGTTCCTTGTGGCCATACTGGGTCAAATGCTGCCTTGATGTCAAGGACAGTCACTCTTCCCTCACTTCTGGAGTCTCGTTCTTTTGTCCATGTTTTGATTAAGGCTGTAATGAAGAGATGAGTGGCCCTGCAGGAACCCAAACTGATAGTCAGTGCAATAGGCTGAAGCATTCACAATAATCGTCAGCTAGAAGTGCCGAGTGGATGATCCATCTTGGCCTCCTCTTGAGTGTACTTATTACTGAGTGAGTGCCACTTGAGATCACTATCAACAACACCTTCCATCATTTTGCTGATGATCGAGAATAGACTAATTGAATGGTAATTCGCTGGGTTGGATTTGTCCTGCATTTTGTGGAGAGGGTGTACCTGGGCAATTTTCCACATTGCTGGGTAAATGCCAGTGCTGCCGCTGCACTAGAATAGCTTGGCTAAGGGTCTGGCTAGCTCTGGAGCACGTCTTCAGTACTATTGCTGGAACATTGTTAGAGAGGGCCCATAGCCTTTGCAGTATCCAGTGCCTTCACCCATTTCTTGATATAACGTGGAATAAATCGAATTAGCTGAAGACTGGCAGCGGTGATGCTGGGGACCTCAAGAGGAGGCCGAGATGGATCATCCACTCAGCACTTCTAGCTGAAGATTATTGTGAATGCTTCAGCCCGTTGCACTGATGTTCTCAGCTACCCCATCACTCAGGACGGGGATATTTGTGGAGCCTCCTCCCACAGTGAGTTGTTTAATTGTCCACCACAATTCACGACTGGATGTGGCAGGACAGCAGAACTTACATCTAATCTGTTGGTACTGGATTTGTCTACTGCATGCTGCTTACAGGGTTTGACATGCTAGTAGGCCTGTGCTGTGGTTTCACCGGGTTGACACTTCATTTTTAGGTATGAGTGGTGCTGCTCCAAGCATGCCCTCCACATATACCAAAGCAGCCCTAGTGAGATGCATGAGAATATACGAAACACAATACGATCATGGCCAATCTTTGGCTTCAGCTATGATTTCCCACCCGCTTACTATGTCCCTTCATTCTCTGAGAGATCAAAAATCTGTCTATCCTAGCTTTAAGTGTATTTAAATATCTTTAACGATGAAGTCTCTATAGCCCTTTAGTGTAATCAAAGATTCATAACCCTTTGAGTGAAGCAATTTCTTCTCATCTCTGAAATTATCAGACCCTTATCCTGAGACTGTGACTCTCGTGGTTTAGATTCTCCGACAGCGGAATCAATGGGTGGAATCCAGAGGTGGATTTACAGTTAGTGGGGTCCTGTGTTCACCTTCATTTTGACTTGTTTGAGTCTATCAGCAGCATATGCAGCGAATAACAGCCTTTGATTGGATGCCCTGCTAACTGTTTGGCCATGTTGATGTGCAGTCTAGCTGAGCTGACTCTGAGTGTTCCAGTACCGGGTCTGACAGTACAACAGGGTGGCCAGTGTTGGTTGGGGTCCTGTGCCTAGGAATGGTGTGTTTCACTGTAAATCCACCCCGGGTGGAATTTTCCTGGATATCTACAAAGACCGATAGCGGGCAGGAAAAGTGGTGTCTGTGGCTTTCTCCACCATATCAACCCGGATTTAGTCTGAAGAACATAAAGGAGGGAGCCCCATGATGTAACACTGGTTAGGTGGGATCAGATTGAGCCAATCTGTCAGCAACTTAGTCCACCAAAGATCAGGGTGTAATTTTTACATGTCACACCAGTACACCATAATTCACTTGGAACACCCCCACACGCTGGCACAGCTCAGGCATTGTTCCTCAGGCCAGCCCCCTGACACTGTCCCAGCACTGCCCAGGCACAGCCCCCCTGGCATTGCTCCGGCACTGCCTGGGCACTGCCCCTGGTACTGTCATTGTAACTGCCTGGGCACTTCCCCTGGCACTGCTCCCTGGCACTGCCCCTGCCACTGCCCACCTAGTGACCAGGTATTGACCAGGTAGTGCTCTAGCAGTTCCCAGGGGCCCTCTCTCCCATGAGTGATACATTAACCTCCTCTGGGAGATTTGCTCACCACCTTGGAAGACCAGTCAGGTTTCACACCATCCCGTCCTCATGCCAATGTGAATGGACTTTCTTACCAGGTTTGCAAGGGGAATGATTCAGGGACAGAGGCCTGATGATGAGATGATAATGTACTCCGATGATGTTCCCAACATTCAACGTCGGGAAATGCATACCGTCACTGTCAGGGGAGGGGACAATCGTGTCACGCATTTACGTCGGTGTAAAACACGATTTGGGCTTCTTGCGAGATTTTCCGTTCCCGTCACCAAACCCGTCCACTGAAAATGGGACCGGAAATTTCTGACCATTACCTCTCAGTGTCCACCCTATCAAATCCCTTCACAACAGTATAGGTTTCAACGACCAGCACCACCCATTCTTCCCAACTGCAGAGAATACAGGTCCAATCCTTGTGAAGCAGACTTAAATGTTGGAAGGTTTTTTTTGAAAAGATGTTTCTTTTCAGTAATTATTCCACACACAAAATCGAACCTAAATTTAGTGTAGATTGTATTTTCTTTCCTACTTTGTGTTACTGTTAAAATCAGGATGGTTAATTTGTTCAGTCACTGCATAAACATATAGCTTATTATATTGGGAGTTATTTCAAGCTATATAATTAATCAAAATAAAATGCCCATAAATAAAACATTTCTTTCCTCTTTCATAAGCATAGCGTCCCAGATTTTGCCATCATAACTGCTCTCTTCAAATAGATTTTTAAAAGGTTTTGTGGCTCTTTCAATAAAAACACCCAGATGATGTGATATTGAGCCATCTATACCAAACTCAGTTTTTCATCTCTGTTACATTAGCTGGTTTCAGTCAGGCCATTAGTTTCAAAGTCCCTGAGTTGAGTAAGAGAAAGCATCCATCAGACTTCCCAACAGCAATAGCTATCCAGTGACCACGGCTGAAAAATGGATGCTGGGTGATGGCAAAATCTGGTTTGTTATACTGACCCCCTTCATTGTTGAACAGACGGCCAACATTCATTGTCCAGGGCCATGCAAAAGGAACAATTACTTGTGTGAATGGGGTAACATGAGGCCCCTGGCGGCTATGAAATAACTGGAGGGGTGAGTGAAGAAAAACAGACAGAGAACAAAATATGATTCATCATATTCGACCCAATTCAGCATCAGATGTCCAGTCAGACTTGACTACAGTTTATATGTAATGAAAGGGGAAGTTAATAACAACAGCAGTAGCTGTGTGTGTTTTGAAGAGTACATAGACTGGTACTTCTGCTATTTTTGTTTATGGAGCAGCAGGTCAACTCCGCCTTACTTTTTAACTTTAAAAGTCAGTTACCTGGAAGGATCACCCTCATTGTTCCACTGGAGCAAGCAGAGAGGGAGTGATTTGTGGCAGGAGTGCTGGTGAGAGATTTATTTATTTAGTTGGTGTTTTTTTTGCCATTATTTTTCGAGTAGTATTTTTCTTTTCTTAATTTTAAACTGAAAACCGGAAGTGGGCTGCTAAGGAGTCGGGGAAGGGTTTTTTAAGCGCGCGAAGTATAAAAGGTAGGCTGCAGTATACAGCGGGCAGTGTCGGGAGCGGGCAGGGGAGTGTGTGGGAAGCAGAGTGTGAGCTATAAGGTCTTTGGCTCACAGGACTTCGGGGGACAGGGCGAGCAGGGGTGAGTTTTTAATCCTTATTAACTTTTCTCTGTGTACCTTGGTATAAAGGATCAAATATGAGTGTGAAGTCAGTGTGTTGTTCCCAGTGTAGGATGTGGGAGGTCCTGGAGGCACCTGGCCTCCCGGACATCCACATCTGTGAGGGGTGTGTCGAGCTGCGGTTCCTGAGGGACCGTGTTAAGGAGCTGGAACTGCAGCTCGAGGATCTTAGGCTGTTCAGGGAGAATGAGGAGGTGATAGACAAGAGCTGTCATCAGGTGGTCACACCAGGGTCACGGGTGGAGGCCAATTGGGTGACGGCCAGGAAGGGTAAAGCTCGGGTGATTGAGAGCACCCCGGTGGATGTGCCCCTACACAACAAGTACTCCTGCCTGAGTACTGCTGGGGGGGACAGCCCGCCTGGGGGAAGCAGCAGTGGCCGTGTCTCCGGAGTGGAGTCCAGCCCTGTAACTCAGAGGGCTAAGGACAAGAGGAGGAAGGCAGTGTTAATCGGGGACTCGACAGTAAGGGGGTCGGACAGGCGGTTTTGCGGAGGCAGGCGGGAGTCTCGGATGGTGGTCTGCCTCCCTGAGGCCGGGATCCAGGATGTCGCTGGTTGACTCCCAGAAATCCTGAGGGGGGAGAGGAGCCAGAGGTAGCGGTACATATTGTACCGCTGATGTGGGAAGGAAGGGGGAAGGGGTCATGAAAAGAGAGTATAGGGAATTAGGGAGACAGCTGAGAAGGAGGAAAGCAAAGGTAGTAATCTCAGGATTGCTGCCTGTGCCACGGGAGGGTGAGGGCAGGAATGGAGTGAGGTGGAGGATGAATGTGTGGCTGAGGGACTGGTGCAGGGGGCAGGGATTCAGGTTCCTGGACCATTGGGACCTCTTTAGGGGCAGGTGTGACCTGTACACACAAAGCGGGTGGCACTTGAATCCCAGGGGGACCAATATCCTGGCGGGAAGGTTGGCTAAGGTTACTGGGGAGAGTTTACACTAGATAGGTTGGAGGGAGGGGATCAAGACGAGTTGACTGGGAGCGAGGAAGTTAGCTCGCAAACAGAGAAGGGTTCTGGACAGTGCAAGAGGGCAGGTGGACTGGGAACAGAGAAGGGGAGAGCTCAGACCAAAGGATTGAGATGTGTTGACTTTAATGCCAGAAGTATAGTGAATAAAGGGGATGAGCTCAGAGCGTGGATCGATGCCTGGAAGTGTGATGTGGTGGCCATTACGGAGACTTGGATGTCTCAGGGACAGGATTGGATACTCCAGGTGCCGGGATTCAGATGTTTCAGGAAGGACAGGGAGGGAGGCAAGAGAGGGGGTGGAGTGGCATTACTGATCAGGGATAGTGTCACAGCTGTAGAGAAGGTGTATGCTATGGAGGGATTGTCTACAGAGTCTCTGTGGGTGGAAGTTCGGAGTGGGAAGGGGTCGATCACTTTGCTGGGAGTTTTCTATAGGCCGCACAATAGTAACAGGGAGGTGGAGGAGCAGATAGGGAAACAGATCCTGGAGAGATGCAATAATAGCAGAGTTGTTGTGATGGGAGACTTTAATTTCCCAAACATAGATTGGAATATCCCTAGGGTAAGGGGATTGGATGGGGAGGAGTTCGTTAGGTGTGTTCAGGAGGGTTTCCTGACACAGCATGTGGACAAGCCTACAAGAGGAGAGGCTGTACTTGATCTGATACTGACCAATGAACCTGGACAGGTGTCAGATCTCTCAGTGGGAGAGCATCTTGGGGATAGCGATCATAACTCTATCTCCTTTATGCTTGCATTTGAAAAAGAGAGGATCAGGCAAGCTAGGAAAGCGTTTATATGGAGTAAGGGGAAATATGAAGACATAAGGCAGCAAATTAGAGGAGTAAATTGGAAGGAGGTATTCTCGGGGAAATGTACTGAAGAGAGATGGCAGTTTTTCAAGGAATGTCTGTCTAGAGTTCTAGAGGACAATGTTCCGAGTAGACAGGGAGGAGTTGGTCGGTTAAAGGAACCGTGGTGCATGAAAGCTGTGTGGGACCTAGTCGAGAAGAAAAGGAAAGCGTACAAAAGGTTCAGAGAGCTTGGCGAAGGTAGGGATCTAGATGAGTATACGGCTTGTAGGAAGGGACTAAAGAAGGAAATTAGGAGAGCCAGAAGAGGTCACGAGAAGGCCTTGGCAGGTAGGATTAAGGAAAACCCGAAGGCGTTCTATAAATATGTGAAGAGTAAAAGGATGAGACGTGAAGGAATAGGGCCTATAAAAGGTGAAGGTGGGAAAATCTGTAGGGAACCAGTAGAAATGGCAAAGGTGCTTAATGAGTATTTTGCCTCGGTTTTCACAGAGGAGAAGGACCTGGGTGGATGTACTGTGGGCTTGCGGTGGACTGAAAAGATTGAGTATGTGGAATTTAACAAAGAGGTTGTGCTGGAATCTTTGAATGGCATCAAGATAGATAAGTCGCCGGGTCCGGATGGGATGTACCCCAGGTTACTGTGGGAGACGAGGGAAGAGATTGCAGAGCGTCGTCGATGGAGACTGGGGAGGTGCCAGAGGATTGCGGATGTGGTTCCTATTTTCAGGAAGGGGAATAGGGATAGCCCAGGAAATTACCGACTGGTGAGTCTAACCTCAGTGGTTGGTAGGCTGATGGAGAAGATCCTGAGGGACAAGATTTATGAGCATTTACAGAGGTTTAGTATGCTCAAGAATACTCAGCATGGCTTTGTCAAAGGCAGATCATGCCTTACGAGCCTGGTGGAGTTCTTCGAAAATGTGACTAAACACATTGACGAAGGGAAAGCGGTAGATGTGGTTTATATGGATTTTAGCAAGGCGTTCGATAAGGTCCCCCATGCAAGGCTTCTAGAAAAAGTGAGAGGGCATGGGATCCAAGGGGCTGCTGCCCTGTGGATCCAGAACTGGCTTGCCCAAAGGAGGCAGAGAGTGGGTATAGATGGGTTTTTTTCTAAATGGAGGTCGGTCACCAGTGGTGTGCCCCAGGGATCTGTTCTGGGACCCTTGATGTTTGTCATTTTCATAAATGACCTGGATGAGGAAGTGGAGGGATGGGATGGTAAGTTTGCCGACGACACGAAGGTTGGTGGGGTTGTGGATAGTCTGGAGGGATGTCAGAAGTTACAGAGGGACATAGATAGGATGCAAGACTGGGCGGAGAAGTGGCAGATGGACTTCAACCCAGATAAATGCGTAGTGGTCCATTTTGGCAGGTCAAATGGGATGAAGGAGTACAATATAAAGGGAAAGACTCTTAGTACTGTAGAGGATCAGAAGGACCTTGGGGTCCGGGTCCATAGGACTCTAAAATCGGCCCCGCAGGTGGCGGAGGTGGTTAAGAAGGCGTATGGTGTGCTGGCCTTTATCAATCGAGGGATTGAGTTTAGGAGTCCGGGGATAATGATGCAGCTATATAAGACCCTCGTCAGACCCCGCTTGGAGTACTGTGCTCAGTTCTGGTCGCCTCATTACAGGAAGGATGTGGAAAAGATTGAAAGTGTGCAGAGGAGATTTACAAGGATGGTGCCTGGATTGAGTGGCATGCCTTATGAGGATAGGCTGAGGGAGCTTGGTCTTTTCTCCTTGGAGAGACATAGGATGAGAGGAGACCTAATAGAGGTATATAAGATGTTGAGAGGCATAGATCAGGTGGACTCTCAGAGGCTTTTTCCCAGGGTGGAAATGGCTGCTACGAGAGGACACAGGTTTAAGGTGCTGGGGGGTAGGTACAGGGGAGATGTTTGGGGGAAGTTTTTCACACAGAGGGTGGTGGGCGAGTGGAATCGGCTGCCGTCAGTGGTGGTGGAGGCAAACTCAATAGGGTCTTTTAAGAGACTCCTGTATGAGTACATGGGGCTTAATAGGATGGAGGGTTATAGGTAGGCCTAAAAGGTAGGGATATGTTCGGCACAACTTGTGGGGCCGAAGGGCCTGTTTTGTGCTGTAGTTTTTCTATGTTTCTATGTTTCTTTCTATATAAATATGCAAGAGCGGACATGGGCACAGCCTAAAATAGGTCAAAACACCCACGGTAGAGAATCCATTGAAAAGTTCAGCGAATGAGAAGTTGTATCTGGTATAGACAGCAGCAACTATATTGAAGATGTTCTGATAAAAAGGTAGTATAAAGGGTAAACAGACTATATACTAATCTATGCTGTAAATGATGATGTATCACTGACATCAGTCAATCATGTATTAGATTCTCAAGAGAGAGGTTGGGACACACTGTGCTCAGGAGCAACTTTCCTACAGTCTAACCTGTTTAGTACTAATAAACAAGTTTAAACAAGTATCACAGTGTGACTACAATCTTTGATTTGATTTGATTTGATTTATTATTGTCACATGTATTAGTATACAGTGAAAAGTATTGTTTCTTACGCATTATACAGACAAAGCATGCCGTACATAGGGAAGGAAACAAGAGAGTGCAGAATGTAGTGTTACAGTCATAGCTAGAGTGTAGAGAAAGATCAACTTAATGCAAGATAAGTCCATTCAAACGTCTGACAGCAGCAGGGAAGAAGCTGTTTTTGAGTCAGTTGGTATGCGATCTCAGACTTTTGTATCTTTTTCCTGATGGAAGAAGGTGGAAGAGAGAATGTCTGGGGTAGGTGGTGTCCTTGATTATGCTGGCTTCTTTTCTGAGGCAGTGGGAAGTGTCGGCAGAGTCAATGGATGTGAGGCTGATTTGAGTGATGGATTGGGCTTCATTCACGATCCTGTCGTGACCCTATCTGTCCAATAACCAAGAGTAAGAAGTCTCACAACACCAGGTTAAAGTCCAACAGGTTTATTTGGTAGCACAAGCCACAAGCTTTCGGAGCACTGCCCCGTCATCTCCATATCAATAACCAAGAACCATGCCAATAGTTCACAGATCAGAGGGACTATCAAAGACACCATGAAGACAGCAGTGGAGGAGCAGCATCAAGCATTTATACAAAAGAACAGAAGTATTAAATCAGCTCCTTTACTTAATGCTATAGCATACAATGTTCTTTTTAGGCTGGGAGTGGAGGAGTCCACTGAGGGCTTGAGATCATTGTCAAAGCCTTTGACACCTATGTTAGCCCAAAGCAAAACTTAGTTATGGTGCATGCACACTTTAACCAAAGATCCCAATGACTTGGGATTGTTTATTAACAGTTAATTTTAATTGAATTAACAAAATGGATATGCTCATCTATGATGTCGATACTAATGTATGGCTGACATCAGTTAGTCCTGTATTAGGCAAGAGAGGAGCGTAGCAATGCACCATCTCAGGAATAGCATACCTATTCTATAATCTGTTGAGATGTAGCACTAATAAACAAGTGACAAGAAAGTACTAGAGTATGTCTACAGTCTGTCCAAAAATCAAGAACTATGGCAAAAGTGCACTGATCAGAGGGACCTTCCAAGCTAGAATGGTTTAAAAAAGGTGCCTAAATTAAAAGGTATAATCACAAATTCTCACAGATTCACTGTATCATTCAGTGAAATAAAATATCCTTTCCAAACCGAAGTTGCAACAGATTGTAATTCCAATCATGCAATTCTCTCACACAAGACCGTTGTCCACTGTTGTCTGTCACTCCACTCACTGTCTGCAAACAACATTTACTAAAAATGTAACTAAGTCATCAATCCCCACAATCTCCATCTGTACTTTTTGGAATAGAAAACACAGACTGGAAATTGCTTCAGAACCACACACTTTGGTGAATGAGACAGCTTTGATGTTGTGATGGAAACCATGGTCAAAGCTTGTACTTTTTGGGTCAGACCTTAAAGAGAAATTGTAAAGAGAAACTGAAAAAGGAAATGAGAAAGGAAAGTAATCCTTCCAGTTGCTAAGAAACTAAGGCTGAAACTGAGATCGGAAACCAAAACTTCTGGATGCTATGATTTGTCTTCCAGATGATTGGATGAAAGAGAAAGTATTGATAGAGAGTATTCATGGTAGTTATAAATCTGTTGTCTTTTATAAAGTTAATTTATGAAGTGATTTAATAAACAGAGTTGTTAATATGGGAATTGTTCTTAGTTTACCTACTGAAGGGGTAGATTTTATACTGGGTAATAATTTGGCAGCTTTGAGAATATTAGTATTTCCAAGAGTCTTAAAGAGCTGGCTATGGTGAAAGAAACTGAGATTTTGCAGGAGGAAGATCATTTCCAGATTGTGTGGTAGTTATGGCGGAGGCTATAAGGCTATGCAGAATCAATTGAGAAGGAGGATAATACAGGTGTTTGGTTTGATAGAACCTTTTTTTGGGAAGCTGAATGAGGTTAAAGGCCCTGCAAATAATGCGGATGAATTATTCTTCTTTCATTGAAGCTCAGCAGGCTGACCCTGGTTTGTGGGGATTATCTTGACATATTCTGAAGAAGACTGAGAAAGGATCACTAATGTTACTACCAGAAATAATGAAATATCGGTGAAAAAGTAGAGACTTCCTCAGAGGCCAGCAGGTGAGGAGAAGATAGTAGTCCATGAAATAGTTGTTCCTTCCAGTTATCACAGGGAAATGTTAAGAAGGTCCCGATGGCAGGTCATTTAGAATTAAGAAAGTAGTGAAACACTTTTATTAACCAGGGTTGCGTTAAATTCTGCAAGACTTGTCATACATGACAATCCCAACTGTCAATTGAACAGGCACCATTGATCCCGAAGCCACTTAAGCCGGAATTTTACTGCCACACCCACCCCGGAATTGGGGTAGGCGCGGCTCGCAGAACAGAATACTCCATTGGCCTCAAGCGGGATTTTACGAGCCTCGCCCATGCGAGGTTGTAAAATACCAGCCCAGGTGAATTATTTTGTAGGATTCTAGTGGATTGTGTGAGGCCCTTCCCTAAAATCAAAACAGGGTATCTTTGAACCAACATGGATTACCTGATTCCCAAGGAGCAACACCCTAAAGCAAAATTACTGCAGAGATGCTAATTGAAGGTGCGAATTCACATTTTCATCAGGTATGTTGTTACCCAGAGAGGCTCAGTCTGACCACAGATCCAATTTCATGTCATGAGTTTTCCAGAAAGCAACATGGTGTTTAGGAATATTGATCTGAACACTATCCACAGTCTGAGAGACACTGGAAAAATGCTAATGAATTTTAAAACTATGATTAGAGCTTTCCGTCTAGAGTAAGCCAAGAAATGGGCTAAACAAATTTCATTGGTATTATAAAGGTTTCAATCCTTATGAGTTAGCCAATGAGCATGAGGTAAGGGAACCACTTAACATTCATTAAGGAAAACGTTATAGCCCAGGGAGAAGAAATTACTTTCTCAGATTACGTGTCCAAGTTTTGGGAAAGACTAGCCCAGGAATATTTTAAGATTTCCCAACAAGTAACGAAAACTGAGCAGGTAAGACAGCTGAAACTTGAATCTTAAACCTGGGGATAAAGTACTTGTTCTATTACCTCTGCCAGGTGAACCACTAAAAGGCTAGATTTGGTGAACCTTATGACGTTAAAAAGAGACTCGATAAGATAAACTATGTAAATAGTACATTGGATAGAAGGAAACACCAACCAATGTGTCACAGAAATATGCTGAAACAGTATTATGGCAAGGAGGCTAGTTAACCAAAGAGTATATTCCAGGTTGTGATATGTCAGGAGATACTGGATAGGTGCAGGAAAAATAGGGTTGTTGTAGTGGGAGACTTCAATTTCCCTGGTATAGACTGGAAATCGCTGAGAGCAGGGACTCTGAATGGGGAGGAATTTGTAAAATGCATACAGGAGGGTTCTTTGGAACAATATGTAGATAGCCCGACTAGAGAGGGGGCTATACTGGACCTCGTACTGGGGAATGAGCCCGGTCAGGTCTTCAAAGTTTCGGTAGGGGAACATGTGGCAAATAGTGACCACAATTCTGTTAGCTTTAGGATAGCGATGGAAAAGGATGAGTGGTGTCCCAAGGGTAAGGTGTTGGATTGGGGGAAGGCTAACTTTAGTGGGATTAGGCAGAAATTGGCAGCTCTTGATTGGGAGTGGCTGTTTGAAGGTAAATCCACATCTGGCATGTGGGAGTCTTTTAAGGAACAGTTGTTAGGGCTACAGGACAGGCATGTGCCTGTTAAAAAGAAGGATAGGAAGGGTAGGATTCGAGAACCATGGATAACCAGGGAAATTGAGGGACTGGTCAAAAAGAAAAGAGAGGCGTATGGTAGGTCCAGGCAGCTAAAAACGGAGGGAGCTCTGGAGGAGTACAAAGAAAGTAGGAAAGAACTCAAACGGGGAATTAGAAGAGCAAAAAGGGGTCACGAAATGTTCTTGGCAGACAGGATTAAGGAGAATCCCAAGGCATTTTATTCATACGTTAGGAACAAAAGGGTTGTCAGGGAAAAAATCGGACCTCTCAGGGACAAAAGTGGGGAATTATGCTTGGAGCCCAAAGAAGTAGGGGAGATCCTAAATGAATACTTTGCGTCGGTATTCACAAAGGAGAGGGATGTGTTGACTGGGAGTGTCTCGGAGGGGAGTGTTGAACCGTTGGAGAAAATCTCCATTACAAAGGAGGAAGTGTTAGGTTTGTTAGAGAATTTAAAGACTGACAAATCCCCAGGGCCTGATGGAATCTATCCAAGGCTGCTCAGGGAGACGAGAGATGAAATCGCTGGGCCTCTGACGCAAATCTTTGTCTCGTCACTGGACGCAGGTGAGGTCCCAGAGGATTGGAGGATAGCTAATGTGGTCCCGTTATTTAAGAAGGGTAGGAAGGATAACCCGGGTAATTATAGGCCAGTGAGCTTGACGTCCGTGGTGGGGAAGTTGTTGGAGAAGATTCTTAGAGATAGGATGTATGCGCATTGAGAAAGGAATAAACTCATTAATGATAGTCAGCATGGTTTTGTGAGAGGGAGGTCATGCCTCACTAACCTGGTGGAGTTTTTTGAAGAAGTGACCAAAATGGTTGACGAGGGAAGGGCCGTGGATGTCGTCTATATGGACTTTAGTAAAGCGTTTGACAAAGTCCCTCATGGTAGGCTGGTGAAAAAGGTTGGATCTCATGGGATAAAGGGGGAGGTGGCTAGATGGGTGGAGAACTGACTTGGTCACAGAAGACAGAGGGTGGTAGTGGAAGGGTCTTTTTCTGGCTGGAGGCCTGTGACTAGTGGTGTTCCGCAGGGCTCTGTATTGGGACCTCTGCTGTTTGTGATTTATATAAATGATCTGGAAGAAGGTGTGACTGGGGTGATCAGTAAGTTTGCGGACGACACAAAATTGGCAGGACTTGCAGATAGTGAGGAGCATTGTCAGAAGCTACAGAAGGATATAGATAGGCTGGAAATTTGGGCAAAGAAATGGCAGATGGAGTTCAATCCTGATAAATGCGAAGTGATGCATTTTGGTAGAAATAATGTAGGGAGGAGCTATATGATAAATGGCAGAACCATAAAGGGTGTAGAGACGCAGAGGGACCTGGGTGTGCAAGTCCACAGATCCTTGAAAGTGACGTCACAGGTGGAGAAGGTGGTGAAGAAGGCATATGGCATGCTTGCCTTTATAGGACGGGGCATAGAGTATAAAAGTTGGGGTCTGATGTTGCAGATGTATAGAACGTTGGTTCGGCCGCATCTGGAATACTGCGTCCAGTTCTGGTCGCCACGCTACCAGAAGGACGTGGAGGCTTTGGAGAGAGTACCGAGGAGGTTTACCAGGATGTTACCTGGTATGGAGGGGCTTAGTTATGAGGAGAGATTGGGTAAACTGGGGTTGTTCTCACTGGAAAGACGGAGGATGAGGGGAGACTTAATAGAGGTGTATAAAATTATGAAAGGCATAGATAGGGTGAACGGCGGGAAGCTTTTCCCCAGGTCGGTGGTGACGTTCACGAGGGGTCATAGGTTCAAGGTGAAGGGGGGGAGGTTTAACACAGATATCAGACGGACATATTTTACACAGAGGGTGGTGGGGGCCTGGAATGCGCTGCCAGGCAAGGTGGTGGAGGCGGACACACTGGGAACATTTAAGACTTATCTAGATAGCCATATGAACGGAGTGGGAATGGAGGGATACAAAAGAATGGTCTAGTTTGGACCAGGGAGCGGCGCGGGCTTGGAGGGCCGAAGGGCCTGTTCCTGTGCTGTATTGTTCTTTCTTTCTTTCTTCTTTCTTTCTTTCTTTCTTCTTTGAAGAAACTAAATGGTGATATGAATACATTTGAGAGTTCAAAAAATGAGTAAGAGAGTGAAAGTTCTCAAAACAAACAAAAAAAACTAAATAACCCAATATGGGGGTGTTAAAAAATTTGGATAGAGTATTACATCATCCCTCAGAAAAGTGTCAGGGTGACATAGCTAAGCTGTGAAAATAATATGAGTCAGCGTATAAATAGACCAAGGCAAACTTCTTTAATTATGCACGATGTTGATCTCGGAAATGCTAAAATCATCCAACAAAACCCCCAGACACGTGACATACAGACTCACCAGTTTGTGGTTATACTCTGATGGCCACAAAGCAGAAGCCCAGCTATGGCTAAAAGGCTCCACTGCCTTCTGAGTGTCACTGGAGGGAAGAAAGCTAAGGCAGTAAACCCTGAGAAAAATCCAGAGTGGAGTCCTGTAGGTGGTAATCTGTCACCTATCAGGCAGCTTCCTGGCAACTCCTGCAGCAAAGCTGTTACCAAACAGTAATGCTTTCATCTTTTCCTTTGCTCTGAGAGAGGGTAATCCTGATGCTTGGTTTCCATACCATTCACACAGGCCTGCAGTTTGGAGAGGACACTCCAGCTTTGTGGTTTACATTGGCACAACACCGGAAGCAACAGTTACAGTTTATAAGCTTATGCTTAACTTGTGTAGAACACGAGTACCAGGGTTTACTCCCAATGACAGGTCAGATCATCACGTCTCATTGGATAGCTACCACCTGTCTCAAGCTGGGCAGTCCCCAGTCAATTCGATGCTGCTTTGGCACAGCCTGCTTGCTTCAATGGAGTTAAAGTTTATTTATTAGTCACAAGTAGGCTTGCATCAACACTGCAATGAAGTTACTGTGAAAATCCCCTTTAGAGAGTCAACTCTCAACAGGTAGGTTGCTGATATGCACCAGTCAAGACAAACTAAACAAAGACACCATCAGTCTTTTGCATCACAAGCTGGAATGCCAGGACCATGCGTCCTGGCCTTACCAATGTCCTTCTGCAGGCTGATGATGTTCGTAAGACTGCTGTGATCAACAAACATGGCTCAATGTGGACATTGCTGCTCCCCAAGAAAGTCGGCTCGCTCAAAGCGAATCCATTACAGAGAAAGACTATTATTCTCACAGGGGAAACCAGTTAACACATTAGCCTGAAGTGGGTTTTGCATTAAAAAACACTCTACATGTGATGATTGAACCTCCCCTCCCATGCCCCACTGAAGACTCTGACAGACTTTGTACTCTTCTCATCAGCAAAGTTAACCTCATGTGCATCTATACACACACTCCAATTCCAGATGCTAAGGATTAATTTTATGAGGCATTTGATGCTGTCTTCAACAGAATTCTCAGACTGAAGGACTGCACCTTTTAGGGGACTTCAAGGCACAAGTGGATATGGATTACACAGCTTGGCCAAAATGCATAGGGCACCAGGGAACAGGCAAGATGGATGAAAATGGACATAGGTTGCTGGAGCTATGCTTTACCATGGACACTATGGGCGGGATTTTATGGCCTCGCTCGGGTGAGACTGTAAATTCCTGCCTGAGGTCAATGGAGATTTTTGTTGTTGGACCCTCGCCCGTGCTGATTTTGTGCCGGGCGAGGTGGTAGAGTTCTAGCCAATGTGCTGAACAGCTACTTCCAATTCAAGCCATGCCGCAAGGTGCCCTGGATCATGCCACTGGCAAATAGGTATTTGCTACCAAATAAACCTGTTGGACTTTAACCTGGTGTTGTTAAAACTCTTAACTGTGTTCACCCCAGTCCAACGCCGGCATCTCCACATCATGCTACTGGCACCAGTGAGATCTCATTATCATCGGACCGCCACCCTCAGCAGTGTCCTCCTCACCCATAGCTATCACAGTGCCATGGGTACTATATTGCCACAACTGACAATGTTCAATCCAGAAGTGACTGGGCTCAGTTTATCCACTCCCGAGATGGATGGTTGCCATCGCTCACTCGGTAGAACAAAGGATGACATGTTCATTATTTTACTTTTTAACTGTTACTTTTAGTCATTGTTTTAATGGAGATGAGTTCAGTAAATCCAAGTAGTCCGAGAGACACTTGTTAGAATTTGCAGGCATGTCTGTAAAACAGAATTAATCTTGAATGTTATCACATCTGTTCATTTTTCAACGTCGACTACTATAAATAAAGATCTTTAACACTCTTTTATTTAAATCTATTCCCCGTGTGAATTATTAAATAAAAGTCTGCCTCTCAACACATTTCAAGTAAAGCAGCAAAACATTGCAAGTAAATCACACAACTAAAAAAAATTCCCTTTCATCAATGAATAAATCTTTCTATTTAGATCCTCAATGGAATTTCAGCACCATTGTTTTCTCAGCGTTGCCTATCTTGATGATATTCTTTGGTTTGAAGTATCACTGAGCTACAGTGTTAATTAATTCCTTAAAGTGGATGTTATCCATGAAAACTGTGAGCAGAATTATCACAAACTCAATAGGCAGGAGGCCTGCCTACCTGTGGGGCAATTGAAGCCTTTAAGTTACCAGTTAATGGTCGTAAGTGCCTCATCTCAATGCCACTGGGATTTAACCAGTAGTGGGAGAGGCCCATGACAAACCTCCAGCCTGGCAGCTTTCACTGACGGTGAGCAAGGTAGAGGATATCTCCTTAGTCGGACCCCTAGGCCTAACAGAGGCCCTCACAAGGTCTTCCATCCCCTGTGTTTCCTATTCCCCCCTCTCCTGTCCACCCCAACACCTGAACCCACTCATCCCCTGTTGTGGGAAATTTTAAAAGGTGGCCAATTTATGTCTAAAAACTTAGACTCTATTCAAAAACTCGCAAAAGGCAAAGTCTCTGTTCAAAAGACGTAATAAAGTTTATTTTAAAACACAAAAATCATACAGGAAAAACAAAACATAAACGTACGGCCATTCTGGAGACCCTCAAAGGGTTAAACAGCTCAGGTTCAGAGTTGCAAAACCTCTCCAAAGATCTGAAGCACTCAGCCAAAATACAGAATGATTATACCTTTTTGTTATCTTAAATATGCCCCTTCATTAGCTTAAAATCAATTTCATTTAGTGTTCACATGTCAGTACAGTTTTTGGCAAGGTACTTAAGTCAATCACAATCTGCCACTCAGTACAATGATATCTCATTAGTCCATTCAATTCAGACATCCTCCCATCTTGGCTAAACTTATTGCCTGGTCGCTATGTAACTATGGATACTTTCCATAGATGAACCTTTCCCACAGGAACATTGCCAAGACAGAAAGATATGTGATTCCTGGGCCCTAGGAATGCATTATCTTATGTCTGGACAATGTATGCTGCTATAAAGTTACAACATTTGTCCCAAAAACTTGAAACTTTCTAATACATACTTTTGCTTACGAATGGAATCTCAGCTTGTAGCTCTAACCTTCTGACCTGACCATGACACTTTGCAGCATTTATTCTTTTTGACTGAGGTGAACAATACATATTATAGATTAAAATACATTCAATACTTTGATATATATACTTTAAAATCATATTCATTTTTGTTTTAATACTGTTACTGCATTCACATATGAGCAAACTGTCCATATTAACTTGTTATAAAGAATCATTTAACCCCTTCTCGCTATCCTGTCTCCTAAAAGATTACATCTGTCGGTGAATCTCACTAGCTGATTTGAAATTCCCTTCTACATCCCCCTCGCCAGGACTTTGGCCTGGTAAGCACCCTCCACAACTTGCATATAATTCTGGCTCCATGGTGCCTCACCATTGGATGCAGTCCCAGAAGTGGACATGACTAAAAGTGGCAATGCTGGACCAGAGCACTGCCAGCCATTTGATTAGTGAGGAAAATACAATTGGCTCGCAACTGGCTGGTCCTGCAACATGTTCCTGCCTTTATGCTCTTTTCCCAGAGGTGGGCTCCCAGTACTCATGGCTACCTTAACCAATTAAGACACTCTGTAGAACAATTAGCCCCTCTTGTGGAATTGGATCTCAATTTTTCCGATGGTATGACAGGAGCCGAGAAAGTAGAGGCACCTTCATGGTGCTAGTGTGAACCATGTGATTCCTTTTATGAAGTTGCCAACATTAAATCGGAGTGTTCAGGGCTGGGATTTTTATTTCCCATGCGGGTCAGAATAGGGGGAGGTGCACTTTGGGAACAGTGCTCCTGGATGGTGAATTCATGTCCTGATGTCTCTGGGATTTTCAAAGTGAGGGCCGGGGGAGCCAGGAACACACTTGCCTTCAATTAAAGGCCTTTTTAGTTCCTTGCGGAGCTTGCTAACGGGGAAGGGCAAAAAAGCAATTTTCAATTTGTAAGACGTCCAGCTTGAACAGTCTGGTGCACATTAATCCACAGCTATTGGTTTCAATGGGGGCAGACATTTAAGACATTTCTAATGATGAATTATTTTGGGAACTGGGGTTCCTACTCTGGATCATACACATTTGGCTGCTCAACCACTTCCATGTGTGGTGCCAAGGTGCTGCCTCTTCTCTTCTGCTGGACAGAAGCAAGTCTCATCATGGATGTCACCTGCTTTTGCCAATTAGTTGGCAGTTTCTGCCATCTGGTAACGCTCAGCGCCACTGATTGGGCGCTGAGCATGCCACAGGCTGATTTAGGCATTTACATTTGATGCCTACATCGCATGAGTGATAGAGATGTGACACGGGGTCAGGAGCTAGAAATTATCCGTGTGTCGATTTCTCAACCCTGAACTGAAAATCAAAGCCCCAGGCCTCCCCGAGCAAAGGCCATGCCATTGCAGCTACTTCATGGAGACACTTGAGTCTGCAATTGTAGTTCTTGCTGCAATGCTACACTCCAACTGAAGACATCAATGATGCCCTTCTGCTGGCGTTGCATAATGGCCACACTGCCAAGGCAGCTAGCAGACCTACACAGTTGCCTAACAGGTTGTCTGATGCTGAAACCTGGCCTCTGTCCCTAATTAGATAGGGGTCCCTGAAGCAGCTCCATAAATAGCTGCCTGCGGTAAGATCGCATCCAAAATCCAGCCACAGCCACTAATGAGCTTCTGACCCAGAATGGAGGCCGCCATCAGGATTATGACACACTTGGTAAAATTCAGCCAATGATCTTAGTAGGGAGTTTCTGGTGAGAATATTTTATTTGATTTTTCTTAAGGTTTCTGCTGTAAACACCAATTTTAATATGTCGTTGTGTTTGGTGGCATCTTATTAGGATTTTGGTAAAGTTGGATCTGTGCCGAGACTACCTAAAGTGGGGTCCAAAACAAGATTACCCTAGGTTATAACTAAAACAAGACGTCACAGGTATAGGTTGAGAGGCAGTAGATTTAAAACTGAGATGAGGAGGAACTACTTCTCGCCAAGGGTAGTGAACTTGTAGAACTCGCTGCCCCATAGCGCGGTGGAGTCTGAATCGTTGAATGGTTTTAAGAAGGAGATAGATACATTTCTAATAAAAACGGGAAAAGGAATGTGGGGAACAGGTGGGCAGGTGGATTTGAGACCAAGGAGAGATCAGCCATGATCTGATTGAATGGCGGAGCAGGCTTGAAGGGCTGAATTTGCCTACTTCTTGCCTAATTCCTATGTTCCCATAACAGCTTTGTATTATAACCTCAGTCTTTAGGCAGTCCCTTAGGATTGGTGATGAGCTGCTACCATTCTGGTCTGATGGCTTCTGAGATTGCTGATAAGTCCAATGTGTTATGTGCAGACTCTGCCACTTGAGGGGTAATTGGTGCTCGAAAGATTGGGCAGATGGGTTGTTTAGAGGTTTCTACACACTCTCCGTGCCTCAACTCCACCTCTACAAGTTCCCAAAAAGTGTTCAGTGCCTTCCCGAATGAGCCTTCTCCATTATGATCGGTACAAGCCAGGGTCTCCCATGAGTCGGCAGGGATGTTTGACCTCTTCACGGATGCTTTGAGGACAACCCAAAAGTATTTCCACTGTCTTCCTGGAGTCTTCTGCTGCAACTAGTTTTGGGTAGAGCCAATGCTTTTAGAATCTGGCGTTGGGTAGACAAACAAGATACCCTGCCCAGCGGAGTTGGTTTTGAGTGGTTAACATCTCCATGTTGGGCACATTGGCTTGGAATGGATGCCGCTGTTCGACCACATTTCTTGTCACCACATTTGGGACATCCTGTGAAGACACCACTGCTGGTATTTCTCCATGTAGTGCTTTGAGGTGCCTGTTATGTGTTGTTCAAGTCTCTGAGGCATCTCGGAGTGTGGGGATCACTGCTACCCAGTAAATCATGACCTTATTGTTGGAATTCAGAGCCGTTTTTTATTCATTCGAGGGATGTGGGCTTTGCTGGCATTTATTATCCGTCCCTAATTGCCTTTGAAAAGTTGGTGATGTATGCCTTCTTGAACAGCTGCAGGCCCTGGGGTGTAGGTACACCCACAGTGCTATTAGGGAGGGAGTTTCAAGATTTTGACCCAGTGACAATGAAGGAATGGCAATATAATTCCAGGTCAGGATGACCAGTGACCTGGAAGGGAAATTACAAGTGGTGGTCTTCCCAAGTATCTGATCCTGATCTTCAAATACTCTTTTGATCAGTCAAAGGCTGAGCTGAACAAAGTACAACCATTGTTTGGTCATATAACTTGGATTTATAGAAACTATACTCAGGTTCTCCAACAGTTAAATAAATTAAGACAGTTCCACGACATAAAAAGACATTTGCTGTCAAATGTTGCCAAGTGTGGTTTATTGGTACACTAGCAAAGAAGGCACATTTACTCCACCAATAGTAGCAGTTATGAGGTTTATCAATTTGATTAAATGTCATTTTGAGTGCTCTTTTCCTGGTTAATCTCTTTTCAATGTATAATTTCCTCAACTGCAAATGAAAATGTTGGTGGTTCGGAAAGAAAGATGTGCAGTGAAGCTTTACATTTACCTGTTTGACATTCTGTGAATCTTCCCTCCACTGTGCTTCTTACTGCAGTCAAGCTCAATAAATATTTCATTTATAAAAACCCTCCATAAAAATCTGAATGAAAGATACCTGACCTTCAGGAAACAGTTGTGTACTGTGACATTTTATTAACCAGAACAAGCAGATTGTTTGGTTAACACCTGAAAGTCAATGAACAGAACTGAAAAGACCATCTGTGAGGTTAGTTGTTGTGATCTATTAAATATTCCTTAACATTGGAGCCGGATTTGTCGTAATTAGGGAGAACGAATATACAGTAAATGCGGAAAATGGGGATCATGCAATCAAACAACTTCAGCCAAGTCAACTCTGTTGAAGGGTTAACTTCAATATATGGAACTTAGGAATTGAGTGAACCTTTTCTGGGAACAATCTCCGTGAACAATTCAACGAAGTGCATGTTGCCAGGATAATACAGCATGTCTATTCAAGCTGCAATGTATCAGAGATCTGATACAAGACAGAATTGGTGAATAGGGTTGAGGGAAAGTCTTCTCGCAGCTTCAATGGGACAGGACTGAAGGAATGCCCAGGAATTTGGCCAATACGCCCTCAGTGCTCCTTTCAGCAGCTAACAGCTGACATCAGTCCGAATGAGACATTCACTCACAGCCACATCCTGGGACAAGCGAGGGTATCTCTGGATTTGCTCATCTATAGATAAGAACACCGTGAGCAATAGACTCATGCTCAGGCCAATACTCGACATTGCAGTGCTCCATGTTCACCAGCCTCTTGATCCTATTAAGGCTCTCCTGCGTCTTGTTGTTCAGGCCCTACCTCCTCCTGGCCCTATGCCAACCCACAATGAGACCTCCTGCTCCTTGTCTGGATGAGTGCCATTACCGCGGGCAGGGTTGCCAGAAGCCTGCGTCATCGATGCCTCAGTGAATGTGTGAATGAAAATTGAGGTGCTGCATTAAGTGAGCATGTCTTAAAGCCAGAAAGCAGCAGTTAAGCCCTTCACCTGGCCTCCATCTAGGCCTGGCAACCCCACACTACCCTTTCCAGGTAAAGAACATCCTGGAGGACCAGTGATAGGTATTCCTCCATTCATACAATGAGAGGGTGATGAGAGTCATGTGCAAGAAGCCTCAGGCCTCCACTGCCCTCAAAACTATTGCATTGGCAGCATCGAAGGGCAAACTACATGATTCTTTGTCAGTCATGACCATTCACTCGGGAGGGTGGAGATTTGGAGTCGTAGGTTGGCTGCCCTCCACCAAGAGGTTTCCACCTCCCTCTCTCCTTTCATCCCTGCCTCTGGCTGCAGCCAATGACACCTGACACAGAATGAATGGTAGCTCCACTCGCTGCTGGGATCTCGATATTATGAGGCCCATGAGTAGCCACTGGCTACTTCCAGGGCTCAACTGGGGACCTTACAGGATTTCTCAGGCATCCACATAGATACATGAGATCACACATGCCCTTTTGCCAAGGTCCACAGTTCCATCTACTTCAACAGAGACCAGGTACACCATGACGCCAAAGCACTGGCCTTCGCTGAGATTTCCGGGTTTCCACCGATGCAAGGTGCCATTGACTGCTTACATGTAGTTATCAAAGCTTCTTGGTAGCAGGCCCTACAATATATAAACAGGAATGGCTTCCGCTCCCTCAATATACAGCTGGTGTGCGACCATAACAAATAAATCCTGTACGTTTGTGCCAGATATACAGGAAACATCCAAAGCTCATATATTTTGAGTAGATCGCAGATCCTGGAGATCTTTGAGGGACTGCACAAGATCCAAGGCTGACTTCTCGGGGACAAAGAGAACCCACAAAGGCTTTTTACCTTTTCAAAGGGCCCTCAGTTACCAGGTCTCACCCGCCTCCTGACCTCTCCCAGGGTCGCTAACTGGGCACTCAACTCACCTCCAGGCCAATTAGGCTCTTTGCATTGATAAATTGTGTTGCATTGCTGACACTGACACAACATGGGTTTGGGACCCAGAAATGATCCA
This sequence comes from Mustelus asterias, assembly GCF_964213995.1. Taxonomy (NCBI): domain Eukaryota; kingdom Metazoa; phylum Chordata; class Chondrichthyes; order Carcharhiniformes; family Triakidae; genus Mustelus; species Mustelus asterias. The sequence goes on from NC_135805.1 coordinate 104,758,952, forward strand.
TATGTTGGGTTCCTGACCCTCGACTGAAAATCCAACTCCTGATCTTTCAGTGCTCTCTACCACATGAAATCTTTCAAATATTTGAAATGAACTGTAGATACATCAGAATACATGAGCAAGAAATAACACCAAAATGGCACAAATTACAGTTTATTTAACTTCTGGGTGTTCAATTGACAGGGGTGAAGCTAGACTGTAACTATAGTAAATTTGAGATGTTTATTTCTGCTTTATTGACAATGCAAAAACATTAAGTTTAGTATCTAGAACTTTGATCAATTATGGTTGAATGGGGTTTCCATAGCACATTGTATGCTTGAATAAATCACTATATGAAAATCAAAAGATTGCAGTAAGGAAAGCAATGGTGTAAGTAAATGGTTTGACATCGGTCAAGGTACATGCCAGGGTGCAATCTTTCTCCTTATCTTTTTAATTTGTATGCAAAAAGCATTATGTGAAAGGTGTTAGATGATCATGTTGGAAGAATAAAGCTATGAAGGTGTAGGATAACAAATTTAAGTATGCTGGTGACACAGTCTTGATTGATGGAAGCCTGAAAAAGCTAGAAGAAATTGTGAACTAAATAAACAATGTGGGAAAAAACAAACATCTGAACCTAAATGTGAAAAAGATCAAAATGATTGGAGCTAAAAAGAGCCACAAAATAAAGACTAAATGGTGAGGATGTAGGTGTAGTTACCAGGTATCCAATTGGATGCAAAATTGACTTGATGACCATGCACCATCAATCAAGCAAAAACTGGTTTGTATGCAAGAACAAATAGGCTTTTATTAGCAAAAGACTTGGAGCACACCCATGCCGATGAACTGGTCCAGACTGAGGCAGGGGGGTAGGGAGCAGTCACCTTTATACCTGGACCGGGTGGGGGGAGGAGTCCCGGGCAGGGAAGTGTCCAGGCATGTCACACACACAGGCAATAAGCTAACAGTGGTTGACCACAATGACAGAAGCCAGAGGATGGATGTAGAGGGTTGTTTTTCAAACTCGTGGCCTGTGACCAGCGGTGTGTCTCAGGGATCGGTGCTGGGTCCACTGTTATTTGTCATTTATATTATTGATTTGGATGAGAATTTAGGAGGCATGCTTAATAAGTTTGCAGATGACAATAGTGGGCAATGAAGAAGGCTATCTAGGATTGCAACGGGAGCTTGATCATTTGGGCCAGTGGGCTGGTGAATGGCAGATGGAGTTTAATTCCAGCATGGAAGCAGGTGCTTCAGCCCAACTTGTTCGTGCCGCTCAATTTTTACCACTAAGCTATTCCCAGTTGCCAGTGTTTGGCCCATATCCCGTACCCATCTTACCCATGTAAATGTCTAAATGCTTTTTAAAAGATAAAATTGTACCCACCTCTACTACTACCTCTGGCAGCTCGTTCCAGACACTCACCACCCCCTGTGTGAAAAAAATTGCCCCTCTGGACACTTTAGTATCTCTCCCCTCTCGCCTTAAACCTATGCCCTCTAGTTTTAGACTCCCCTACCTTTGGGAAAAGATATTGACTATCTAGCTGATCTATGCCTTCATTATTTTGTAGACCTCTATAAGATCACCCCTAAGCCTCCTACACTCCAGGGAAAAAAGTCCCAGTCTATCCAGCCTCTCCTTATAACTCAAATCAACAAGTCCTGGTAGCATCCTAGTGAAGCTTTCCTGTACTCTTTCTAGTTTAATAATATCCTTTCTATAATAGGGTGACCAAAACTGTACACAGCATTCCAAGTGTGGCCTTACCAATGTCTTGTATAACTTCAAAAAGGTGTCCCAGCTCTTGTATTCAATGTTCTGACCAATGAAACCGAGCATGCTGAATGCCTTCTTCACCACCCTGTCCACCTGTGATTCCACTTTCAAGGAGCTATGAACATGTACTTCAAGATCTCTTTCTCCTATAACTCTCCTCCACATCCTACCATTAACTGAGTAAGTCCTCCCCTGGTTTGATCCACCTTGGTGTTTCCGAGGGAAGCTCAAGGTGAAAAGGTAATGGACGTACCAATAAATAGGTATTACAACAAGTGGGAGTTCACAACACAGACAGAATATTATAATTGGTGGACAGACAGAAGTTGAAATATTTTGAGCATGTGGCACAAACAGTGGTACAGAAAAGATGCTTGAAGAAATGCCAGAGGAAAAAGGTAGTGTAGGTGTGCTGAAGATCAGATGGAGTGATAAAATCATGGCACTCATAGGCTTGAGTTTCATGAGGGCACTAAGGGCAAAATGAGATTAATGCAGTTGGAGGTGGAGAGTGCATGTTATCACATTAACTCGATCTCTCTGAGCTATCTGCACCACCAACACACAGAGTAAAAAATAATACATAATGGGCCCTATTTTACCAAACATTCACGCCCGTTTTCGGGCGCAAAATCACAGTAAAGTCGGACGTCGGGCCTTTAACGCGATCTGCACCCGAATCCGAGCGATTCGCGGCTTTACTGACACCCGAATCGGGCGGCCCGACGATTTAAATGCATTAGCATGCATTGGTGTTGTTAAAACGCTTACTCTCCTTTTTAAGCCAGAGATTAGAAGAATTTATTTTCTCTCAGAGGGGCCTTGGAACTCTCTTGTCATAAAGTGATGGGGGCAGTGTTAACGAATAATTTAAGGAAGAAGTAGATAGATCCTTGACTAACAAGGGAATCAAAGGTTATTGGGGTAGGCGGAATGTGGATCTGTGGTCACAATCAGATCTGTCACAATCTTATTAAATAGCAGGCAAGCCCGCATGGCCTACTCCTGTTCCTAATCCATATGTTTGTGTTAATGACTTAGATCAGGGTAAACATGACACAGTTTCAAAACTTGCAGCTGACCCAAAGCTTGGAAGTATTGTGAACTGGGAGGAGGATAGTGATAGTTTTCATTGCCAGCAATTATGTTTTTCCCAATTTCATTTCCCAACTTTGGTTTTTCTTCGACCCATTAGAACCATAGAACCATAGAAAATTACAGCTCAGAAACAGGCCTTTTGGCCCTTCTTGTCTGTGCCGAACCATTTTATGCCTAGTCCCACTGACCTGCACTTGGACCATATCCCTCCACACCCCTCTCATCCATGAACGCGTCCAAGTTTTTCTTAAATGTTAAAAGTGACCCCGCATTTACCACTTTATCCGGCAGCTCATTCCACACTCCCACCACTTTCTGCGTGAAGAAGCCCCCCCTAATATTCCCTTTAAACTTTTCTCCTTTCACCCTTAACCCATGCCCTCTGGTTTTTTTTCTCCCCTAGCCTCAGCGGAAAAAGCCTGCTTGCATTCACTCTATCTATACCCATCAAAATCTTATACACCTCTATCAAATCTCCCCTCAATCTTCTACGCTCCAGGGAATAAAGTCCCAACCTATTCAATCTCTCTCTGTAACTCAGTTTCTCAAGTCCCGGCAACATCCTTGTGAACCTTCTCTGCACTCTTTCAATCTTATTTACATCCTTCCTGTAACTAGGTGACCAAAACTGTACACAATACTCCAAATTCGGTCTCACCAATGCCTTATATAACCTTACCATAACACTCCAACTTTTATACTCGATACTCCGATTTATAAAGGTCAATGTACCAAAGGCACTCTTTACGACCCTATCCACCTGTGACATCACTTTTAGGGAATTCTATTATTCGACAACAATCAACAATTTAATGTTAAAGATGATTTTTTACCATACGACAGTATTTACATAAACAAAAAGGTACTCTAATCTAATCAACATGCACAAACTATGTCCAGCATAATTAAACAAAGCAGGTTGCTGACTGACAGGTTGAAGAGCATTTTGAAGGTATGAAGGTATCCAAGGAGAAATCATTAGAGTGCACACTGTTTATTCTGAAAGAACTGCCTGAATCAAGTTATAGTCTGTAGGAAATGGAACCCTTACCAGGATTATTGGTGTGCTGGGGAGGAATGGAGCTACACAGTACAAACACCATTAAACTGATAGATTGTGATACAATTTCTTCAGATTGCCATGTTCTAGTAAAGATAGAAAGGTTTGCATTTATATAGTGCTTTCATGATCACTGGATGTTTCAACGTTCTTTACAGCCAATGAATACTTTGAAATGCTGTTGTAATGTAACTTGTAATGGCAGTAAACTTGTAGATAGCAAACTCCTACAAACAACAACATGATAATGACCAGATAATCTGCTTTTGTAATGTTGATTGAGGGTTAAATACTGACCAGGCACGATCAATAATTCTGCTGCTCCTCTTCAAAATAGTACCACAGGATCTTTTGTGTCCACTGAGAAGGTCGACAGGTCCTCTGTTTAACATCTCATCCCAAAAATGCATCTCCACCAGTGCAGCACTCCCTCACTTCTGCACTGTCCTTTTAAAGAATGTCGATTAGATCCGTCTAGGTCCAATGACATGAGTGGAGCACTTGAAGTATCCTCTTACCTACTGATATGTGAAAACTGCATGAGAGACTTGTAGATGCATACAAACCTATTTTGCATTATAATTTTCCTCTCTTTCTCAAACCAATCTTTCTTTCTCTATTTAAATTTCAGTACCTGGTTTGACACTGAATTCACCCATTCCAGTTTACAATCCTTTTCAATCTTTGCACTCTTAGGCCGGAATTCTCTGATGTTGTACACCCTGCCGCCACTGCCACTGAGAATGGAGAATTTGGCGTTCGGCCAAATCTCCATTCACTGCAGCAGGACCGGAGAATCCCAGCCGTGGACGAGGTCTGAGAATCCTGGCCTTAATTTCAGAATCCTTGGTCCACTAGTTCACTCAGATTCCAGATGCCTAGTTTCCCTTGCAGCAAACTTCTCAGTTCACACTTCCAACAAGTTGTTACAGAAAAAAACATTGCATTTAAATGTGCAAGAATAAGTCTAAGTGACAGAGAATGTTGTCCGTTACCTTGCCTTTTGAACTATGACCAAGTTTCTTTATTATTTATTTCCAGGCTTTTGTTTTGTTCTATCCAGGTGAACAAACACCAGAGTCAGTATCCTTACATACTTCTATCACCTAGTGTTATCTGGAAGTTCTAAGTTAAAAAAACTGAGGTTCCTAGCTGGCTAAAGTTCCTTCTATGCTGCACCATCAATGTTTATTTTATTCAACCTCAAAAGCATCCCCTAAAGTAACAATGTGACATTCTCATTTTCCTCACCAAGATTTTTACAAACAGGCCGAGTGAGATGGCTAAACTTACAGCCAATTCATTTGAAATTGGGGACATTTTATACTTTGGACACATATCAATGTATCAAACTATTTTCACCTTGTACCTTTACAATCATCAAAGAGAAGACAGTTTCATTCATTTGTTCCTTGAAATAAGAAGGGAAATTATGAGTGTGAGGCCAGTCTGTTGTCCCCAATGTAGGATGTGGGAGGTCCTGGAGGTTCCTGGCCTCCCGGACGTCCATATCTGTGATGGGTGTGTCGAGCTGCGGTTCCTAAGGGACCATGTTAGAGAACTGGAACTGCAGCTCGAGGATCTTCATCTGGTTAGGGAAAATGAGGAGGTGATAGACAGGAGCTATCAGCAGGCGGTCACACCGGGGCCACGGGAGGCAGACAAGTGGGTAACGTCCAGGAAGGGGAAAGCTCGGGTGATAGAGAGCACCCCAGTGGATGTGCCCCTTCACAATCAGTACTCCTGTCTGAGTACTGCTGGGGGGGACAGCCCGCCTGGGGGAAGCAGCAGTGGCCGTGTCTCTGGAGCAGAGTCCGGCCCTGTAACTCAGAGGGCTAAGGAAAGGAAGAGGAAGGCAGTATTAATCGAGGACTGAACAGTAAGAGGGTCGGACAGGCGTTTTTGCGGAGGCAGACGGGAGTCTCGGATGGTGGTCTGCCTCCCTGGTGCCGGTGATCGCGTCCCAGATATCCTGAGGTGGGAGGGAGAGGAGTCAGAGGTCATGTACATATTGGTACAGCTGACATAGGTAGGAAGACGGAAGGGGTCATGAAAAGAGAATATAGGGAGTTAGGTAGACAGTTGGGAAGGAGGAACGCAAAGGTAGTAATCTCAGGATTGCTGCCTGTGCCACGGGAAAGTAAGAGTGGGAATGGAGTGAGGTGGAGGATGAATGCGTGGCTGAGGGACTGGAGCAGGGGGCAGGGATTCAGGTTCCTGGATCATTGGGACCTCTTTAGGGGCAGGTGTGGCCTGTACAAAAAAGACAGGTGGCACTTGAATCCCAGGGGGACCAATATCCTGGCAGGAAGGTTGGCTAAGGCTACTGGGGAGACTTTAAACTAGAAAGGTTGGGGGGAGGGAATCGTGATTAGGTGACTGAGAGTGAGGAGGTTAGCCCGCAAATAGAGAAGGATTGTACACACTGTAAGAGGGAGAATAGACGGGTGATGGAGAAGGGGAGAGCTCAGACCAAAGGTTTGAGATGTGTCTATTTTAATGCCAGGAGTATAGTGAATAAAGTGGATGAGCTTAGAGTATGGATCGATGCTTGGAAGTGTGGTGCGGTGGCCATTACGGAGACTTGGGGACAGGGACAGGACTGGATACTTCAGGTGCCGCGTTTCAGATGTTTCAGAAAGGACAGAGACGGAGGCAGAAGAGGGGGGGGGGGAGTGGCACTGCTGATCAGGGATAGTGTCACAGCTGTAGAGAAGGTGGAAGCCGTGGAGGGATTGTCTATGGAGTCTCTGTGGGTGGACGTTCGGAGCGGGAAGGGGTCGATAACTTTGCTGGGCGTTTTCTACAGGCCACCCAATAGTAACAGGGATGTTGAGGAGCAGATAGGGAAACAGATCCTGGAGAGATGTAGGAATAACAGGGTTGTCGTGATGGGAGACTTTAATTTCCCAAACATCGATTGGAATATCCCTAGGGTAAGGGGTTTGGATGGGGAGGAGTTAGTTAGCTGTGTTCAGGAGGGTTTCCTGACACAGCATGTGGATAGGCCTACAAGAGGAGAGGCTGTACTCGATCTGGTACTGGCTAATGAACCTGGACAGGTGTCGGATCTCTCAGTGGGGGAGCATCTTGGGGATAGTGATCATAACTCTATCTCCTTTATGCTAGCATTGGAAAGAGATAGGATCAGGCAAGCTAGGAAAGTGTTTAGCTGGAGTAAGGGGAAATATGAAGCCATCAGGCAGGAGATTAGAGGCGTAAATTGGAAGGAGGCATTCTCGAGGAAAAGTACTGAAGGTGGCAGATTTTCAAGGAATGTTTGTCTGGAGTTCTGCATGACAACGTTCCGATGAGACAGGGAGGTGTTGGTAGGTTATGGGAACTGTGGTGCACGAAAGCTGCGCTGAACCTAGTGAGAAAGAAAAGGAAAGCGTACAAAAGGTTCAGAGAGCTAGGCGATGATAGGGATCTAGATGAGTATACGGCTTGTAGGAAGGGACTTAAGAAAGAAATTAGGAGAGCCAGAAGGGGTCATGAGATGGCCTTGGCAGGTAAGATTAAGGAGAACCCTAAGGCGTTCTATAAATAAAAGGATGAGATGTGAAGGAATAGGACCTATAAAAGGTGAAGATGAGAAATTCTGTACAGAACCGGAATAGCAGAGGTGCTTAATGAATATTTTACCTCGGTGTTCACGGTGGAAAAAGACCTGGGTGGTTGTACTACAGGATTGCGGCGGACTGAAAAGATTGAGTATGTGGACATTAAGAAAGAGGATGTGTTGGAAATTTTGAATAGCGTCAAGATAGATAAGTCGCCGGGACCCGATGGGATGTACCCCAGGTTACTGTGGGAGGCGAGGGAAGAGATTGCAGAGCCTCTGGTGATGATCTTTGCATCGTCGATGGAGACGGGAGAGGTTCCGGAGGATTGGAGGATTGCGGATGTGGTTCCTATATTCAAGAAAGGGAATAGGGATAGCCCAGGAATATTACCGCCCGGTGAGTCTAACCTCAGTAGTTGGTAAGTTGATGGAGAAGATCCTGAGGGACAGGATTTATGAACATTTAGAGAAGTTTAGTATGCTCAAAAGTAGTCAGCACGGCTTTGTCAAAGGCAAATCGTGCCTTACGAGCCTGGTGGAGTTCTTTGAAAATGTGACTAAACACATTGATGAAGGAAAAGCGGTAGATGTGGTTTACATGGACTTCAGCAAGGCATTCGATAAGGTCCCCCATGCAAGACTTCTCGAGAAAGTGAGAGGGCATGGGATCCAAGGGGCTGTTGCCTTGTGGATTCAGAACTGGCTTGGCTGCAGAAGGCAGAGAGTAATTGTAGATGGGTCTTTTTCTGAATGGAGGTCGGTCACCAGTGGAGTGCCCCAGGGATCTGTTCTGGGACCCTTGCTGTTTGTCATTTTCATAAATGACCTGGATGAGGAAGTGGAGGGATGGGTTGGTAAGTTTGCCGATGACACGAAGGTTGGTGGTGTTGTGGATAGGTTGGAGAGATGTCAGAAACTGCAGCGTGACATAGATAGGATGAAAGACTGGGCGGAGAAGTGGCAGATGGACGTCAACCTGGATAAATGTGTAGTGGTCCATTTTGGCAGGTCAAATGGGATGAAGGAGTATAATATCAAGGGTAAGACTCTTAGCAGTGTAGAGGATCAGAAGGACCTTGGGGTCCGGGTCCGTAGGACTCTTAAATCGCAGGTAGAGGAGGTGGTTAAGAAGGCATATGGTGTGCTGGCCTTCATCAATCGAGAGATTGAGTTTAGGAGTCGGGAGATAATAATGCAGCTTTATCAGACCCTCGTCAGACCCCACTTGGAGTACTGTGCTCAGTTCTGGTCGCTTCATTACAGGAGGGATGTGGAAATGATTGAAAGGGTGCAGAGAAGATTTACAAGGATGTTGCCTGGATTGGTTGGCATGCCTTATGAGGATAGGCTGAGGGAGCTTGGTCTTTTCTCCTTGGAGAGATGAAGGATGAGAGGTGACCTGATAGAGGTGTACAAGATGTTGAGAGGTATAGATCGGGTGGATTCTCGGAGTCTTTTTCCCAGGGCTGAAATGGCTGCTACGAGAGGACACAGGTTTAAGGTGCTGGGGAGTAGGTACAGAGGAGATGTCAGGGGTAAATTTTTCACTCAGAGGGTGGTGGGTGAGTGGAATCGGCTGCCGTCAGTGGTGGTGGAGGCAAACTCGATAGGGTCTTTTAAAAGACTTCTGGTTGAGTACATGGGACTTAATAGGATTGAGGGTTATAGGTAAGCCTATATATAAGCCTCGGTAGGTAGGGACATGACCGGCGCAACTTGTGGGCCGAAGGGTCTGTTTGTGCTGTAATTTTCTATGTTCTATGTTCTATGTTTGATTCTAATTGGATTGAACCCACATCCCAGAGAAGAGTATGCTAATGTTCTTGCACCACCTTCAATAATATTATCTTTGTCCTATTATGTTCCTCATTTTTCTTTCCCATCTCTTTTTTTCTTTCCCATCCCATTTAGTGCAGAAATATATGTACTAAGTTCAAAGTTCATCACCTCAGTGAACATTCCCAAGGTATGAGGGGTATCACAACTGAGGCTGCTTATTATAACTGCACTTGATAGCAGACAGCAATGAGAATCCTGGCTGATCTTTTCTCCTCCCTTGCTCAATGTCAATTGTGGTTCCTTTATCACTACCGTAATATCAGCTAAATCAGGGATTGCTTTTACTTATGCCTGTGTGTGTTTTTTCACTTATGCTAAAAGTCTCTTTACAGAATGCACGGGGATAATTTTAACATCTGGTGATAGCGTATAAGACAGTTGATGGTTGGATTGGCCAGCCATTATTAACCTCTCCCAATTTTGCTTTTCATTCAAATGAAAATGAGGAGAGGTGTCCATCAGGTGTCCAACTCAATATCAACTGTTTGACATTATCGCCAAAAATTAAAATGATTTCCCCATGGATGACAGAGAGGGAGCAGGAGTAATCAGCAGTAGGAATAACGTGTTTTCAATAATTAGGACCATATTCCTAATATTTCACAAAGGACTGGACTGTTTCACATTAAAGATTTATATCTGTGGATATTGAAATATATGCACTAATCATGTGGTCCTGGCATATGGGTGTCCTGTCAATACCACAACCAACTAACCTTTTCATTCAGCTGACCTCAGGTTTGAATATTTTGAGTACCCTCTTTGCCCTTGGGACATGAAGTGCTGCAAGTATCACTGGGATCAGCAGCTAGCAAAAGTCTGTGGGCTGGCCTTTAGATAGAACATTCCTTTTGTTTAACTGGTCATCCAATTAATGTTTGTCACTGACTATTGTATTGTTTTACACTAGCAAGTCAATTAAAGTTTAAAGTTTATTTTTTTATTAGTGTCACAAGAAGGTTTATGTTAACACTCCAATGAAGTTACTGTGAAAATTCTCTGGTCGTCACACTCCAGCGCCTGTTCGGGTACACTGAGGGAGAATTTAGCATGGCCAATGCACCTAACCAGCACATCTTTCGGATTGTTGGAGGAAACCGGAGCACCCAGAGGAAACGCACGCAGACATGGGGAGAACAGTGCAGACTCCGCACAGCCAGTGACCCAAGCCAGGAATCGAACCCAGGTCCCTGGCGCTGTGAGGCAGCAGTGCTAACCACTGTGCCCAGTTAGCATTTGTGTAAGGAACTTAGTGTTCATAGATGAAACCCTAGTAATAATTAGGTTGTTCTGATGAAAGATCACACCTGGAACCTGTATTCTTCTCTTGGATGCTGCTTTGTATTCATAGAATTCACACAATCCCTACAGTGCAGAAGGAGGCCATTGGGCCCATTGAGTCTGCATTAACTCTCTCTGAAACAGCACCTTACCCAGGCCCTTTCCCCCACCCTATCCCCATACATTTATCATGGCTAACCTACACATCTTGGAACAGTAAGGGGCAATTTAACATAGCCAATCCACCTAACCTGCGCATCTTTGGACTGTGGGAGGAAACCAGAGCACCTGGAGGAAACCCACACAAATACGGGGAGAATATGTAAACTCCTCACAGACAGTTAGCCAAAGCCAGAATTGAACCTGGGTCCCTGGCCCTGTGAGGCAGCAGTGCTGACCAGTGTGCCACTGTGCTGCCCACAGCTCTGTTTTCATTTGAAATTTCCAATATTCATAATTCCTTTTTTGCTATGATAGCCTAACGTTTTAATCAGAACCTTGTTTGCATGTTTTCATTAAAAGTTTGCTCAGTGATGCTGCAAGAATCCAGATAAGAATTTTCATCAAATTACATTGCAAACTCTTCTATAAAAGGTGAATAAAATTATCCCAAGAGGATGGGTGTGAGGGATGGATGGCTAATTATTACTAGAATGACACTTAGTGCAGTACTGAGGGAGTCTTACACTAATGCCGATGTGGCCTTTCAAATAAAAAGTTAAACTGTCATTCTGGCTTAAAAGCTGACACATCTCTCGAGCTTGAAAAAAAGCCTTCTGATTGAGAGATGAGCGCACCATCACTGCAACAAAATTGAGACCCGTGTAGGAAGAACCTATTTAAATGTTTGAGTGTAATGTTATCAATATGTTAAAATCTGAAAATGTGTACTGTTATATTTAGATAGAAGGTAGAAAGGCCTCCCCAAGGAGCTAAGTTGAGGGTAAATGTGATATAAAATACAAATAATGGAATATGACCCGTGGGTTTGCACATTCTCCTCGTGTCTGCGTGGGTTTCCACCGGGTGCTCCGGTTTCCTCCCATATTCTGAAAAAGGTGCTGGTTGGGTGCATTGACCTGAACAGGAGCCTGAGTGTGGTGACTAGGGGAATTTCACAGTAACTTCATTGCAGTGTTAATGTAAGCCTTACTTGTGACTAATATATAAACTTTACTTTATCATAATTTATAAAGATGTGACTAAAAGGAAGCATCATTTAATTTTTAAAATATACTGGACGGTGTAATGATTTTGCCCTGAATACCTTTCTGCTTGTTAATTGGGAAATGTTCATCTTGTTAAACTATTAATATTAATGAGAATGAAGAACATCCAGGTAAAAAAGTTCATTCAGCAGAGTTTCTCAGTTTCTGCGATAATCAGATATCAGAATGCTACGAACTAATCCATAGTGCCAAGATATGGAAAACAATGTCTTCCTTACGTCACTAAAACATTTAAATAGGTTTAGTCACAGCTTAGTCACAGTATTTGTGAATCAAGAGGCATTGTAAGAGGCCAAAGGAACAGTTAGCTACATGAGCACAAATGAAAAGGCAGCAAAGCTAAACAAACAATATTAAATAACTATTAACTAACTTAACAGGATAGTTGAGACCTATTACATACACATGCAGTGCCCTGTGGGAACTCTGAAGCACTTTGGTTGGATTCTCCAATCTCACCCGTGGCTGGGATTCTCCAGTGAATGGAGATTTGGCTGAGTGCCAAATTCTCTGTTCTCACTGGCAGCGGTGGCAGGGTGTACGAGACCAGAAAACTCCGGCCTTTGCGTGTCCTGGAAAAGCATGTATGCAGGAAGTGCCGCCGATTCTCAAGCTCAGAGTGTCAGGGCTGCAGGGAGACTGGTGTCACTATAATACATATGGGAAGCTGGGGGTTTGGTGAACAGCATGTTTCATGTGGTGATCACATGTGCTGCAGTGAGTGATCTGCAGGAGAGGCAATGAGCAACCACCAGGCAGACTAAGGAAGGACATGCAGACAATATAAGAATCTTCGTATAAACTGATATTGAATGTTGAAGAGCAGTGAGGGTGATGATACCTTGAGGGAGTGCTGTCAGAAAGCAAGCAATGGCAACTTGGGAGATTCCACTGCACAGAAGCTCACAGGAGTCTGTAAATATGGAGTTGCTTTTGGAGATCTGACAGTCAGGAGTGTTATGGTGAAATTAAAGTGATGGACACAAAATGGTTACCTGGCACACAAAGTGGTTACCTGGGAAGGGACATTAAAAGGCACTGGTTTTTGGCACAGTTACACAAAAAGTTAAAACCTGCAGTATCTGAATTGCTGCAGGAAGCTGGTCAGAGCTTGAGGCACTTTAGATAAGAACAGACCCAGGACAATGAGTCTGATAATAAGGTCAGCCACAGATGGGGACATAAATACATCAATGTAACAAGATCAGCCACTGAATGTATAGATCGAAACCAGTCATTGATAGAGGACATAACTACATAAATGTATCCATTCTATGAACAAAATGTTAACTGTCCATGTCCGTACCTGTCTGCTTGCAACGATGTGTTAACTATCGATGTCCGTATCTGTCTACTCAACTTGTAACGATGGGCCTGATTTTGCCATTTTGAGTCTAGGGGCCTGATTTTACCAAAACTTCGCACCCGTTTTTGGGCGCGAAATCACGGTAAGATTGGGCGTTGGGCCTATACCGCGATCTGCACCCGATTCCAATTTAGCATGCATTTAAATCGACTTAATGAACCGCGCGCCCAACTCTACCACCAAATACCACTTTACCGTCTTTTGGCCCGATCAGGATCCGTGCTTTTAACGACCTGGTAAATAAAAGTCTGAAGTCGTTGCTGCAGCTTCCAAAGAGTGGGCTCAGAGTCTGCAACGGCTCTCTGACCCAGGTCATCCTCTGTTTGTGGGGGGGGGGGTGGTGGGAGGAGGGGGGTGGGGGGGGAGGGGGGCCCAGATCATCCTCTGGTCGGGGGGAGGGGCTCCGCTGCCAGTCTGCGGCTGATCAGTGGGGAGGGAGAGGGCAGGGGGGTCCACTGCCACTCTGCGGGCGATCCCTCCTCCCCACCGGAGGAACGAATCCCTCCTGGTAGAGTGGACCGCGGCCATGCCAACCCACAAAACCTTCAGGAAGAAGTGATTCCTCGCTAAGAAGATGAAGCAGAACCGGCCGATTCCACAGTGGATCCACATGAAAACGGGCTACAAGATCAGTACAACTCCAAGAGGAGACATCGGAGAAGGACCAAGCTGGGCCTGCAAAGGAATACACCATCACTGGTACACTACCAGCCACAGCCATCTCTCCCACTCTCTTGCCCCTGCAGGGAAGAGTAAAACATTTCAAAATATGGATGGGGGGATATATATTTTGAAATATTTTCCCAAATTTTTGACTGTCAGGTTTTTAGTTCCTGCGATTATAATTTTGACATTATCTTCCAAAGGGAATTCCTTTAATTCTGTGCAATGTTCAGATGAAAACAAGATTTAGTAATCTCCTTGAATCTTATTTCAAACCAAGTTCCACCACGGGGACAATTCTTCCAAGTTCACAAAGAACAAAGAACAGTACAGCACAGGAAACAGGCCCTTCGGCCCTCCAAGCCTGTGCCGCTCCTTGGTCCAACTAGACCAATCGTTTGTATCCCTCCATTCCCAGGCTGCTCATGTGACTATCCAGGTAAGTCTTAAACGATGTCAGCGTGCCTGCCTCCACCACCCTACTTGGCAGCGCATTCCAGGCCCCCACCACCCTCTGTGTAAAAAACGTCCCTCTGATGTCTGAGTTATACTTAGCCCCTCTCAGCTTGAGCCCATGACCCCTCGTGATCGTCACCTCCGACCTGGGAAAAAGCTTCCCACTGTTCACCCTATCTATACCCTTCATAATCTTGTATACCTCTATTAGATCTCCCCTCATTCTCCGTCTTTCCAAGGAGAACAACCCCAGTCTACCCAATCTCTCCTCAGAGCTAAGACCCTCCATACCAGGCAACATCCTGGTAAACCTTCTCTGCACTCTCTCCAATGCCTCCACGTCCTTTTGGTAGTGCGGCGACCAGAACTGGATGCAGTACTCCAAATGTGGCCTAACCAGCGTTCTATACAGCTGCATCATCAGACTCCAGCTTTTATACTCTATACCCCGTCCTATAAAGGCAAGCATACCATATGCCTTCTTCACCACCTTCTCCACCTGTGTTGCCACCTTCAAGGATTTGTGGACTTGCACACCTAGGTCCCTCTGTGTTTCTATACTCCTGATGACTCTGCCATTTATTGTATAACTCCTCCCTACATTATTTCTTCCAAAATGCATCACTTCGCATTTATCCGGATTAAACTCCATCTGCCACCTCTCCGCCCAATTTTCCAGCCTATCTATATCCTGCTGTATTGCCCGACAATGCTCTTCGCTATGCGCAATTCCAGCCATCTTCGTGTCATCCGCAAACTTGCTGATTACACCAGTTACACCTTCTTCCAAATCATTTATATATATCACAAATAGCAGAGGTCCCAGTACAGAGCCCTGCGGAACACCACTGGTCACAGACCTCCAGCCGGAAAAGACCCTTCAACCACGACCCTCTGTCTCCTATGGCCAAGCCAGTTCTCCACCCATCTAGCCACTTCTCCTTGTATCCCATGAGCCTTAACCTTCTTAACCAACCTGCCATGTGGGACTTTGTCAAATGCCTTACTGAAATCCATATAGACGACATCCACGGCCCTTCCTTCATCAACTGTTTTTGTCACTTCCTCAAAAAACTCCACCAAATTTGTAAGGCACGACCTCCCTCTTACAAAACCATGCTGTCTGTCACTAATGAGATTGTTTCGTTCTAAATGCACATACATCCTGTCTCTAAGAATCCTCTCCAACAACTTCCCTACCACGGACGTCAAGCTCACCGGCCTATAATTTCCTGGGTTATCCCTGCTACCCTTCTTAAACAACGGGACCACATTCGCTATCCTCCAATCCTCAGGGACCTCACCCATGTCCAAAGAAGCGACAAAGATTTCCGTCAGAGGCCCAGCAATTTCACCTCTCGTCTCCCTGAGCAGTCGAGGATAGATGCCATCAGGCCCTGGGGCTTTGTCAGTTTTAATGTTCCCTAAAAAACCTAACACTTCCTCTCTTGTAATGGAGATTTTCTCTAACGGGTCAACACCTCCCTCCGAGACACTCCCGGTTAACACGCCCCTCTCCTTCGTGAATACCGATGCAAAGTATTCATTTAGGATCTCCCCTATTCCCTTGGGTTCTAAGCATAATTCCCCTCCTTTGTCCCTGAGAGGTCCGATTTTCTCCCTGACAACTCAGGACTCTGAACATTTGAGCATCAACAATCCAGTTACAGATCACAAATGGATTATACAGGTCACTAATTGCTCACTAGGACACTAGTTTAATTACCTTTCTCATAGATAATTAGGCAGCACAAAGATGATGCTACATTATTTGCAGTTTGCAAGCTTCTCCCAAGTCCATCCTCACCCCCCAACCAGAGATCCATCTGAGCCCGCACCCCCCTCCGGCAGACGCCAACGGAAGGCCAGGAAGGTGCTGCAGGCTCTCGAAGGACTACAGGTCAGAAGGATGTTGGAAGGAAACCAGCGATCGAGGTAGATTGGGGGTGTGCTCTGCCGAGGGGACCTGCCTCCCAGAGGGGTCCGATCCCGGGGGGGGTCTGCCAGGGGTGGTTAGTGGGGGGGGCGGGGGGGGTGTCCACAAAGGATGGTCGGGGAGGATGGACTTCGGAGATTCCCCTGCAGAATAGAAATCCGCTTCGGACTTTTATTCTGCAGGTCGCTAAAAACGCGGATCCGGATTGGGCCGCGCAGTGGTAAAGTGGGATTTGGTGGTAGAGTTGGGCGCGCAGTTCATTAAGTCGATTTAAATGTATACAAATGCATTTAAATCGTCGGGCCGCCCATTTCAGGCGCGGGCCGGACCCACGCCCGGATCGGGTGTCGGTAAAGCCACGGTCTGCTCGGATTCGGGTGCAGATCGCGTTAAAGGCCCGATGCCCGACTTTACCGCGATTTCGCGCCCATTTGGTAAAATCGGGCCCGATGTGTTAACGGCTAATGTCCATACTGCCTATTGTCTAAAAGGTATAAAAATGATCAACTTCCATTGTGTCGTTGAGCAGGTAGCTGCCAAGTACTGCGGAATACCAGTGCTTTCCCCAGAAGCTTTGTCCGAAATAAAACTGTATTGTTGGAACCTCCAAGTCTGACTCCGAAGTGGTAAATGTTCCACAACAAGGGGGATAGACAGACATTTCCTCAATTGCAGACCTGAGTCCCAAATGATGCAGTCCCTCCCTGACATCAAGGTAATGAATATCCAAACTAATTTGGCAGGGGGTAGAGGAAATATAACATAGCAGCAGGGAGGAGGAACAATGAGCATTGAATACTAGAATACTAATACAACACATTACATAAAATTAAGTAGAAAAATGAAAACGTAGGCTACAGTGATGTTGGAATACAAGGATATAAATAAGGTTGGTCAGCTGTTGGCGGAGCTATCACATGTGGCTCTAATGAGATCTGGCTTAAACATGGGCAGGGATGGGATTTAAACATTCCTCGCTACAATGCATTCAGGAAAGATAGGGAGTGATGAAATAAAGGAGCGCAAGTGGCAGTATTGATCAAGGGTATTATTACAGTTCCACAGAGGGATGATATACTAGATATTCAAAGATTGAATCACATTGTTTTTCATTATGGAATAGAAGAGAGGCTATTACATTCCTGCGTGTTTACCATAAACCTTCAAAAAGTGAGAAGGAGATAAAGGAACAAAGCCACAGGCAAATTTCAGTGAAATGTAAAAATAATAGAGTAGTAATTTCAGAACTTCAATTATCCTAATATAGGTGAGGAAAAATACAACAGGGTGAAAAGTTCCTGAAATATGTACAGGGTAACTTACCTAATCAGTATGTGTCTAGCCTAATGAGAAGGAGGTAGTGCTGACTCTAGTTCTAAGGAATGAGGTACAGCAAATTGTGTTTCAGAGAAAGAATATCTGGGTCATGAAGATTATATATAATTAGATTTAAATAGTTATGGAAAGCAAATGAAGAATCAAAGGGGAAAGTACCTAACAGAAAGGGAGACAATTTCAGTGCTTTATGAAGGGATATATCACAGGTGGACTGGAATCAAAGATTGGTCAAGAAAACAGCAAATGAACAATGGCAGGTCTTCAGATGGGGACGGTTTTGGTAGAGGTCAAACATAAGGAGATGGTATGGTGGTGCAGTGGTTGGTACTGCTGTCCCAGAGTCAGATACCCAGGTTCAATTCTCGTCTGGGTGCCTCTCTGTGTCAAGTTTGCACACTCTCCCCGTGTCTGTGTGTGTTTTTGCCAGGTTCCCTGGTTGACAGAAAGCAGCACCAAGAGGGAAAAGTAAAGCATCTGAGGCTAGAATTCTCTGGTTGACAAAGGGAATAGAGATTAAAATAAAGAAAATATGTAGAATATAGTAGAAAGTAGACAGAATATAAAGCATGAAGGAAAATGAAAGGAGGATATAAAAAGCGCAGAGGAAGAATATAAGAAACAGTGAGTGAATAACATATAAGGGAATAAAATATCTTCCATAAACTATATAAGATATAATGATGGTGAAATTAATGGTGGGGCAATTAAGGATGAAACAGATTGTGGCACCATAATCTCTCACACACACACACTCACTCACACACACACATACTTACTCTCGTGGTGCACACACTCTCACACACACAGTCCCTCACACACACACACTCACTCACACACGCTCACTCACACACACACTTACTCTCGTGGTGCACACACACGCACACAGTCCCTCACACACACACTCACTCACACACACACACACTTACTCTTGTGGTGCACACACACACACTCAGTCACACACACACACACACACACACACTTACTCTCGTGGTGCACACACACACACACAGTCTCTCACACACACATTCTCACACACACTCACTTACTCTCGTGGTGCACACACACAGTCTCTCACACACACATTCTCACACACACTCACTTACTCTCGTGGTGCACACACACACAGTCTCTCACACACACATTCTCACACACACTCTCACACACTCTCTCACACACACACACTCTCTCACACACACTTACTCTCATGGTGCACAGGCACACACACACACTTACTCTCATGGTGCACACATGCACACATATTCTCTCATTCTCGCACACACTCTCATGGTGCACACACACACTCTCATGGTCCACACTCACCTTCACACTCACTCACACACTCTCTCACACACACACACCCACTCCTTCGCACACACACACGCTCACTCTCTCACACATACACGCACTCCCTTACTCTCACACACTCACGCACTCTTTTTCTTACACACACACACACCGGATGTGAACCAGTGCACATTGCCGGCCTTGTACCTCTAAGTGGAACCTGGTTGTTGGGTGGGGGAGGGGGTGAGATGCAGTTGGAACTGGAGGACAAAGCTAGGCAAAGTGAATTCAGTTAAGTGGAGAAATTGGACAAGCTGGAATTGTCCTACACAGAGCAAAGAAGGTTAAGAAAAGACCTGATAGAGGTATTCAAAATTATGGGGGGCGGGGGGGCGTTGATTGAAAAAGTAGGGAGAAACTGTTCTCTCTGTCAGTTAAGTTAGTAATCAGGTGGGTAACCAGATGTCATCGTTTTAAAATAATTAGCAAAACAGCTGGAGAGGAAATAAAAAGCATTATTACAATTTATTCAAGCTTGGATGATCAGTTGCAAACATATTGGGCGAGAATTTCTGGCTGCGCTCGTCCCAAAACCGGAAAATCCAACCTGAGGTCAACGGACCTTTGCATGGTCCACCCCCCTGCCCGCTACGATTCCCATGGCAGGCGGGACAGGAAAATTCCAGTCATTAACTAAACACATTATTTTTTTCTGGGATTGAGTTAGTGGGCGGGAGTGTCCTTTGTGAAAGAATGACTGAAGAGATATGAGGGGATCATTCAGGGGTTTCTAAATCCTCTGTTTCTGTTAGAAGAAAGTGTTACCTTGTCAAAAATCAATGCCACAGTTTCTGGTTGGCAATTTTATTTCGAATTTTATTTATCTGGAAACATTTTCTACATAATCTTGAAACCTACTGATTATTAGTGAATGGATCCAATGCAAGCACAATTGTCTGCAAATAAAGCCTTTTGGCAGACCCATGTTTTGGATCTGACAAAATCCATGTTTATAACTGGTACTGCTTTAAGAAACATTATTTGTTCCCAGAAATAGATTCTGAAATACACTGAAATGACATAACTGCTGCAGCTTAGTACGGATGGAACCATCCAATCACATTCAAGTTTCTATAGGGAAGTAGACATCCCATGCTAAAAGTTATAATGCCTATCTTAAATGGTGAATCTAGAGTAATGTTCCTCTTTGAAACTTGTCAACACTGATAGTGATAGTACAATCCACCAAGTGTAATGACCATTTTCCAAGTTAAATGTGCCTTCATTGCCTGGGACCTTGATAAACGTGTGACCTTGTGTCTGTCAGTAATGTCTGGCACTAGTACAATTAGAATTTGCTAGCATCAGGGAAGTATTGTTATATAATTACCAAAGGTGTTATGTGTGTGCCGAAAGGTGTATCTTGGGCTAATGCCAGCAATGGGAAGTCGACAATTTGACTGAAGGCTGCCTGTTTTTCTGAAGTAAGAAGTCTCACAACAACAGGTTAAAGTCCAACAGGTTTATTTGGTAGCAAAAGCCACTAGTTTTCGGAGTGCTGCTCCTTCGTCAGGTAAGTGGGAGTTCTGTTCACAAACAGGGCATATAAAGACACAAACTCAATTTACAAAATAATGGTTGGAATGCGAGTCTTTACGGTAATCAAGTCTTAAAGATATAGACAATGTGAGTGGAGAGAGCGTTAAGCACAGGTTAAAGAGGTGTGTATTGTCTCCAGACAGGACAGTTAGTGAGATTTTGCAAGCCCAGGCAAGTTGTGGGGGCTACAGATAGCCAAGTTCCGCACACATGAGGACGGCCTCAACCAGGATCTTGGGTTCATGTCACACTATCTGTAACCCCCACGACTTGCCTGGGCTTGCAAAATCTCACTAACTGTCCTATCTGGAGACAATACACATCTCTTTAACCTGTGCTTAATGCTCTCTCCACTCACATTGTCTGTGTCTTTAAGACTTGATTACCTGTAAAGACTCACATTCCAACCATTATTTTGTAAATTGAGTTTGTGTCTTTATATGCCCTGTTTGTGAACAGAACTCCGACTCACCTAATGAAGGAGCAGCGCTCCGAAAGCTAGTGGCTTTTGCTACCAAATAAACCTGTTGGACTTTAACCTGGTGTTGTGAGACTTCCTACTGTGTTTACTTCAGTCCAACGCCGGCATCTCCACCTCATGTTTTTCTGGAGACAGGTGGTAACGGGAACTGGAGGAATATGGGGAGGTAAAGATAGTGCCACTCCCTTTGGAAAAATCCTGAAATGTGGCCCATCAGCTCTATTATAATAGTGATGAAAAACCCTATAGATGTGCAGTCGAAAGCCTTGCGTCTATGTACCTAAACTTGTGCCTCCAGAATCTTTCCAAACCCACAGAGGCAGTTTTGAAGGCCAGATCAGAAACATGATCACTGATAAGGGTGCAGAGTTGGCACGCCAACGTTTTTCCCTTCCCAGCAATGTTGTTGGTGTTATGATCTTGGTTGAGTCTATTAATTTGTTAAAGAAAGGAAATCTCAGTTATTTACCGGAAGAATGAAACCACGCAATTCCATGTTTAAACAAAATAATTTTTACTATACAAGAGTCAGACAAAGCAAACACTAAGGTCAGAATTTTACCGTTCCATCCACCATGGGAATTGTAGCGGGCGGGACACGGACCAGGTAATGTCCATTGACATTGGGTGGGATTTTCTGACCTTGGGGCGAGCACGGCCGGAAACTCCTGTCATGAATACTTTCTTCGTTAATGCCCCCTTATTTTCTAAAACCCAGAATCAACATAAATTAAACATGAATTAACCAGTGAATAGTGATGGATTATAAACTATAAATTACTCATTAAATGGCAGATACAATTAGGACAGATCATGTCAATTAGTTCAGCAGTTCATTCAGCATAAATAACATCAATCTCAGTTACAGCATCATTCAGAATGCTGTCTTCGTCATGAAGAATTTCAGCTCCTCTCTTTAAAGATTTAACTCTATCCACAGCCAGCGGCAGTGAACAAATAGCCTGCATTCCATAGGCACTGTCTTCACCAAAATAATTCTGCTTTGGACGGTCTGGATGGCATAGATCCACCAATGTTATCTTCAAGTAATGGATACAGCTGCAGAAACGATATCTTTGCTTATTCTGAACTTCTGGATTTAGCCTCTTCCATCTGCCTGTACTGCACCACTGGACTTATCATCTACATTGGAACTTTGTGTCCTTTTATATAGTTTCACCCAGAAGTTTTGATCTCCAATTTCAGCACCAGTATTAGTTTCCTTAGCAGCTGGATGGTCAGTAAGTTTTCTCAAATTCCCTTTTTTATGATAAAAGCAAATTACTGAGAAAGCTGGAATCTGAAACCAAAAGAGGATATGCTGGAAAGTCTCAGCAGGTCTGGCGGCATCTGTAAGGAGAGAAAAGAGCTGACGTTTTGAGTCCCGATGACCCTTTGTCAAAGCTAAAAGGCATAGAAAGTGGAAGATATTTATACTGCAGGGGGAGGGAATGAAAGATGAGTCATAGCCACAGAAACCAGGGGAAAGGACTGCGAATAGCTGTCCACAGAGAAAATAAAGGGTGTGAATGGCCAAACAGCAGAGAAGCTGTAAGCTGTACCAGATGAAGATGTTAGGGGAGGGGGGAGGGGGTGAAATGGGACAGAGGTAGAATGTAGAAAAGGGGAGGCGGGGCAGAAATAAAAGGTAAGGGAAGGGGGATGAGGTAGGGGGCAAGAGTGGGGGGAGGAGAAGAAAAATGAAGAAAAGCAATAAAGAAATAAAAGGTAGAGAACAGTAAACTGTTAAATAAAATAGAATGAAAACAAAAGGGGTCAAGGTGGGGTAGAGCAAATCATCTGAAGTTGTTGAATTCGATGTTGAGACCAGAAGGCTGTAAAGCACCTAGCCAGAAGATGAGATGCTGTTCCTCCAGTTTGTGTTGAGCTTCACTGGAACATTGCAGCAGGCCAAGGACAGACATGTGGGCATGGGAGCAGGATCGTGTGTTAAAATGGCAAGCAACCGGAAGGTCCTGATTGCGCACAGACCGAAGGTGCTCAGCAAAGTGATCACCCAGTCTACGCTTGGTCTCTCCGATATAGAGGAGACCACATTGGGAGCAGCGAATGCAATACACCAACTTGAAAGAGGTGCAAGTGAAACACTGCTTAACCTGGAATGAATGTTTTGGACCTTGGATGGTGAGCATAGAAGAGGTAAAGGGACAGGTGTTACACCTTCTGTGATTGCATAGGAAGGTGCCATGAGTGACAGGAGCGGTGTTGGGTCGAGTGGAGGAGTGGACTAGGTTATCCTAGAGGGAATGATCTCTGTGGAATGCTGACAGAGGGGGTGAAGGGAAGATGTGTTTGGTGGTGGCATCGCGCTGGAGTTGGCGAAAATGGCGGAGGATTATGTTTTGCATGAGAATTTTGGCGGGGTGAAATATGAGAACGGGGGGACTTTATCCTTGCCCTGGAAGGGAGGGGGGGGGGTTGGGGGCCATAGCGCGGGAGATGGACTGCATGCTGTTGAGGGCTGTGTCGACAAATGTAGATAGGAATCTATAGTTGAGGAAAAAGGAGCACATGTTAGAAGCACCACTTTGGAAAGTGGCATCATCGGAACAAATGCGACGGAGGTGAAGGAGCTGGGAGAAAGAATCATAGAAACCCTACAGTGCAGAAAGAGGCCATTTGGCCCATCGAGTCTGCACTGACCACAATCCCACCCAGACCCTCCCCCCATATCCCTACACATTTACACACTAATCCCTCTAACCTATGTATCTCAGAACACTAAGAGGCAATTTTAGCATGGCCAATCAACCTAACCCACACATCTTTGGACTGTGGGAGGACACCGGAGCACCTGGAGGAAACCCACGCAGACATGAGGAGAATGTGCAAACTCCACACAGACAGTGACCCAAGCGGGAATCGAACCCAGGTCCCTGGAGCTGTGAAGCAGCAGTGCTAACCACTGTGCTACCGTGCCGCCCGGTATGCAGTCCTTTCTCCAGTAGGGATCCGGTAGGGATGGAGTCCTTACAGGATGTCGGGTGTGAAGAGCTGTAGTCCAGATAGCTGTGGGAGTCAGTGCGCTTGTAATGGATACTGGTAGATAGTCTACTGCTGGAAATAGAGATAGAAAAGTCAAGGAAGGGAAGGGAAGTGTCTGATATGGACCAAATGAAGGTGATGGAGGGGTGGAAACTGGAAGTGAAGTTGATGAATTTTTCGAGGTCTGGACGAGAGCATGAAGCAGCTCCAAAATAGCAATTGATGTACCGGTAAAGGAGTTGTGTGAGGGGACCTGGAACAAGGAATGTTCCACTTATCCCATAAAAGGACAAGGGTAGCTAGGACCCATGCAGGTACCCATTGCTATTCCCTTGATTTGGAGAAAGTGAGATGAGTTAAAGGAGAAGTTGTTGAGAGATAGAACAAGTTCAGCCAGGCAGAGGAGAGTGATGGTGGATGGGACTTGTTCAGGCCTCTTTTCAAGAAAGAAGCAAAGAGCTCTCAGGCCGCCCTGGTGTGAGATGGAGGTGTAGAGAGATCTCCATCGCCACCCCACCCCCCCCCCCACCCCCACTCTCTCCCAGAACAAAGATAGAGTCCTCCTTGTTCTCACATTTCACACCCCCAGCCTCTGCATGTAAAGCATAATCCTCCGCTATTTTCACCAACTCCAGTGCGATGCCACCACCAAACACATCTTCCCTTCACTCCCTCTGTCAACATTCCACAGAGACCGTTCCCTCCGGGATAACCGAGTCCACTCCTCCACTATACCCAACACCTCTCCCGTCACTCACGGCACCTTCCCATGCAATCGCAGAAGGTGTAACACCTGCCCCTTTACCTCCTCTATGCTCACCATCCAAGGTCCAAAACATTCATTCCAGGTTATGCAGCGTTTCACTTGCACCTCTTTCAATTTGGTCTATTGCATTCGCTGCTCCCAATGTGGTCTCCTCTATATTGGAGAGACCAAGCGTAGACTGGGTGATCGCTTTGCTGAGCACCTTCGGTCTGTGTGCAATCAGGACCTTCCGGTTGCTTGCCATTTTAACACATGATCCTGTTCCCATGTCTACATGTCTGTCCTTGGCCTGCTGCAATGTTCCAGTGAAGCTCAACGCAAACTGGAGGAACAGCAACTCATCTTCCGGCTAGGCACTTTACAGCCTTCCGGTCTCAACATCGAATTCAACAACTTCAGATGATTTGCTCTACCCCACTGCGGCCCCCTTTATTTTCATTCTATTTTATTTAATTTTTTACTGTTCTCTACTTTTTATTTCTTTACTGTCTTTCTTCATTTTTCTTCCCCTCCCACTCTTTTCCCCCACTTCATCCCCCTTCCCTTGCCTTTTCCCCCTCCCACTTCCCCTTTTCTACATTCTACCTCTGTCCCATTTCACCCCCCGCCCCCCCCCCCCCCCCCTCAACATCTCCATCTGGCACAGCTTGCAGCTTCTCTGCTGTTTGGCCATTCACACCCCTTATTCTCTCTGTGGACAGCTATTAGCAGTCTTTTCCCCTGGTTTCTGTGGCTGTGACTCATCTTTCATTCCCTCCCCCTGCAGTATAAATATCTCCCACTTTCTATGCCTTTTAGCTTTGACAAAAGATCATCTGGACTCGAAATGTCAGCTCTTTTCTCTCCTTACAGATGCTGCCAGACCTGCTGAGATTTTCCAGAGTTTTCTCTTTTGGTTCCCTTTTTTATGGTTTTTTTATTTTCACTGAGGCCGCGATTCTCACATCCGTGCACATCACTTTTCTGGCCAGTCCGGCCGGGAGTCGCACACCTGCAGCCTTGAACGGGGATTTGTACATGTGCGGGGAACGCATGCGTATCTCCCAGAGCCGGCCAGTAATCGCCGATCAGGCCACGCTGGAAACCGGCGGGAAGGCAGGTAAGTAATTTAAATCTTTTAAAAATCTATTTTAAATGTGTAGATTTGCTAATTACCGGGACCTTTCAGGTCCCCATCGAATTTCCCACCCGCCAGGAGGACTTCATTCCGGCAGGGTTCAGACTAGCTCCCCACGTTCGGGGAGCTAGTGGGAGACCCTGCTGGAATGAAGGGGGGCAATCGGAGCCCCCAAGGGGGTTGGGTGGTGGGGCGTAGTGCCCCCTGGGCATGGGCACTCTGGCAGTGCCAGCCTGTGCCCCCTGGCACCATCAAGGGGCAAAGTGCCCACACCCAGGGGCACCTTGGCACTGCCCATTGGGCATTGGGCAGTGCCAAGGGGGTAGGGCCTATTGTGGGCGGAGCCTCGGGGCAACCGGTAGGGGTGGGGGGTCCCGCTGCCACTCTGCATTGGGATAGGTCTGGGATGGAGGGAGGGCAGCAATTGAGGGGGTCTGCCGGGGTGGGGGGGGGGGCCTCCCTCTAGGGGTGGAGGGGTTCTGGCCCTGGAGGGGGGAATCAGTGGGGGGGGGGGTCTGCCAGGGTGAGGGGGTGGAGGGATCACTACTGCTGGGGAGTTGAGGCCTGGGCATCGTGGTGCTCCGGGAGAGGGGGGGGGTGTGGTTAGGGCTGGCCTGTGACTTGTTGTGGGGACTGCTATCGGGCCGTGGGGAGGGCTAGAGGGGCAGCACTGTGGGAGTCCTGGGCTGGCCAGCGATCGGGTTGGCCAGCAAATGGGAGTTTGACAGTTTGCAGCCACTGCGCATGCGCAGAGTTCCAGAACTGTCAAACTCTAGCGTGAATAGGCCCCGCCCCACGAGTTTTTAATGATATTCACAACTGGGCCCTCTGCATTGCACAGTGTGCGGAGATTCGGGTGAGAAGCTGACCTGTCAGAACTGTCGCGATCTAGAACAGTTTTGCCGCCAATTCAGCACTTTTGGGAGAATTGCCCCCCTGAGAGTCTGTCTCAAATACAAGTTTCACCATAGATTGCATCACAGCGGATTACACAAAATACTAAAAGGTTGGAGACCAATTCCTGCTAGGTAAGAATGGTGAGTATTGTGTAAAACAAATCATGGCCTTTTGGACATATTGGTAGAATCTTGTGCTTATGGAATATTTTCAGGAGTTGGGAACATTTCCGGATCCTGACTCCATTGTGCTGGGTGAGCAACAACACCTGGCAGTGGTGGATAGAGAATAATGATCAATTAAGGCACAAATGAGAGGAGAACTCCACCAAGATCTTTATAATGTTGGAGTAGGTTCACTGAGCGCAGAGCCCAGCAGCTCTGTGTAGCTTGGCCTCTCCAGCCTTTCAGTATGGTGTGTAAGGTCTTATCCTGCCCAATCTTCCTTCCAAATCCCATTGATGTGACAAAAAAGGAGCACGTCGGGAATTAATTAATATTTATTCAATAGTCTAACATCGTGCTTATTTTGATCAAATAATATAAACATAACAGTCCCTCGGGGAAACACACAAAGCTTTGCCAAAGGTTCCAAAGTACTGTGAAAGGATACAATTCATCCTTCACAAACTCAGAAAAAGCAGCTTTAACAATCAGTAAGACTTATTCTGAAGCAAGAAAGAACACATCCTTTTTTGTTTATACTTAGAATAGTGAATGCAGGATTGAGGATTAGTGGACTGGGATGCAAGATAAAACCTCGGTTACTCAGTAGTCTCTAACTGTTGCTTTATTGCTGGATAAAGTCTCATACAAATTATGCAAATGTGAAGCAATGCTTAACCAAATCATTGCAAAGCAGATATGTTATTTAATGAGCTAATATTTTGGTAAAAATGTTGCATCTGCTTGTCTGTGGGGTTTACATCGAATGCAGTAATTGAAAGTGGCATTTATGTTGGGCTTGGCAGCTTGTTGAACTTAAAGTAGCACATCATGTAAAGGCTTGGCTTGCAGTGTATCAACATATGGCTCTCTGAGATGGTACATTGTGGCAGTGTCTGGCTGCTTTGAAGTGCCAATTCGTGGGAAGGTGGAGCATATCTTCATGCCAGCAGTTCTCAATTTGGCAAGCTTCCAATTGAGGTTGAATCATAGAGAGATGCTGAATGGGGCTAACTGCTTCATTTTGGGAATGTGGGAAAATTACGAGGTGAGTCATCTTGAATCACACGACCATCCCTACTGGGCAACGGCAGGATAGTGATAGGCAGCAATTTGGGTGCAGTTTAGTGGTTTTTCTCAAAGAGCTAGGGTTTCTAATTCAGGACACCACCACTGAGCTTGAAATCAAATGTGATTAAAATCAGGGAGGGGTGAGCAGTTCATGCCAGGCTTCAGTTTTGAAAACCTGAAGACTGAGATGAAGTGAAATTAGAGAGAGGTAAGCACTTTGAGAGTTTTGGCATTCTCTCAGCAAATGAATTTCAGCATGAAATTTAATTGCATTATATTAATTTCAACAGAGTGTGGCCATGGGAAGGAATGTATAGGGTGAGGTATCTGGAGTTTCAAAACAGAAAAGTTCAGAAGAAAACTGACCTGTGCGTTTTTGATAAAATTGTGAAAAACAAAAGGTAAAGTTGAAGGCCAGAGGTAAGAGAAGGATCATTTATGGATGATGACAATTATATTTTGTCCATTTTTTGAGATAGCTTTTTTGAGATACCATCACTGACTTGGAACCATGTCACCGTTCCTTTACTGTCACTGGGTCAAAATCATGGAACTCCCTCCCTAACAGCACTCTGAGAGTAGCTACACCACATGAACTGCAGTGGTTCAAGAAGGTAGTTCATCACCAGCTGTATGCTTCTAGTACACACATAGCACACTTGCTCTCGCAACCTGTCAATTTAGGGAAAGTCACGCAAGATTGAAGCGCTCTGACCAATTTTTTTTCAGCTCATGGCTTTCATAGTGTCGGCAACAGTGGCCCTATGAAACCCAATTTTGAAACTAATAGCTCTTGGCTCAATCTAGAATCATGGAACCATACACTACCACAACACAAAAAAGAGCCATCTGACTAATCAAGCCTGCACAAGTGTTTTTTTTCAAACAAATCATCTAGTCTAATTCTTTGTCCCGCTGAAGGACAAGGAGGGCATCAGTGTTTAGTGATTCAGTTAGTGAGTTGCAAGGGGATTAGAAGTTGTGAGCCAAAGTCATAAGATCTCTTTTCCATATTCCTCTTTCCTTTAAATCTGCCATTATCACCCACCTACTCAAAAAAAACCTTGACCCAATCATCAGAGATAGATAGGTTCTTGATTAATAAGGGGATCAGGGGTGATGAGAAAAAGGCAGGAGAATGGGGATGAGAAAAATATCAGCCATAATTGAATGGTGGAGCAGACTCGATGGGCCGAGGGGCCTAATTCTGCTCTTATGTCTTATGGCCTTATCCTTCCAGAAGGGCAGCCCATCTCCAGTCTCCCTTTCCTCTCCAGAGTCCATGAATGTGGTGTTGCCTCACAAATCTGTGGCTATCTATCCTGAAACTCCATGTTTGAATCCCTCCAATCAAGTTTTCCCCCATGACACAGTACCAAAATTGCTCTCAAAATGACATCTGTGTTATTGTAACAAAGATATTCCATTGTTCCTCATGTTTCTCAACCTGCCTTCAGCCTATGACATGCTTAACCTCACCGTCCTCCTCCAACACCCTCCACTGTGGGACAGCTCGCACCTGGCTCCTTTCTTATCTATCTAATTGTAGACACTTGCAATGATTTCTTCTTCCATTTCTGCACCATTACCTCTGGCACCCTGTGAGGATCTATCCCTCCTAATTCTCATCTACATGCTGTCCCTTGGCAACATAATCCAAAAAAAGTTAGACTGATTGTCAGATGGTATCCGGTGATACATGAGCAGAAATTTCCTTCAATGAAAAGACCAAAGCCATTGTCTTTGCTCCCTGCTACAAACTTCATTCCCTAGCTATTGACTATTCCCGACATTTCCTTGGCAACTGTCTGAGGCAGAACCAAACTGTTCGGATTTTGGTGTCATGTTTGAGTTTTAGATAAGTTTCTACTTATCCACATTATAACTAAGACCACCTATTTCTACCTCTATTACACTACCCAACTCTGCCCTGACTCAGCTCAGGGCCACTGGACCCCTTATCCAAGCCTCTGTTATCTCGAGACCTGACTATTCAAAATGTACTCCTGGCTGGCCTCTCATATTCTACCCTTACTCACATTCTATCCTTACTCAGGCCAAGTGCCACTGACCTGCTACCCTGTTCTTGCTGACCTACACTGGCTCCCAGATATCTTCATTTTAAAATTTGCATCCTTGTTTTCAAGTCCCTCCATGCCCTTCACACTCCCTACCTCTGTCACCTTGTCCAGCACCACAATCCTCTGAGATATCTATGCACATCGCATTCTGGCCTCTAGAACATACCCAATTTTAATTGCTCCACTACTGTTAGCCGTGCCTTCAACTGCTTAGACCATAAGGTTTCTCCCTCAATCTCTTCACCTCTTTCCTCCTTTAAGTGTTCCTTGAAACCTGCCTCTTTGACTAAGCTTTCCATGTGCCCTAATATTGCATTAAATGTTTTAGTGTCTAATTTTGCTTTATAACATGCCTCTGAAGTGTCCTGCTATATTTCATTAAGTTAAAGGACTACATTGTTATAGTTGTTGAACTATGGTATCATCAGCAAAAATTCTTTTTTGGGATGTGAGTGTTGTGAGCAAGGCCAGCATTTCTTCCTCATCCCTAATTCCCTTGAGGATGTTGGGGTGAACTGCCTTCTTGAATTATGGTCCATCTGGTATTGGTACACCTGCAGGAAGGGAGTGCCCAGTCTGGCAATGACTCAATATTTAAAATTCTCATCCTTTCTGAATCTCTCCATTGTCCCTCCCTAGCTCTGCAACCTCCTAAGCCCTCCTCTAGCCTTCCAAGATCCCTGCACTCCCCCAACACTGGCTTCTTGTACACCTTTGGCTCTCACCACTCTCCCATTGGTAATCTCAGCAGCCTTGGTCCTAAAGTCTGAGATTGGTCCTCCAAACCGCTGTCACTCTACCTTTTGTGCACTTCCTGAAATCTACCTCACTGTCCTGATATTTATTTCTTCATGTGGCTCAGTATCAGAGTTTGTTAACAATTCCATGAAGTATTTTGGATGTTTTATTACATTATATAAATGCAAGTCGTTGCAGGGCAAGTATACATCCATTGTTGGTTTTGCTAAATGAATCAAAGGATTTTCGGCTTAACTGCATGTTGTTTTGATATGACCAGCATTGAGTCTACTAAGACTGCTTGATCTCTTAGATTCTTCCTTAGCTATTTCAATACCATTCGTGAAATGTACAACTTGTCTATTTTTGCTTCCTAGGTGTAGCCTTTTGCATTTTTCAGCAGTGATGTCTTCACATTGTAATTCAAGAATTTTTGATTTTGTTAACCATTTAAGTAATCAATTTTAATTCTGTTTGCCCTCTACTTTAACAGAATCTTGTCTATGCAAATCTTTCTCCACTATTAAGTCACAGCAGAATAGTCTGATGTTTGCTCCTTCGCCATTATCATTCCTATTTTATGATTGACTGATTCGTAGATTGGCTTAAAGCAGGGTGGGTTACCTCTCTCTTGAGATAGAATGCTCTGATGTAGCATGGTGCTCCATCTAGTGAACTGAATAGGAATTGATGAAACCCACTCCCAAATAATTATAAATCACACACATCTTGTTGATTTACAGCCCTGTGATACTAAGCAGCCACATAAAGTATCCACAGGATATATATAATCATTTACATGTAAACTAGTGAAAGCCTTAATAGTTACAACATTTCAGGGACATGGTAACTGCAGCAGCTGATTGCTTGGGATATATTGGAAAGTAGGTATGATTGCAGAATAGGCTGCTGACTCTTGATGGATTTAGCTGGCATAACTGAAAGACTGATATATTCACCTATCTATTTCAATGTATTTTGAGTGTAATTGGCTTTAATTTACTACTTAATAATTGTCCAACACAGGAACTGCCAAGCCGTCTCCTTGGATTGGTTTGAGTCAGTAATAATATAATATTGATTGTTTACAAAGGTAGTGTGATTATCTGCACTCAGTCTGTTTCTCCTTGTGGTGATTGAATTAACAGGTAAATTCAGGAACTGTTTCTGACACTCATTTGGATGATTTGTTTTGCACTACAGCTGAGGACTAATTTCAGCCAGAAAGAGTTTGGTGCTGACAAACTCTTTTCATCTCTGTGGGTTAGGGGATAGGCTATTAAAATTCAGAACACAGAAACCAAAAAGGCACGCAGCAGCAGCACGCTGTCAGGAGGGAATATCTACCCTGCTGACAATTGTAGGAAGAATATTTCCATTTCAAATCAAGAATAATTAATTTCAAACAAATGCCACAAATTACAGCAAAGTATATGTTTTTGCCTTGTCTCAATTATAATTAATATTAATTAGATTTTCTAGTAATACTCTTATAGAATGACAGAAGCATAATAAGCTGTAATTACTTCAGGAGGAAAAAATATTTTATTGCATTATCAATTTATTATTTAGAATTCATGTTTGTTTCTACTTGAAGATGCACTTAAAGGGGAACAACATGGAGAGCCATGATGATCTAAATGTTACTATTTTGAGATGGATGCATGACCTGGGGGTGCATTTCACAGATCTTTTCTGTAGCCTGCACCTCTTTCTTTGATTCCTGATCTCCCCCCCAGCACTATTCCCAGATTAATTAGTTCCACAATCTTGGCCTGGGTAGCCATTCTAACTTTTCCCTATACTGTGACGAATCTCCCTTATCGATTTTTCACCATACTTAGTGAAATCAGGATGCAGCATTGAAGTATGAAGTTATCACGGAATTTGTAATTCAGTTCCCAAAACGATTCTTAGTTCATCTCCACTTGCATTTTAAAGTTACGTGTTGCACCTTTTGGGAGTTGGAAAGATTTTGTAATCGGGATAAATAATTTTGCTGATCATGGAACCACACAGCGCCCAGGACCCGGGTTCAATGCCCGGCTTGGGTCACTGTCTGTGGCGTTTGCACGTTCTCCCCATGTCTGCGTGGGTTTCCTCTGGGTGCTCCGGTTTCCTCCCACAGTCCAAAGATGTGCAGGTTAGGTTGATTGGCCATGCTAAATTTACCCTATTTTTGTGGGATTAGCAAGGTAAATATGTGGGGTTACGGGGATAGGGTGCGATTGTTGTCAGTGCAGGTTCAGTGGGCCGAATGGCCTCCTTCTTTACTGTAGAGATTCTACGATTCTATTCTATTCTACGATTCTAAAATATTTTGTTAAAATCCCATGCAATAGCCCTGGTGCAGAAGCAGCCTTTAAAATTAAAATGCATTCCACTTAGAATAACATTCAACCAAATTGTTCAGATAAAAAAATTCTGCAAGTGTAACTACACCATAAATAAGCGCAGAAGTGCATTTGGGAAAAGGGGTTTGTACAGAAGCTGTTAATAATTAGATTTGCACCACTGAGCATATATTAACCAAGGGAAAATTTGTCCATGACAATTCATATGCTCTGTTACAAATGTCAGTTTTTACATTTCCTCTTTCATAGATGCTATCAGCTAATATTTAATCGTCATTACAAATGAACCAATATAATTTCAGAAACCATGGAATGCAAACACTGTGGGAAATAGATTCCCACCTTTGCACCTAGTTTTTTTATACTAGATTCTTATCACGTATTGAAGCGATGTGTATTTTTTGATTCCAATCAGAGATAAATGTGTTTTCATAGGACATATTACTTCCACTGAATGACTAAACTCATTAATTTTTGTAAGCTTTAACTCAGATTAGCACATTGGCAGGTGTCTCTGAGTGCAAACTTAGGACAATTTTCTTTCACCAAACTCAACATGTTTCTGATGGAAAAACAGGATTACCTACATCTTAGAGACTGAATTCCTATAAAGACTCCTGGAAGTTGCTAATCATAGAAATCAATGAAGCACATTAAATTTACCTTTGTTCAAGATGTTTTTCTGTTAAAAGAATTGGCAAAATATGAATTTCTAAAGTTATTGTGCACCACCATTTATTTATAGTTTTCCGAAAGGAAACATTTTGCTCACCATATTAAAGATACTAAAAACAGTAAAATACTTAAGAAATACTTACAAGAAAGGGCCGACAGTGGTTAGCACCGCTGCCTCACAGTGCCAGGAACCCAGGTGCAATTCCGGCCTTGGGTCACAGTCTGTGTGGAGTTTGCACATTCTCCCCGTGTCTGCATGGATTTCCTCCGAGTGTTCCGGTTTCCTCCCACAGTCCCAAGATGTGTAGGTTAGGTGGATTAGCCACAGGGATGGAGGGGAGGACCTGAGTGAGATGCTCTTTCGGAGAGTCGGTGCAGATTCAATGGGCTGATTGGCCTCTTTCTGCATTACAGGGATTCTATGATTCAAGAAATATTACGCCAATCGGTTCAATGCCTTGAGAGGAGAATCTGCAATAAAATCAGTGTTGTTTTTGACTCTATCTAATCTTTGGCCTGGACGACTTTCTGGTACTAAAGCCCAGATGTGGACTCCCATTGTTTTGTTTCTTAAAGACTGGATTAGTTGTAAGTATTCGCATTCCAACCATTATTCATGTAAATTGAGTCTGTGTCTTTATAAGTTCTGTTTGTGAACAGAATTCCCACTCACCTGAAGAAGGGGCTCAGAGCCTCGAAAGCTTGTGTGGCTTTTGCTACCAAATAAACCTGTTGGACTTTAACCTGGTGTTGTTAAACTTCTTATTAAAGCCCAGACCATGGATGTCTAGTGGCACAGAGGCTAGGTTCCCTGCCTCTGAGCCAAAAACTCCGGATTCGAGTCCCACCCTAGGAGTTGATGGCGACAATGCAGTCAAAATGCTTTGAGTATCAACCTGCAAGCCCTTCCATTACATGGCAAGTGGTAAGAGTGGGGGAGATATCATGTTATATAAATGAAGATACAATCACAGGCACATCAATGATATCCCCACCCAATATTTACACTTGTTTTGAACAAGTGTACTTGTTTTGAGTATATTTGTTGTATACTCATATATTTGATTTTTTTCCTTACTCATATTAACAATCAGAGAGAAATTTATAGAACATAGAACAGTACAGCACAGAACAGGCCCTTCGGCCCACGATGTTGTGCCGAGCTTTATCTGAAACCAAGATCAAGCTATCCCACTCCCTATCATCCTGGTGTGCTCCATGTGCCTATCCAATAACCGCTTAAATGCTCCTAAAGTGTCTGACTCCACTATCACTGCAGGCAGTCCATTCCACACCCCAACCACGCTCTGCGTAAAGAACCTACCCCTGATATCCTTCCTGTATCTCCCACCACGAACCCTATAGTTATGCCCCCTTGTAATAGCTCCATCCACCTGAGGAAATAGTCTTTGAACGTTCACTCTATCTATCCCCTTCATCATTTTATAAACCTCTATTAAGTCTCCCCTCAGCCTCCTCCGCTCCAGAGAGAACAGCTCTTGCTCCCTCAACCTTTCCTCATAAGACCTACCCTCCAAACCAGGCAGCATCCTGGTAAATCTCCTCTGCACTCTTTCCAGCGCTTCCACATCCTTCTTATAGTGAGGTGACCAGAACTGCACACAATATTCCAAATGTGGTCTCACCAAGATCCTGTACAGTTGCTGCATAACCCCACGGCTCTTAAACTCCAACCCCCTGTTAATAAAAGCTAACACACTATAGGCCTTCTTTACAGCTCTATCCACTTGAGTGGCAACCTTTAGAGATCTGTGGATATGGACCCCAAGATCTCTCTGTTCCTCCACAGTCTTCAGAACCCTACCTTTGACCCTGTAATCCACATTTAAATTTGTCCTACCAAAATGAATCACCTCACATTTATCAGGGTTAAACTCCATTTGCCATTTTTCAGCCCAGCTTTGCATCCTATCTATGTCTCTTTGCAGTCTACAACAGCCCTCCACCTCATCCACTACTCCACCAATCTTGGTGTCATCAGCAAATTTACTGATCCACCCTTCAGCCCCCTCCTCTAAGTCATTAATAAAAATCACAAAGAGCAGAGGACCAAGCACTGATCCCTGTGGGCACTCCGCTAGCAACCTGCCTCCAGTCCGAAAATTTTCCATCCACCACCACCCTCTGTCTTCGATCAGATAGCCAGTTACCTATCCAATCGGCCAACTTTCCCTCTATCCCACACCTCCTTACTTTCATCATAGGCCGACCATGGGGGACCTTATCAAACGCCTTACTAAAATCCATGTATATGACATCAACTGCCCTACCTTCATCAACACACTTAGTTACCTCCTCAAAAAATTCAATATTGATTATTGTTTTTCTTATTTCATTCATGGCACCTCTAATTGCCCTTCAGGAGCTGCTGCCTAAGGAGCCTCTTGAATTGCTGCAGTTCATGTGGTGTAGGTACGCCCACAATGCTGTTAGAGAGGGTGATCCAGGATTTTGACCCGGTGACAGGAAAGGAACAGCGATATATTTCCAAGTCAGGATAGTGAGTAGCTTGGAGGGGAGCTTCCAGGTGGTGGTATTCCTATGTGTCAGCTGCCCTTGTCCTTGTAGATAGTAGTGGTCATAGGTTTGGAAAGTGCTGCCGAAGATATCTTGGTGAGTTCCTGCAGTGCATCCTGTAAATGGTACACACTGCTGCCACAGTCCATTGGACATGAAGGGAATGCATGTTTGTGGATAGGATGCTAATCAAGTGGGCTGCCTTGTCCTGGATGGTGTCAGGCGTCTTGAGTGTTGTTGGAGCTGCACTCATCCAGGCAAATGGAGAGTTTTCCATCATGCTCCTGACTTGTGCTTTGTAAATTGTGGGCAGACTTTTGGGGGCCAGGAGATGAGTTACTCACTGCAGGATTCCTAGCCTCTGACCTGCTCTGGTACCCACAATATTTGTATGGCTGGACCAGTTCAGTTTCTGGTCAGTGGGAAGCCCCACGATGTTGATATTGAGGGATTCAGTGATGGTAATACCATTGAATGTTACCGTTTTTATAACCTGGGCAACTCATAGATTGATAAATTATTTGTTAAAGCCTGGGATTTTCCGGCCCTGCCTGGTCCCACCGAAATTCAATGGATTTTTAGCTGGGCTGTTGAATTTCCTGGGATGGGTCCTGTCACAGCGGGACTGGAAAATTCCTGCCACAATCTTGGGTGATGCATGTTTTGAGGATATGGAACTTCTTGATAAAATTGGCAAGGACTGATGTAAACCGTACCAAGTTCATGTAACATAATGTGCTGGAAAGATATAGAAATGGTGAAGTGGTAATGGGAAATTCATTGAAGAGGGTTGAGAGAAGGTTGAGTTCAACTGGCTTTAATGTTTATTCTTCAACAGAAAAACATCATTTGTTATTTGATTTTGGCTGTGGGCATGTACATTTACTTAATCCTTAATAAACCTGAAAGTATTTGAGCCCCAAATCCAAAATTGCTATTCACGTACGTGGACAAGGGTTGCTGGTTTTGTCTCTATTGTTACAAAAACCAATTTTAACGTACGTCTGTGTCAAAAACAAAGCCACTGACAGTGTTTGAAAGAGAATGGCAGACAAGTATCCTTCAACAGAACTAAGGCAGCAGGATTGAAGAAGAACATTTTATATACGTGGCACAGTCCCAAGGAGATAAGGGAGAAGAGGAAACATAAGCTAAAGGTCAAAAAATGTAAGCCTAGTGACTACTTTTATAACAAAGGAGCTATTATTTAAAGATCTTATTAATTGATTTCAAAATACTTGAGATGGATGTAAAGTGCTGAATACTTCTGAGACCTTTACCTATCTTGCCCAGAAGGGATTTTAATTTAATTTATATTGGGTTTCTATAAAGATAACATCAATTCCAAAAGGTAAGCTCTTAGAGACGAATAATTGGTTCAGAATGTTGTTCTGGACGAATTAGTTTAAGCATCTGTTCTAACAGCTGCTTTGGATTTATGTATTCTCACATACCACATTCTTAGATGAGAGACCATCGAGCACATTTAAAAACTGTTTTCATGCCTGAAGGTGCCACATTGGGATTGCTACGAATTCCTTTGAGACTGAGTGAAGAGCCAGTGTGAATGAAAAGGAGGAGAAACATAGATTGGAAATATTGCCTCCAGCAGTGACTACATCTGACTACAGTGACTACATTGGGTGGCACAGTGGTTAGCACTGCTGCCTCACAGAGCCAGGAACCTGGGTTCAACTCCCAGCTTGGGTCACTGTCTGTGTGGAGTTTGCACGTTCTCCCCGTGTCTGCATGGGTTTCCTCCGGGTGCTCCAGTTTCCTCCCACAGTCTGAAAGACATGCTGGTTGGGTGCATTTACCTGAACAGGCGCCGGACTGTGGCGACGAGGGGAATTTCACAGTAACCTCATTGCAGTGTAATGTAAGCCTGTGACTAATAAATAAACTTTATCTTCACCTGCAACTGCTGTGGGAGAATTTTCGGTCACGGATAGACCTAACTAACCACCAGCAGTAACCAATGAGTACAACCTTGCTAAGAATCTTTGTCCATGAAGAAATGCCAAGAGAGATAAAGATGAAACAGATTTATTAAAAGCAATGAATAAGCAGTAGGCAACTCAGCAGTTTGCGTTCATTTCATTCCTGTTCCCACCTCAGATATAATAACAAACCTCAGAGGGATACTAAAACAGGCCCAACATGCATAGTGCAACAATTAATACATTATGGCTGAAATTTTACCGCCTCGCCTGCCCCGATTCTGGGGCGGGTGAGGCTCGTAGAACAGCATTCTCCATTGGCCTCGGGTGGGATCTTACGAGTTTCAGGAGGGCGAGGTGGTAAAATTCTGGCATATGACTCAAAAAGCTCCACAACAACCATTTCCATGTGAGTTACACATAAAAATTGATGAAAATTCCTTCAAGATTATGAACTTGCTATCTCTACCTTGGCCCCAAAAAATTAGAGGCATTGGGGGCGATTCTCCAAAAGTGCTGAATTGGCAGGAAAACTGGTCTAGATCATGACTGTTTTTTCAGTGCAACTTCAGACCCGAATCTCCCCACTCTGCAATGCAGAGGTCACAATCGTGAATCTCATTAAAAGCTCAGGAGGCTTTTTGCACCAAAGAGCCTGAAATTGGTGGGATGAGTGGGAACCTGCGCACGCGCACATTGCTGGGAGATCGCTGAAAAGACCTCCCAGCATCCAGATCACTGCCATCCAACCCCCACAGACATCGCTGGCCTCATCACTGGCCCCCACAAACCCCCTCTCCCCCCCACAGACATCGCTGACCTCCACAACCCCCCCCCCCCCCCACAGACATCGCTGGCCTCCACTACCCCCCCCCCCCCCCCCCCACAGACGTCGCTAGTCTCCACAACCCCCTCACAGGCATCGCTGGCCTCCACAACCCCCCCACAGACACTGCTAACCCCCCTCCCCATACAGACATCACTGCCCTCCTCCCCCGTCTCCCCCCACACACAGACATGGCTGCCAGCTCACCCCATGCCCCCATGGATCTGGATAATGCAGGTATCCAATCCTTCCATCCCTTGAACATACTGTCCTCACTGCTGCCCTGCAGAGAACTAGCATTGTGCTGACATGCACAACCCCAGCTTGTGATCATTCCCTCTCTTGAATGGGAGCCTTGAGTATTGCACCCCCCCTGGACACAGCAGCCTATTGAATGGCAGCCAATCAGCACCCCGAGGGCTGAATGACACTCAATTGAATGCAGCCTTCAAAATCTCTCACAAGGGTTTGTTGCAAAAGGGCCCCTGACTGGCCACACTCACTGCACCTGCACTCCGTGAACGCCGGCATCTCCACACTCCGTGAATAAGCCAGAGCTGTATATAAGCGGCAGGAATGGACACACAGCCAGTCACACCACAAAGATGGCTGCTCATAAACCTGCACCGAGAATCACAGAGGCCGACCAGGAGCACCTGCCAGATGCTGTGGAGGAGCAGCATGAGCGGATCTTCCCCGACCAGGGCCCCAACCAAGGGGTGCATCTGCCACAGCATTGTGGGAGGAGGTGGCAGAAGTGGTGAATGCCAGTAACCTGACACCGTGTTCTGGCCAGCAGTGCAAAAAAGTGAACGACCTTCTGCGAGCAGCAAGGGTGAGTGAGCATCCCACATGCTTGGCACGGATCTCAAACCCTGCTTAGACACCTGGAGGGCATGCAACAAGTTACCCTTCCCCCAAGAACAGAATCTAATCCCTTCCCCTCATCCCTCAATGAACACCCTTCAGTGGTGACCGCTTTCCCCGAAACTGCCAGCACATCGCCCGAGACACAGGCATACATTGCGCACCATGTACTGAAATATATTAATGCTTGCTGTCCACCTTATGTTCCCACAGGAAAAGAACATTCACAACGTACGTGAGACGACACAGACTGGTGGTGGTCTGCCTGACCTGCGGCAGTTGACCAGTATTGAAGAGCGTGCCATGGAGCTTGCAGGGGGTGATGGGCCTTCCTGATTGGTCACCGTCAGCCAGTTCGGTGTCAAGCACCCTCAACCTAGATCCTCCTCGAAGTAAGTGCGATGCTGCATAGAATGTTTTACCTCCCTTCCCCTAATGTGTGTTATTTTTTCCAGCTCTGGACCCAGAGGAACCCGGCCCTTCGGGTGTTGCTGCCGCCTCTGCTGTTCTGGAGCAAACTGCCCACGACTCCCTGGATGACACCTCGGAGGGCGGTATTGAGGAATCCTCCGAGGCAGCACCACTGAAGCGTCACCGGCATGTACCACACAACCCACCAACACAGAGACTATCACCACGGTGGGTACCTTTAGTGTTGAGGCTTCTGGGTCACGAACTGGTGAGCACATCACAAGACACTGGTGCACATTGGATGGAGGCGGGCACATCCGAGGGCTTGGGCACACGGAGGATTGCCAGAGACCAGAATTCAGCTGTCCCCAAGCCAGCTGTTGGGCCTCTGGGTGTGTTCCTCCCAAGGCTGGTGGAGATGCATCAGGAAACACGGGGAGTTGTGGAAAGGCTGTCAGCAACCATGCTGCAAATGCAAGGCTGTTTAGGGAAGTCCAACAGGGTGCAGTTGCAGGAGGTGGTGCTGACACAGCGTGCGAACCAGGCCAACGCTGCAAGGGTGGCGACTGCAGTGGAAAGTCTGGCTCAGGGGGTCTGTCCTCAGGGGTGACAGGGTCCAGGCCATCCTGGAGACACTATAGGCCACGGGTGAGTGTGTTTCCAGCATCCAGGAGGCACAGCATTCGATAGCCATGGGTGTCAGGGGCATGTGGGAGACACTGCTGGTCATGACTGGGTCTCTCACTGGCATTCTGGAGACACAGCAGGCCGTGGCTGTGATCCTCGACAACTTAGCCCCGGCTCAGAGGGTTACTGCTGAGGGGCTCCAGAGCCTGGCTCGCTCACAGGATGCTGTAGTGGAGGGGCTCCAGAGCTTGGCAGAGTCTCACAGTAAGAAGTCTCACAACACCAGGTTAAAGTCCAACAGGTTTATTTGGTAGCAAATACCATAAGCTTTCGGAGCGCTGCTCCTTCGTCAGATGGAGTGGAAATTGACGAAGGAGCAGCGCTCCGAAAGCTTATGGTGTTTGCTATCAAATAAACCTGTTGGACTTTAACCTGGTGTTGTGAAACTTCTTACTGTGTTCACCCCAGTCCAACACCGACATCTCCACATCATGAGTCTCACAGGGCCAGGGCTGAGGGATCACAAATCCTGGGGCAAACGCATCTAGGCCTCCAGGACTGACAGAGCCAGGTGACGCCAGAGCTTCTGGAGCTCAGTCTAGCTACCCTGGCGTCTCATGGAGTGTCCCCAGGGACTCTGGGCACCCCAAGGGAGGAGGAAGGGCTTGAGCCCATGCCGGGGTCTTCCACCCAGGAGATCCCTGATGTCCTGAGACCTTCCGATTCTCCCCTTCCTCACACCAGGGCATCTCAGGGCCAGCGAGATGAACAGGGAATGCCATCCGCAAGTTAACTGGGGCCCTCCAGGTCCCGGACACCCAGGGGACGTCCACCAAGGGCATCACAGGCAACAGGGCATGCATTACACCTCCGATGTGCATCCTGCGATAGCACCTAGAAGAAGCAGTAGACCACACAAAGTAAGAAAGTTGTAGTTCACTAAGAGGGCACGGGTGAAGGTCGGCAATAGTCAGGGTTTATTAATCAATAATGTTAAGAACACAAACTGTTAATTGCACCTCACAGCGGTGACTAATGTGTCTCTGATTTCCCCCCCTCCCAACAGAGCTGAGTGTTCCCAATTCCCAAACATAGAGGTGCTGTCTGTTGAGCCTTGCAGACTCAGCCACAGTGCTGGAGTGCTAGAGTGCCTGCCCTACCTTCCCCACCATCCACCAGACCCTTGATGTACACATCCCCCCCCTCCCCCGCGCCACCCCCATTCGCCAAAAAGCATGTGTTCCCAATGCTTACAGCTATGTGGGCGAGGGGTGGCAGCGTGCATTTGGAGAACAGGTAGGAATCAGACTTGAGTGGCACCAGGGGCAGGATCCCAGTGAGCACAACAGCGAGTCGTCATCATCCTCCAGCCTTCAACCAAGACTCGCAACCATTGCCAGCCCAGGCACATTAACAGGGTCGGATGTTTCTGGGGGATAGGGTGGTGGGGTGAGAGAGGCTGGGGAAGGGTGATGTGGTGGTTTGAGGGCCTGGGCCCTCCCTGCCGGACATCTTCCATCTCCGCCCACCCTCTTTCCTCCAGCTCTTCATACGGCGGGACGTCCACCTCGCCCCCTCACCACTCCTCCCCCTCCTCCTCCTGCTCCAGCTGGTCTTCCCGCTGCTGGGCGATATTGTGAAGAGCACAGCAAACGATGCTGATGAGTGAAACACGCACAGGGTCATATTGGAGGGCCCCCCCAGAGCAGTCCAAGCAGCAGAACCGCATCTTCAGCAGGCCGATGCACCGCTCTATGATGGACCGGGTGGCTGCATGGGCCTTGTTGTGGCGGGTCTCTGCCTCGGTCTCAGGCCTCCACACAGGCATCATCAGCCATGACCTTAGCGGGTAACCCCGGGAGCCTGGGCTGGTCTTCAAAGAGCCCAGGGATGTCTGACTGCTTGAGCACAAAGCTGTCATGGACACTCCCTGGGTGCCGTGCATCGACCTGCATGATCATCATTTAATAGTCGCAGACAATTTGGACGTTCAGGGAGTGGAACCCCTTCCTGTTCACAAATTGCTGCGGCCCTGCATGTGGGGCCCGCAAAGCGATGTGTGTCCCATCCACTGCTCCCTGGACATTCGGGAATCCCAGCGATGGAAACGAAGCTGAGAGCCCCGCCTCCTGCTGTGCACGGCCCACATCAAAATTAATGTACTGCCCTGCCCGGGCATACAGGGCATCTGTGACCTGCCGCACACATCTGTGCACGGAGGCCTGGGGGATCCCAACTAGGTCGCCACTGGGTGCCTGAAATGATCTGGGGGCAT
This sequence comes from Mustelus asterias, assembly GCF_964213995.1. Lineage (NCBI taxonomy): Eukaryota > Metazoa > Chordata > Chondrichthyes > Carcharhiniformes > Triakidae > Mustelus > Mustelus asterias. Next base: position 104,802,268 of record NC_135805.1, read on the forward strand.
AAAAATTGAGGGCTGCCGTCACCTTCATGTCCACAGGGAACGGGTGGCCGCCCTCCCCTGAGGTGCCAGGTGTGAGAGCACCTCAGAAATGTGTCGCATCTTGGAAAGGTGCAGCTGGCAACGGCACATCTCCTCTGAGAGGGCTTCGAAGGAATTGCGGGGCCTGTACCTCCTTGATCTCGGCACCCTCCGCCTTCTGTGCACCCTCTCGGGAGACTGCTCACCAACCTCCTGGCCCTCAGCAGCAGCTCCCTGCCCTTCTTCCTGCGGGTCTGTTGGTGGCTGCTCCTGCGGTGGTCTCTCCACGCCCGCTACCTCCTGAGTCGCCTCCTCCGTCCCTGCTGCCATCAACATGGCCAGCTTCAGATCGAGCAAACCGAGATCCATTCTGCACAGTGGGGTTCGGAAAGAGCATAGAATGACGGATTATTATCATTGGCTGCTTAGCCCCAGCACCACCCCAATCCCTCATTTGAGCCAGTACCCCCACTTGTGGGAGCTGGCAACCCCACACAATCCATGGTGCCATGTGTGGCCCGATTAGGGTTGTGTGAGATTCCCATCATGACAAATGCTGGCACAGATTATGCAGGTCGGTGTGCAGCCACGGGCAATGCGCACCCTTGAGCCATTGCTATGTGTGCAACTGCACCATCCATTACAGGCATGTGTTGCTGATCTGTGTCACAGGGCAGGGACAGACTGCAAAGCAGCACCAGATGTGTGCCCAGTGACAGCAGATTCCATGTAGTCCATGTCTGAACCTCTGCACCCCGGCCTGGAGCAGCAGCTGCTTCATCTGGTTAGGCCTCAGTCAGCACCTGGTGCACTCCTCCCCCACCCCAGAACACCAGCACTCAGTAGAGTCCCTGACCAACCCCGCGGCAAGACAATGCCACTGCAAAGTGCCCTGGAGGGGAGGGGTCAGCAGGTTTCCTTGATGGGGCCTCCCACACTGGCCCAACACCTGAAAGCAGCAGGAGGAAGGCCACAGGCATCTCTAGGGCCTGCCTGTGCTCCGCTATCAGCACTTACCTCCTCACGCCAGTTCAAGGCCGCCACGCCAGGTTGAGACTTTTATAAACCTACTCTGATTCACGCCAAAGTGACATCACACCAAAGAGGTGGGAGACACAAACGTGGGCGGAGATTGCCCGTGTCGATCCCGATAATGGCAGGCTAAGGTATGTAAAGGCATGCAAATCAGCGGCCCGTCAGGTTTCTGCGTGGTCCCGGTGACGCCATTTTTCTCCAGTTGGGAGATGCTCGCAGGGAATCCATGAAATGGCTGACACGTGCATCTCCCGGCCCAACCCATCAGAAAAGTTGCGGGTTGCGATAGGAGAACCAGGTCCATTGTTCCACACAGAAGGAAAGATTTCCTAACCTACTTTTAGTATCAATTTATAGTTTAATAGCAGATTATAAGCAAACACATTGGTCACAGTGATGAGTCTGCAATGAAAGCATATTAACGTATCAAGGTCAATAGACCTTTCTCACCCAAGCACAAAGCAAAGGAAAAAGGCAAGTTTGCAATTAGTACGTTAACAAATCAAAAGCATTCTGTCTCAAAGTAACCAGTTTCTGAGTTTCAGGATGAACATTGCATATTCACTTAGATTCGTAGTTGTAGTCAGCTTCCTACTGAGAATAGATATGAAAAGAAATTATAAACTTTGATTTATAATTTAATGAAATTCCCTATCTATTTCATGTGCATTATCCAAATCGTATGCAACCTCATGTCTCTAAACCTTCTTTCTTTTTACATATATTACATCGACTGTATAGCACAAAATAGGTCATTCATGCTGGTGTTTAAGCTCCATATGAACCTTCTGCTACCATACTTCATCCTATCCTGTCAGCATAACTTTCTATTGCTTTCCATTTGCTTCTCCTTAAATGCAGCAATGTTATTCATCTCAACCAAACCATGTGGTAGCAAGTTCCACATTAAACTATTCTCCAGGTATACAAGTTTTGCTACTGAATTCCTTATTGGATTTATTACTGACTGGTCTTCCCACACATGAAAACATCTTCTGTCCATCTATCCTATCAAACTTTTCATAATCTCATTGACTCCTATAAGGTCACCCCAAGTCTCCTCTTTCCTGGAGAAAACAGCCTGGCTTGTCCAATCTTTCCTGATTGCTACAACCTCGCAGTTTACTTGGTATTATCCTTGTGAAAATCCTTTTTGCAAATACTCCAGTGACTCCCTATCCTTTTTATATTTTGGAGACTAGAACTGTTCACTGTACTCCAAATGTCTTCTAACCAAGATTCTGAGCAAGTTTAACAAAACGTTTCTGCTTTTCAATTTTATACCTGTTTTATAGCCTCATTAATCCATTACTGTATTGTATATTCAAACATACAGTAACCTTTGTTCTTCTAAAGCCTCTTATTTTCCAAGGGTATTTAACCTCCTTATTCTCCCCATCAAAATGCCCCTTCTCACCCTCATCGATATTCAAATTCATTTGCCAATTACAGGCCCATTTTACAGGCATATTACTGTTTTATTGTGTTTTGTCACAGTCTTCCTGAGTTTTAACAATTTTGTACCTTCTGCAAATTTTGAAATTCCACTTGTGGGTCTCCATTGTTCATATAAATAATGAACAACAGTATTACCACCACCGATTGCTGTGAAACACAACTTCCGTTTTGCTGATATGACTAACTAGCCTGAACCAATCTCTGTTTTCTGTCATGTAGCTAGCTAGCCATCCATTCTGTTACCTATCCCCTGACTCTGCATACTCTGAACTTAGTCATGCATCTACCTTATCAAAGACCTTTTGAAAATCCAAACACTGCAATAATCATGCCCACACTTCAAAGAAATTCCATTTTAAAATCTGTGCTGTCTGCTCCTACATCTCTCACATCTTTGAGCAAACATTCCATTCCCTTTCCCACGATTGAAGTTAAGCTAACTGCAGCTAATTTGCTGGAGTTATTCTCTCTCCCTTTTTAAATGCAAAAATAAGGGTGTCTGCCAGTATTCTGATAGTATTCCCTTTGGTAAAAAGGCCTCCATTAGCTCTTCCTTACCTTATTTTAACTTTGTGGAAGGAATCCATCTGGACCAGTCATTTTACCCTCTCCAACTTTGATTCGTTTATTGATTATCTTTCCTCTCTCTATCTTAAATGCCTTTATATAATTTTGATTTCTTCTTCTAATATCATGCCCACCCTGTTAATGTCCCTGATAAATAGCAATTATTTAATATTTCTGCCATTTCACTGCCATTTTCCTTTAGTTTATTTTGTACATCTCTTAGTCGTCTTACCCTTATCCTGATCTTTCAGTTGTAATTTATATGCTTTATATTTTTATGTCCATGATAACTATCTTAATGTTCCTCTTTGCTTTCCTAAATGTTTTGACTTGTTTGCTAATCTCTCTTTATCACGTTTTGTCTCCTTCTCCTTTATTGTCTATATATTTATGTATACCTTTATCTTACATTTCAATTTTGATCTTGTTCGTTTACTCATCTATGGTATTTCATTATTGGATAGTCTGTTCTTGATATTTAGCAGAATATATTTCTCCTGAACAATATTGATCACCATGTTAAATATTTCCCACTGCTCTTCTCTCTATGTCAAGTTTTTCTATCATTCATTTTCTTTAGCTCTGTTCTCATCCTCTCAAAATGCACTGTTCCCAATCTATTATTTTGGTCTTTTTTTGAATTTATAGGTTTTCATTCATTATTTTAAAACTCATTATGTTGAGAGTTTTACTCCATACTTCTCTTGCCCCATAGATCCAGCAGAGACTGCTGTCTTGTAAGGTGTCTTATTAAATAATAAAAAACTCATAATACCTCCTTTTGGTACCTTGTGACATGAGAAGCACTCCAACGTCATATTCAAAATGTTATCCTTATTGCTATTTTCTAAAATGGACCTTTGCTGAACCAAAAAGATGGCTGCTTCAAATCACATGAGCACATGGTTGGTTCTTTTTCTGAGATGTTTGGCAGACTTTGGGGAGTTAGGAAGTGACTCAATGGCTGCAGAATACTCAGACTCTGACCTGATCTGGCTACTTCAGTAGGTTTCTGGTCAATAGTGTTAATTGTTGGCAGGTAATGAGCACAAACTGTTGATTCACTTCTGCCTGTATAAATAGACAAACTTAAATGGTGGTTATTGGGTTAAGGAGGCATTTGCTTGTAATCAGTAACTGTGTAACTAAATTCTTATAGAAGTGTATAAAGATTGACTCCAGTTATATCCTTCACCTACTGGCTTTCTGAAGTATAAAAAGTCATTAGTTCATTCTCTGATGTGATGAGCAAGCTACAGATGGTTTCACCATCAATGTTCTATCTCAGCCCCATCCCTCAGCCCACCCTTCCTCTTCTAGGTTTCTGCTTTCAGATACTCAAGCACTGCTGCCTGTCTACCCTAGCAGTCCCTGGAAGAAGAGGAGACAGCAATGGTACACCATGGATGAAGCCCTTTCATATGAACTGACATTCGCATTACCCAGCTCTGATATGGAATCTGTGCACACCTTAGAGAGGTGTGAATTCATGATGTGCACACAATGAGTCACCAGACCTGATTATTGTCTACTGAAAGGCCAGAAGGAAAGGATGCTTTGTGTAGGAGTACACCAGAGAATGAGGTGACAGATGAGTTCTGCTACAGAGGACTCAGGTAAGGACGTCACTGGGATGGCATCTGGGTGAATGATGATGGCATACAAAGAAAATTACAGCACAGGAACTGGCCCTTCGGTCCTCCAAAGCTGCACTGACCATTGACTGAACTGAAAGACTCTACCCTTCCGGTGACCATATCCCTCTATTCCCATCTTATTCATGTATTCGTCAAGACGCCCCTTAAAAGTCATTATCGTAAGAAGTTACTGTGAAAATCCCCTAGTTGCCACTCTCCGGCGCCTGTCCGGGTACACTGAGGGAAAATTTAGCATGGCCAATGCACCTAACCAGCATGTCTTTCTGCGGCCTCCTTCTGCATTGTAGGGTATCTATGATTCTAATCAACCTAACCTGCACATCTTTGGACTGTGGGTAGAAACCGGAGCACCCGAAGTAAACCCACGCAGACACAGGGAGAACATGCAAACTCCACACAGATAATGGCTCAAACCTGGAATCGAACCCAGGTCCCTGGCGCTGTGAGGCAGCAGTGCTAACCACTGTGCCACCATGGTGCCCCCATACACATATATGTTTGGTGCATCACCTGGCCAGCCAGCTGGCCCCCTCTAACTGTCAAGGAATATTGAGGAGTCAGGCTCCAAATTAGCAAAGAGCATTGTACAGAACCTGCCCTTGCTGCAGCTCCCTGTCATCCTGGGGACCCAGAACCAATAAAACTGCTAAACTTTTTGCAACCTTTGCATGGACAAATCACCCAATCTTCTGCACTGCCTTGGAGGATGCAACAACATTCCCTGCTAAATCTAGGAGCTCACCATCACACCTTCAGCAACACTCCAGAGTATTTGCTGAGACTTTGAAAATGCAGAGAGTTTTCACAATTAATTTACTTGCATGTTGTGTGTCTGACCCTTGAAAGGACAATAGTGTTGGAGCCCTCTTGCAGCTGCAAGCTTATTCTTTGGTGAGTGGCGTGGAAATTCACTGATTGAACCTGCATGGTCCAAGTTTGAAAATAGAATGCTGCATCAGTCTGTAGCATTGTGTGACATAATGATTGCACCTGATTAGCTGCTCCCAGTGAAAAGAGGGTATGCCCATGAAAGGAACCTTCTCAACATGGGACACTGGATCCTTCTGCCATATTGTAAATGGCAGCAGGTGCAGCACACATGAGAATGTTGCTCAGTATCTAGAATGTCGTCACTACTCTGAAACTTGCCTCATTGGGCCTCATGGTTTTGATATTCTCCATCTCAGGAATCTTCACAAATCCAATAGATTCCTTCTTTCAACCTAAAACTAACTAATCATTGCTATGACTGACCCTTTTTGCTCCGCTCAGTTCCTTTCCGTCTACCATTGGCAGCCATATTTCAATCACCTATACCCGTATCCTGGATTTCCCTACCTAAACTCCTCTGCTTCTGCATCTCTCTCACCTCCTTTATGACTCTATTTAAAACTCACCTTGTTGACCAAAGGTTGACTTCCTTTGGCTTCAACAGTTTTTTTTGTTTGAATAAATCTTTGTGAAGCAGTTTGCACCATGTTAAATATGCTATATAAGTGAAAGTACTTTTGGTGTTATTATTGCTGTGATGTTGACAATTTCCACCTTCAAAGTTTTGATCCTGATTTGATTAGGTGCATTGATACGTCCAAGAATCGGAAGTGTGCAGAGAACAGCTTGATGATTCCCAACAACAGATGATGAAACATTGAAAGCAAATGGGAAAAGTCAGATCTATTACTCTCACGACTCAAGACTGAAAGGTGGTCTTACAAAAAGTGAATGCGATAAAATTAAAACACTGCATTTAACTTGTGTACTGACAGTAAGATAAGGTGGCACAGATTCAAACTGGTGAAAAAACAAATTTGGATCAGATGTCGGAAAGAATCTCTTCACATGAGTAATCATCACTTGGAATAGACTTCCAGTCAGGGTTTCAAAGGAGGAAACATTTGATACTTAAGAGCCAGTTGAATGCTTTAAATGGGGACTGCTGATTTTTATTTCTGCTTGGTGACTTAGATGCATTAAATGGTCTTCCTCACCTGTTTTTATCTTGTGCCTGTATCAGATATCAAAAAATTCTGTTGCTGCTAGTGATCTTGGCTATTTTCCTGACTTTTTTTTCGTGACTTATTCTCTTGACTAGTATGTTCCTATTATTGCATTTGTCATAATCTGCAAGATTGTTCTGATTATTTGTAACCAAGTGACATTGAATGTTATGAGAGCTCAGTGCCACTGCACAAAAATAACTTAAATCTAGAATAAAAGAAGTTATCCGAAGGTGAGTAATATTCTAGACAATATATTCTCTTTTTATTCTGTAGCGGCCTTTAAGTTTTTTTGCGTAGTCATGTAACCTGAAAGAGTTGATGTGTATGGCCTGCACAGGAACTTTGATCCCTGAGAGGCTTTTCTTCGGAAAAGTAGTAACTCTCAATAAATTACCCACAAGCTGAATCCTGTGCCAACTATTCTGAATCATATGATTCTGAATTGCCAAGAGCTCCAGTCTGTTAACACATTTTGTCCCCACCAGATGGATATCATTACTTCTCCATGCAGTACATTCTGAGACTGATGACATCATTCTGTAGCTAAACTTTTGGCTGTTAATTAGAACAGATATTTATTATTCTGGGACATGAAACGCTTCTTTAATTATCACACTATTTATTATCTTCCCACGCTTGAGCATGCATGGTGAGGAAGGCTACAGCTCAGTAGGCAAAGATTTATTAATAATGGAATGATTATCATGTTAGTTGGTGCTCCATTAAGCTGGTAACTCAGGAACAGTGTCCACAGGGTAGCTAATGACTAGGGGCATTCTGTTTGCAGATCGCAGCTTTTCACTAAGAATCATTAAGGAAATCAGAGCTGGGGAAATATTGTACACACTGGTGCAACTATGGACAGCTGTCCTGTTTTATTTAAGAATAATATTGCCTTTGGTTCCCTGAAAACCAAAGTTTTACTTTTGCAAAACTTCATGTGACGGTAAAGCTCAAGTGTTAGCTTCTCCAATCCACATTTTAAGAGATATTTGAGAGCAGGGTGGCGCAGTGCACAGTGGTTAGCACTGCTGTCTCACAGTGCCAGGGACTGAGGTTCAATTCCTGGCTTGGGTCATTGTGCAAACTCTGCACAGATATTCTCCCTGTGTCTGCGTGGGTTTCCTCCGGTTTCTGGTGCTCTGGTTTCCTCCCACAATCCCAAAGACATGCTGATTAGGTGCATTGGCCATTCTAAATTCTCCCTCAGGGTACCCGAACAGACGCCAGAGCATGGCGACTAGGGGATTTTCACAGTAACTTCATTGCAGGTTAACGTAAGCCCACTTGTGACACTAATAAATAAACTTTCAAACTTTAAATAATATAGTCACCAGGTATCAGATCCAATAAAAAATAGAGCATATTTGTTTATTCATCCAGCATTTGTGATTTAATCAGTGTCACTGTATCTGCTCCTGTGTCTTTGTAAATGAGCTGCTGCTGGCAGTGTGTGGGTGTGAAAATTTTTTTAGTCCATTTAATAATTAAATAAGCCTTTTATTCCTGGCAAGAGCTGCAGTGGATGGCAAAAGGTTCAGCTTACTGCAGCAATAGTCCTGGGATATTTTAATTCCCAGGCTTAATCTGCATAGCCTAGGTCAGTCTTCAGCCTAAACCAGGTGAAAAATATAAGCTGACACTGGCTGGGAGCAAGATTTCAGGCAGCAGGAACAGTCCTATTCCTAATGGCCAACATGAAGGCAAAGATAAATGAACTTAACTCTCTATCTTCTAGCCCCCATTCCTCTTGCTGCCAGAATGGGCTGGCTTCTGTAGGACTTGGGTTAAAATTGCACTTTGGACTCTGATGCTGTTGTAATTGACATAAAAGGAGGATCCCTTTCTCCGCTGTGAGATATCTTTCTCACTTGCTTAGGAGAGGAGGTTAAGGTTGCAATATATGGGAAGACAGTGATTCAGGTAAACTGCTGAAATGATTAGCTGTCTTCCTGGATTCCGCTAGGAAGGCAGTGTTAAAATCGATCCTTCAATGTGAATCAGAAGCAACTTTTGGCAATATCTTATTTGTGAGATATCTGTTTCTCCAACCTACATTTTAGCTGAAATTTTAAAATTTAGTATAGGTGGCAGTTTTGGTCCCAGAACCAAAAACAGGTTTCTGGTAAAACTTCAAGTTGGCTTTTATTGTTGCTAAAATATACTTTATTTGCAAAATCTTTAAAAGAACTGTAAAAACCTTTCAAAGCGATTATTACAGAAATTGCAATGATATTCAAATTATCTACATAGTTTATGTTGCACACTGAGATGTTTCAATACAATTGTGACATGTATAATATTTACTGTATACCTTCAATGTGAGTCATACAGCCTGAAATTGACAACCCCTCATTGTGGCTCATCCTCCTGTATTCTTTGTAAAAGAGGTCTACAGGCTGAATCTTGTACTTTCACTTCGTTTGTATAATTACATATAGTTAACACATCTTAGATTGTAAAACTATGGGTGGAATTTTCCAGCCCTTCCCGCTGTGGGATCTTCCACTGGGGACCCTCAGCGGCAGATTGGGTGAACCCATGGTGGGGGTTGACTTCAGTGGGACTGGAAGATCTTGTCGGCGGCCAATGGCAAGCCACTTCCCGCACAGGAAAATTGCCGCAGGTGGGCTAGAAAATTCTGGCGGCACGGTGGCACAGTGGTTAGCAGTGCTGCCTCACAGCACCAGGGACCCGGGTTTGATTCCAGCCTTAGGTAACTGCCTATGTGGAGTCTGCACGTTTTCCCTGTGTCTGTGTGGATTTCCTCCGGGTGCTCTGACTTCCTCCCACTGTTCAAAGATGTGCAGATTAAGTGTTTTAGCCAGGCTTAATTACCCCTTAGTGTCCCCGTTAGGGGGATTAGTGGGGTAAATATAAGGGGTTACGAGGGTGGGGAAGTGGGGGGGTGGGCCTGGGTTAGATGCTCTGTTGGGGAGTCAGTGCAGACTCGATAGGCTGAATGGCCTCTTTATGCACTGTTGGGATTGTATATGTTTTATTTTTAAGCTGTATATTAGGAAGGATACTAAGACCATGCAGCCAGTCACTAATATAATAGGATCCAAATAAACAACTTGTACTCAGCATGGACATTGTTGACACTCCCTGTCACGTGCAAATAAAAGTGATGTGGGTGAAATATGGGAGCTGACTGGTGCCTCTAGGAATATTATTCAACAATGAGTAAATGCATTCAGGATAGAAAGGCAGGGAGAAAATAGAGGGGGAGTCTATATTGTTTTGTGGAAATCAAATAAACAATTTACCTGAAAATAGTCTTAAGGCAACATTTTGTCAGATTCTGAGCCATAGACTATATAGCTTTCAAAATTCCATCCCCAGTCACAAGTTTCCAGTATGAAATTTCATGCTTTATTATCAAATTTGAGGCTAATTCGGATTTCTGACATCCTGTCACCATGTAAAGTAAACAATAGTTGATAACAATTTTTCTACCAGAGCCTGAAGAATTCTATAGCTCTAATGGTAATCTGCAGCATGAATTGGGCAGGAAGCCTCAGTATAAAAGGGAGGCCGCAGTATACAGCGGGCAGCGTCGGGAGCGGGCAGCGGAGTGAGTGGGGAAGTAGAGTGTGAACTGTAAGGGCTTTGGCTCACAGGAAAGGGCAAAGCAGGGTAAGTTATTTTTATCCAAACCTATAAAGGAAAAGAGTAACTATGAGTGATAGGCCAGTTTGTTGCTTCCGGTGTGGGATGTGGGAGTTCCTGGAAACACCTCGCCTCCCGGAGGACCACATTTGCGCCAGGTGCGTGGAACTGCAGCTCCTGAGGGACCGCGTCACGGAACTGGAGCTGCAGATTGCTGACCTTAGTCTAGTCAGGGAGAATGAGAGACTAATAGACATGAGTTATAGGCAAGTAGTTACACCGGGGCCTCGGGAGGAAGACACGTGGGTCACAGTTAGGAGGAGTAAAGGTCAGAAGGGTAACGTACGAGAGAGTATCCCAATGGTTGTCTCTCATAGCAGGAAGGGCTCGGCTCTTAGTGAGCAATTAGTGGAGGGGTCACCTGTGGTTGTCCCCCTCCAAAACAAGTATATTGTTTTGGATAGTGTGGAGGAGGATGACTCTCCAGGGGTAAGCCACAGTGACCAGGTCACTGGCACAGAGTCAGGCTCTGTGGCCCGGAAAGGAAAGAGAGGAATTAGGAGAGCAAGAGTGGTGGGGGACGCGTCGGTTAGAGGCACGGACAGGCGATTCTGTGGGTGCGAACGGGACTCCAGGATGGTAGTCTGCCTACCTGGTGCTGGGGTACTGGATGTCTCCGAGCGGATGGGAGGCATATTAAAAGGGGAAGATAAAGAAACGGATGTCGTTGTACACATTGGTGCAAGTGGCGTAGATAGGAAGAGCAGGGGGATCCTACGAGAGCAATTCAGGGAGTTGGGAAATAGGCTAAAAAGTAGGGCCTCCAGGGTGGCAATATCTGGGCTGCTCCCAATGCCTTGTGCCAGTGAGGCTAGGAATAGGGAGTTAGTACAATTGAACGCTTGGCTAAAGGACTGGTCCAGGAGGGAGGGCTTCATTTTCCTGGATCATTGGGAAGTTTTCAAGAGAGGATGGCACCTGTACAAGAAGGACGGGTCACAACTAAATTGGAAGGGCACGAATATCCTGGCTGGGAGTTTTGCTAGTGCAGTTTGGGTGGGTTTAAACTAATATGGCAGGGGGGTGGGGATCAAAAAATTAGGTCTACAAGTGTAGAAGCTGGGGACGAGCTTGGGGCCAGGACAAGGTTGGCAAAGAAGAAGAGCACTCTGGGGAAGGATGACATCATTGGGCCTGGAGGTCTGGAGTGCATCTTCTTCAATGCAAGGAGCGTAGCAGGTAAGACAGACGAACTTAGGGCCTTAATGCTTATGAGAAATTTGGATGTGGTTGCGGTGACAGAGACTTGGTTGAAAGAGGGACAGGACTGGCAGCTGAATATTTTGGGGCACAAGTGTTTTAGGCGAGACAGAGGAGGGGCCAAAAGAGGTGGGGGAGTAGCAGTATTAGTTAGAGAACATATGACAGCGGTGCAGAGGGAGGACAATTCAGAGGGGTCGTGTAACGAGTCACTGTGGGTGGAGCTCAGAAACAGGAAGGGCGCAGTCACTATGTTGGGGGTATACTACAGGCCCCCCAACAGCCCAAGGGAAGTGGAAGAACGGATATGTCAGGAGATACTGGATAGGTGCAGGAAAAATAGGGTTGTTGTAGTGGGAGACTTCAATTTCCCTGGTATAGACTGGAAATCGCTTAGAGCTGGGACTCTGAATGGAGAGGAATTTTAAAATGCGTACAGGAAGGTTCTTTGGAACAATATGTAGATAGCCCGACTAGGGAGGGGGCTATACTGGACCTAGTACTGGGGAATGAGCCCGGTCAGGTCTTCAAAGTTTCGGTAGGGGAACATGTGGCAAATAGTGACCGCAATTCTGTTAGCTTTAGGATAGTGATGGAAAAGGATGAGTGGTGTCCCAAGGGTAAGGTGTTGAATTGGGGGAAGGCTAACTTTAGTGGGATTAGGCAGAAATTGGCAGCTGTTGATTGGGAGAGGCTGTTGGAGGGTAAATCCACATCTGGCATGTGGGAGTCTTTTAAGAAACAGTTGTTAGGGCTGCAGGACAGGCATGTGCCTGTAAAAAAGGATAGGAAGGGTAGGATTCGAGAACCGTGGATAACCAGGGAAATTGAGGGACTGGTCAAAAAGAAAAGAGAGGCGTACGTTAGGTCCAGGCAGCTAAAAACGGAGGGAGCTCTGGGGGAATACAAAGAAAGTAGGAAAGAACTCAAATGAGGAATTAGAAGGGCAAAAAGGGGTCACGAAATGTCCTTGGCAGACAGGGTTAAGGAGAATCCCAAGGCATTTTATTCATACGTTAGGAACAAAAGGGTTGTCAGGGAAAAAAAATCGGACCTCTCAGGGACAAAAGTGGGGAATTATGCTTGGAGCCCAAAGAAGTAGGGGAGATCCTAAATGAATACTTTGCGTCGGTATTCACAAAGGAGAGGGATGTGTTGACTGGGAGTGTCTCGGAGGGGAGTGTTGAAACGTTAGAGAAAATCTCCATTACAAGGGAGGAAGTGTTAGGTTTTTTAGAGAATATAAAGACTGACAAATCCCCAGGGCCTGATGGAATCTATCCAAGGCTGCTCAGGGAGACGAGAGATGAAATCGCTGTCTCATCACTGGACACAGGTGAGGCCCCAGAGGATTGGAGGATAGCTAATGTGGTCCTGTTATTTAAGAAGGGTAGGAACGATAACCCGGGTAATTATAGGTCGGTGAGCTTGACGTCCGTGGTAGGGAAGTTGTTGGAGAGGATTCTTAGAGATAGGATGTATGCGCATTTAGAAAGGAATAAACTCATTAACGATAGTCAGCATGGTTTTGTGAGAGGGAGGTCATGCCTTACTAACTTGGTGGAGTTTTTTGAAGAAGTGACTAGAATGGTTGACAAGGGAAGGGCCGTGGATGTCGCCTATATGGACTTTAGTAAAGCGTTTGACAAAGTACCTCATGGTAGGTTGGTGCAAAAGGTTGGATTTCATCGGATAAAGGGGGAGGTGGCTAGATGGGTGGAGAACTGGCTTGGTCACAGAAGACAGAGGGTGGTAGTGGAAGGATCTTTTTCCGGCTGGAAGAAGATGTAACTGGGGTGATCAGTAAGTTTGCAGACGACACGAAATTGGTTGGACTTGCAGATAGTGAGGAACATTGTCAGAGGCTACAGATGGATATAGATAGGCTGGAAATTTGGGCAAAGAAATGGCAGATGGAGTTCAATCCAGATAAATGCGAAGTGATGCATTTTGGTAGAGCTAATGTAGGGGGGAGCTATACGATAAATGGCAGAACCATAAAGGGTGTAGATATGCAGAGGGACCTGGGTGTGCAAGTCCACAGATCCTTGAAGGTGACGTCACAGGTGGAGAAGGTGGTGAAGAAGGCATATGGCATGCTTGCCTTTATAGGACAGGGCATAGAGTATAAAAGTTGGGGTCTGATGTTGCAGATGTATAGAACGTTGGTTCGGCCGCATTTGGAATACTGCGTCCAGTTCTGGTTGCCACACTACCAGAAGGACGTGGAGGCTTTAGAGAGAGTGCAGAGGAGGTTTACCAGGATGTTGCCTGGTATGGAGGGGCTTAGTTATGAGGAGAGATTGGGTAAACTGGGGTTGTTCTCACTGGAAAGACGGAGGATGAGGGGAGACCTAATAGAGGTGAAATCATAGAAATCATAGAAACCCTACAGTGCAGAAGGAGGCCATTCGGCCCATCGAGTCTGCACCGACCACAATCCCACCCAGGCCCCCACATATTTACCCGCTAATCCCACTAACCTACGCATCTCAGGACTCTAAGGGGCAATTTTTAACCTGGCCAATCAACCTAACCCACACATCTTTGGACTGTGGGAGGAAACCGGAGCACCCGGAGGAAACCCACACAGACACGAGGAGAATGTGCAAACTCCACACAGACAGTGACCCGAGCCGGGAATCGAACCCAGGACCCTGGAGCTGTGAAGCAGCAGTGCTAACCACTGTGCTACCGTGCCCCCCATATAAAATTATGAAAGGCATAGATAGGGTGAACGGTGGGAAGCTTTTTCCCAGGTCGGTGGTGACGTTCACGAGGGGTCATAGGTTCAAGGTGAGGGTGGGGAGGTTTAACACGGATATCAGAAGGACATATTTTACACAGAGGATGGTGGGGGCCTGGAATGCGCTGCCAGGCAAGGTGGTGGAGGCAGGCACACTGGGAACGTTTAAGACTTATCTAGATAGCCACATGAACGGAGTGGGAATGGAGGGATACAAAAGAACGGTCTAGTTTGGACCAGGGAGCGGCACGAGCTTGGAGGGCCGAAGGGCCTGTTCCTGTGCTGTATTGTTCTTTGTTTTTTTGTTCTTTGATATGTAACTATCAGGTCTGGGAGATTTTAACACTTGAGGCTCATTTCAATTTGGGTGTCAGGATAAGCTCTACATCACATGGGGAATTGATAGCCAGCCGACAGAGGCGTGAGCTGCAAGGCATGTCTGAAGGGAGATTGACGTCTTAAAGTGAGACTGTAAGCAACCTCTGCTTAACAACTCTGCAAGATATCTTCGCTACTGAAATGAGTAGAAGGGCTTTCCCCAATTTTTCTGATAACTAGCTGCATGTCTTAGTAGAATCGGGAAGGAGCTATTCTTTCTCAGCAACTCCAGCGTCCCCAACATCTCCATCTAGCAGGTTTGAACAGAGCTTGCAGGTAGGTTCCCGAGATATCATTCGTCTTTCTAATTGATTGCTGTAGCTCCTGTTAACATTCGTTGAACAAGAATGCCAAAATTCCTCTGAACGTCGACATTTATTAGTTCTTCGCCATTAAAGAAAATCTGTATTTCTATTCTTTCTACCAAAGTGCTTCACATTCCTCATGGTATACTTATTCTCTGTCTGCTACTTGGCCACTCACTCACTAATCCTGCATATATTCCTTTTCAGAGTGGAATTTATGACCCCTGCCGTGGTAGGGTAGGGCCAGAAAATGGGGTGAGCTGTTCAAAACTCCATTGATTCTGGCGGGACTGAAATATCCCACTGGTGGGACAGGCCGTAAACTTCCTCCCTTAGTGGCTTCTCACAGCTTTCTTTCTCAGATAGCTTTGTATCATCAGCAAACTTGCATACATTATATTCAGTCCCTTCATCCAAGTCATAACCTGGATTGTATATAGCTGCGGCCACAGCACTGATCCTGGCGGCACTCCACTCGTAACTGCCTGCCAACCTGACAATGACTCATTTATTCCAACTCTCTGCCGTTTGCTCTTTAATCAATCCATTCTAACATATTAGCCCCAATCCCTGAGGCGTTATCTTTCCTGTGGCACTTTATTGAACGCCTTTTGAAAATCCAAATTTACTACATGCAGGTTTCCCCTTTTATGAGCCTGCTAGTGATCTCCTCAAGAATCTTTAAGAACTTTGTCAAATATGATTTGCCTTTCATAAAATGTGATTTATTATTGTCACATATATTAGCATACAGTGAAAAGTATTTTTTCTTGCGTGCTATACAGACAAAGCCTACCATTCATAGTGAAGGAAAGGAGAGAGTGCAGAATGTAGTGTTACAGTCATAGCTAGGGTGTAGAGAAAGATCAACTTAATGCAAGGTAGGTCCGTTCATCTGATGGCAGCAGGGAAGAAGCTGCTCTTGAGTCAGTTGGTACGTGACCTCAGGCTTTCTTATTTTTTTCCCGATAGAAGAAGGTGGAACAGAAAATGTCCGGGGTGCATGGGGTCCTTAATTATGGATAAAAGCAAATTACTGTGGATGCTGGAAGCTGAAACCAAAAGAGAAAATGCTGGAAAATCTTAGCAGGTCTGGCAGCATCTGGAAGGAGAGAAAAGAGCTGACGTTTCAAGTCCTGACGACCCTTTGTGGGGGGAATTCAATCAGGCCAAGCTCAAGAATGTACTACCAAGTTACCACCACCATGTCTCCTGTTCCACCTGAGGTCCAAAGGGTCGTCTGGACTCAAAACGTCAGCTCTTTTTTCTATTTACAGATGCTGCCAGACCTGCTGAGATTTTCCAGCATTTTCTCTTTTGGGGTCCTTAATTATGCTGGCTGCTTTGCCAAGGCAGTGGGAAGTGTAGACAGAGTCAATGGATGGGAGGCTGGTTTGCATAATGGATTGGGCTACATTCATGACCTTTTGTAGTTTCTTGCGGTCTTGGGCAGAGCAGGGGCCATATCAAGCTGTGATACAGCCAGAAAGAATGCTTTCTATGGGTCATCTGTAAAAGTTGGTGAGAGTCGTCACTGCCATGCCAAATTTCCTTAGTCTTCTGAGGAAGTAGGTGCTTTGGTGGACTTTCTTAACTATAGTGTTGGCATGGGGGGGGGACCAGGATAAGTTGTTGGTGATCTGGACACCTAAAAACATGAAGTTTTCGAACATTTCTACTTCATCCCCATTGATGTAGGCAGGGCCATGTCCTCCACTACGCTTCCTGAAGTCGATGACAATCTCCTTCATTTTGTTGAGTTGAGGCAGAGATTATTGTTGCCGCACCAGTTCACCAGATTCTCTATCTCATTCCTGCACTCTGTCTCGTCATTGTTTGAGATCCAACCAGAACGGTGGGGTCATCCGCAAACTTGAAAATTGAGTTGGAGGGAAATTTGGCCACACAGTCATAGGTGTATAAGGAGTATAGTAGGGGGCTGAGGACACAGCCTTGTGGGACACCGGTGTTGAGGATGATCGTGGAGGAGGTGTTGTTGCCTATCCTTACTGATTGTGGTCTGTGGGTTAGAAAGCTCAGGATCCAGTCGCAGAGGAAGGAGTCGAGGCTCGGCCACAGAATTTGGAGATGAGTTTCGTTGGAATAATGGTGTTGAAGGCTGAGCTGTAGTCAATAAATAGGAGTCTGACATAGGTGGTTTTGTTATCTAAGTATTTCAGGGATGAGTGCAGGGCCAGGAAGATGGCGTCTGCTGTGGACCTGTTGTGGCATGAGGCGAAATGTAGTGGATCCAGGCAGTCTGGGAGGCTGGAATTGATTCATGCCATGACTAACCTTTTGAAGCTTTTCATAATGTTAGCTGTCAGAGCAACCGGACAATAGTCATTAAGGCACGCGGTTTGGTTTTTCTTTGATACTAGGATGATGGTCGTCTTCTTGAAGCAGATAGGGACCTCCGTTTGTTGTAAAGAGAGGTTGAAGATGTCTGCAAATACCCCGTCCAGCTGATCTGCGCAGGATCTGAGTGCTCATCCGGGTATCCCATCTGGGCCAGTCGCTTTCCGTGGGTTGACCTTTGAGAAGGCTGCTCTGATGTCTGCAATGGTGACCCCGGATACAGGTTCATCCGAGGCTTCCAGGGTGGAGGGCATGCTCTTGCTGATCTCTTGCTCAAAACAGGCGTAGAATGCATTGAGCTCATCAGGGAGGGGTGTCATAGAGTCATAGGGTGTGTTGGAAATGGCAATTTTATATGCCTTCATCTTGTAGTCTGTTACGTCTTGCAGACCTTTCCATAGTCGGCGCGGGACGGTGTGGCTAGCCTGAGACTCTAGTTTGGTCCAGTACTGTCTTTTGGTATCTTTTATGGATATCCTTAGATCGTATCTGGCTTTCTTGTATAGGTCAGGGTCGCCTGACTTGAACGCCTCAGACCTAGACTTCAACAAGCAGTGGATATCCCTGTTCATCCATGGTTTCCAGTTGGGAAACATGCGGGTTTGCTTCTTTGGCACAAAGTCTTCTACACACTTGCTAATGAAGTCAGTTGCTGTCGTGGCGTACTCGTTCAGGCTGGTCACAGAGTTTTTAAATACTGACCAGTCCACTGACTCTAAGCAGTCCCATAGGAGATCACCCGATTCCTCAGACCAACATCGCGCAACTTTCTTTGACGGATTCTACCGCTTCAGTTTTTGCTTGTAATTCAGAAGCACAGCCTTGTGGTCTGAATTGCCAAAGTGTGGGCGGGCAAAAAAGCGATAGGCATGTTTCATATTTGTGTAGTAGTGGTCTAGGATGTTTGGGCCTCAGGTGGAACAGGAGACATGTTGGTGGTAACTTGGTAGTACATTCTTGAGCTTGGCCTGATTGAATTCCCCCCACAAAGAACAAGGCCTCGGGATGTTTCGTCTCAAGGCTATTTGTAGTGGTGTATATTTCGTCCAGCGTGATCTTCATGTCCGCATGGGGTGGGATGTAAACTGCCATCCCACGGAAGGTAGTAGGGGCGGCATTTTAGCGTCAGATATTTTAAGTCCAGGCAGCAGAAACTTGCCAGTGTTGCTACCACGGGGTGTTGATTAGGAAGCAGACCCCATCTCCTCGAGCCTTGCCTGAGGCCGCTATATGGTCCATTTGATGGATTGATAAGCCCGCTGGTTGTAGGCCACAGTCTGGTGGAGAAGGAATGATGTGGAGATGCCGGCGTTGGACTGGGGTAAACACAGTAAGAAGTTTAACAACACCAGGTTAAAGTCCAACAGGTTTATTTGGTAGCAAAAGCCACAGTGGCTTTTGCTACCAAATAAACCCGTTGGACTTTAACCTGGTGTTGTTAAACTTCTTACTTGGAGAAGGAATGAACCATGTCTCCGTGAAACAGAGTACACATCAGTCCCTCAGTTCTCTTTGGAAAGTGAATCTGGCTTTAAGTTCGTCTAGCTTGTTTTCCAGAGATTGGACATTTGCCAGGAGTAAGCTGGGGACGAGGGCCTTGGGACCATGTTGTTTCATTCTCACCTGCTGGCCTGCATGTTTTCCACGCTTCCTGGAGTGACTGCTTCTTATCATATATCATATTGACTCTGCCTAGTCATATTGTGATTTTCTAAGTATCCTGTCGCCATTCCCCTAACAATGGATTTAGGTATTTTTCTAATGTTTTGAACTAGAATACAGGGAATTTTGGAAGTCTACAGTTAATATATTCCACTTGCTCTGAAACTATCTCCTTTGGAACCCTAGGATGTGGGCCCTCAGGTGCAAGAAGTTTGTTAGCTTTTAGTTCTATTAATTTCGCCAGTCCTTTTTCTTCACTAATATTAATTACTTTAAGTTCCTCACTCCCGTTAGATCCTTGGTTTCCCACTATTTCTGGCATTTATTCAGTGTCTTCTACTTCAAAGGCAGACACAGTCATTATTTAAGCTCTTTGACATTTCTTACTATAATATTTAGATCCTTGCCTTTAAGGGACCAATTCTTACTTCCACTACTCTCTTCCTTTGAACAGACCTATAGAAGCCCTGACAATCTGTTTATATATTCCTTCCTAGTTTACTCTCATAGGGCAGGATTTTCCAGCCCTTCCTGCTGACGGGATCTTCCGGTCCTGCTGATGATGACCCACACGGCAGGTTCCCCAGAGGCAGGATAGGCGAGCTCACAAAACACAGTAGACATCAATGGAGCTGGAAAATCCCACCCACAGTCTATCTTCAGTTTACCTTTGCCTTTTCTAAAACTTTCCCAATCCACCACTACTACTACCCTAATGCTATTCTTATTGGCACCAATCTTCTTTTAATCCAAAACTTTCCTTAACCTCTTTAGTTAATGTCTGATGGATCACTTTTCCCATGGAGTTTTTATTTCTCAGTAGAATGTAGAATTGCTGAGAATTATGAAACATTTATTTTAATTGTTGGTGATTGTTTTTCTACCAGTATAACCTTTTAATCTGACTTCCCAATCTACCTTGCCCAACTCACCCTCATAATTGGCTTTGCTTAAGTTTAAGGCTTGAATTTCATACTTAAATACATCATGCTCAAACTCGGTGCAAATCCTGTCGTATTATGATCATTCACCCCAGAAGATCCCTTACTATGAGATTCCTGATTGACTATCTCATTCCACGAGATAAGTTATAAAATATCTTGTTCCCTGGTTGGTTCTATGATGTTACAGGAAACTGACTCAAATGCATTCCATGAACTTGTCTTCCAAACTATTTTGGACAATTTGATTTGTGCAGTCTGTATGAAGATTCAAGTCCCCCAAGATTATTTCATTACCTTTGTTTCCAATTCTTCTTATTTATTGATTCATACACTTCCAACAATATAGCTATTGATATGGGACCTATAAAACGACTCTCACCAGATTTTTCTATGCTTTGTTATTTTTTGTCTCCACTCATACTGATTCTATTTTCTGAGTCTGAGCCAAGATTCTTCTGCAATGTTCTCCTTATGTCAACTTTTAATATTAGAGCTACCCCACTCCCTTTTCCATTTTGATTATCTTTTCAAAATATCAAGTATCCTGGAATTTTTAGTTCATAACTTTGGTCACCATGTATTTGTAATGGCTATTAGATCAAACCTATTTACCTCTATTTCGCCGTTAATTTATCTATCTTGGTACAAATGTTTCATGCACTCAGATAAAATGTTAACTTTTAACCATTTTTTTCCTGATTTGCCCTCATTCACTTTGTGGGGAATATTGTGGGGAGCCTAAGGACTTCTCAAGACACCTGAATCTCTGCTTCACATGCGTATTGTTTGCTCAGTGATGTGGCCCTTCTGGTTATCATTATACTTGTTTTGCTGAAGCGCAGTGAAATTATGGAGTGTTGACATGAGCCACATGTACAAGGGGTATCCTTTATCCCCAAGCAGTCATCCTGTTGCATTCCGGGGATGGTTGAATACTGGGGGATTGTGGACTGGCACAGGATTAATAAATCATGACAACTGTATTTTTCTGTGGTTCGCTGAATCCTTGGCTGCAACAAGAAATGTAATAACAGTAAGTTTATTTAACTGACTTTATAGCTGTAAGAAACACTTGTTGCGCTCTGCCTGAGGCCCTGGGAAAATATGGCGCGCTCCTGCCATGTGACGGTAGATGTGACGTAGTCACATCATCACGTCGTCACATGATGACCCAGCCTACAACAACTGCCTGGATATCTTGCAGCAACTCGTATGATTCAGTTTATATAATCAGTCGATCATTGGCTGCCCATTATTATCTATATATGAATACTGCCAGTCAGTTTTCCAGTGGCCCCGATGACAGCATGTTTGTAAACAATAAAATCCGGCACAGAAGGGAATTCAGCCACTGACTGAAAATCCCCAAGCTCTCTCCTGTTGACTGTTGAAGTCAATTAGGAATGTGATGTTTGCTCACTTTTGACGAAAATGGGATTGGTGTCCGGCTTAATTCAACAGTGTGCTTCAGACTGAAAAATGCGGCTGTTATCCTCTGTAGCTGGCTAAATGGAACTAGTAATGAGGTTATTAAACTTGGCACCTGTAGTCCAGCTGACAACAGGTCCTGTTGTAAGAGGCTGCAGACATCTTCAGCAGCCTGCTTGTTAATAGGCCCTAGAAAATGATTCCTGACCTGTACACCTTGTGTGTTTGGTAAAGCCTTCTTCACACAATGTCTTCTAACCTGTGAATGCTGGTTTCTGAGTAGATCCTTTTTCTCCAAGTAAAAACTGATGGTAATAACACCCACCATGAGCTTTTTTAAGAGTGATAATAATCTAAAACTGGAAACGCTCCTGGAAAACCAGACAGTGAAAGGGTTTTTTGATTCATTGAACTGCAGCTAAGTGTATTTTACATACAGCTCCAGTAGCTGAGACATCAATCCTGGTGGTAAGGCACTAAGTGAGTCCTCTGTGACTTTCAGTTAAAATGTTATTGGAATCCTAATTGTGTCATAGGATCGCATCTTAAATATAGTCATGAGGCCAAAGGTTCCATGTGGCAAGCTCCTTTCATGAAATCAAATACTGCATGGTTATAATAGTGGCAGGCAATTGTACAAGAGGAAAACAGCAAGGAAACCTGTGGCCTCTTTTTAACCATCCATCTGCCCTGCAGAGTTAAAATTGGCCGAGTGAATTAGTACACTGTTGGTCAAAATCAGCAAAATGGCTTAATATACATTCTTAAGGTGCTTAACCTGATCTTCGTGTGTTAGTCACTGCCGATATGATTTACTTTATATTTTATGAATTTAAATTGCAAAGCATTACAATATCTTTACAGATATTCTTTAAACCCAGGATGACTGTAGTTAGCCCTCCATTGCCAAATTGAAAATTAATGTCAAAATGGTTCATCGGTATTTTCCTTGACAAAAGATCTACTGAAACTGAATCATAAATGCCATTTTTGGACCAGGTGACAATTGCATGAATTTATACTTCATAGAAGTGAAGGTTACAAAACAATTTAATAAGCTTTTTCTAATTTATAGACCGACATTTACATGGTGAAATGTGTTAGCTTCAATTAATCCGATTTTTCAACAGTTTAACCTTTAAGCCACATCAGTGAGATGAATTATATTTGTAACAATCAATCATTGTGAGCATTAAAAAAAAGACAGTTTGACTGCTCCACAACGCGGTAATAGGGTAATTCTATTAATTCTAAAAGATTCTGATATAAGTTACACCTTCAAAAAGGTTTTGAAGACCATTGGAATGTGACTGGTGCACCGTAAAATTACACTTTGGACACTCCACTATCAGTATAACAGTTAAAAATTAACAGCAATGCAACTCCTACACCGATTTTATCATTAATGAATTCATTGATATATGGCTGCTTGTTATAATCGGATAGGAATGTAATTATTCATTATAATTGTTGATTTGTACTATCGTGGAGAAAAATGTTACTCCAAATTACACAGATACTTCAATCATTTCTTCAGCCTTTGTTGTGATAATTGGTAATCCTTTAGATCATTTAATACCCAACCTATACCAACACCACAATGGGAGTGCCATCACCTCACGGGCTGCAATAATTCAAAAAGACAGTTCATCACCACTTTCATGAGGATTATTAGAGTTTGACCATAAATGTCGGCCTTGCCAGTTATGCTTACATCCCACAAACTAATAAGAAAAGAATTTGGTGACCTGTGTTCTCCTTAGAATAGACTGTGGGCAGTATATTACACAGGGTGGTGGATAACTCACCCCACACCCCCCTCGCCAGTAGCAGACTTGACACAGAGCCAATTCGTTCCACATCTGTCCACCCTACAGCCTTAATGTACTGGCGGTAGGCTAGTGAGACTTCCGCCTCTCACTGGGAGGAAGACCCACCCTTGGGAACTGTTGGCAAATCTGGGTGCTGCTGGGACTACAAGCAGGCCCAAGGCGGCGGCTCATGGATCTGCGACTAAGGTAAATGCAGGTCTTGGGCAGGGAGGGTTTGGGCAATTTAGAGAGGGGGGCAGAAGGGTAGATTGTGTTTGTGTTTACAAAGCAGGCATGGCCTCCAAGCTCTATACAAAGTTCTGTGGGATGTTGGTGATAGGCTCATCTAAGTTCCTTGACATTCACTGCAAGTTTTCTGGTGGCTGCCCTACATACCAGGCATTTTGTTAGGTGTAAACATCTGCTTTCTCCAGTACATTGCCAAACAAAATGCTCATGAGTCCCCTGCAGAAATGCTCATGTGTCCCCTGCAGAAATGCTCATGTGTGACCTCTTCCTCTGGTGAACTTGACCTGCGCTATCCTTGTTCCCTGCCCCGTCTCATCATTTACAGCATCTGCCTCTAAGTTATATGCAGTGTCAATGGGCCTGATTTTACCATTTTGAGTCTAAGTGAACGAATCCCTCCTGCCGGAGTGGACGTGCGGCCATGCCATCCCATTGAGGGCGGCACGGTAGCACAGTGGTTAGCACTGCTGCTTCACAGCTCCAGGGACCTGGGTTCGATTCCCGGCTCGGGTCACTGTCTGTGTGGAGTTTGCACATTCTCCTCGTGTCTGCGTGGGTTTCCTCCGAGTGCTCCGGTTTCCTCCCACAGTCCAAAGATGTGCAGGTTAGGTTGATTGGCTGTGCTAAAATTGCCCCTTAGTGTCTGGAGATGCTTAGGTTAGAGGGATTAGCGGATAAATAAGTAGGGATATGGGGGTAGGGCCTGGGTGGGATTGTGGTCGGTGTAGACTCGATGGGCCGAATGGCCTCTTTCTACACTGCAGGGTTTCTATGATTCTATGATTCATCCCACAAAACCTTCAGGATGAAGCGATTCCTCGCTAAGAAGATGAAGCAGAACCGGCCGATTCCACATGGATCCGCATGAAAACCGGCGACAAGATCAGTACAAGAGGAGACACTGGAGAAGGACGAAGCTGGGCCTGTAAAGGATACACCATCACTGGTACACTACCAGCCACAGATTACTCCTCCCTGCAGGGGCAAGAGAGCGGGAGAGATGGCTGTGGCTGGTAGTGTACCAGTGATGGCGTTTCCCTTTACAGGCCCAGCTTGGTCCTTCTCCAGCGTCTCCTCTTGGACTTGTACTGATCTTGTAGCCGGTTTTCATGTGGATCCACTGTGGAATCGGCCGGTTCTGCTTCATCTTCTTAGCGAGGAATTGCTTCATCCTGAAGGTTGTGTGGGATGGCATGGCCGCACGTCCACTCCGGCAGGAGGGATTCGTTCCTCCGGTGGGGAGGAGGGATCGCCCGCAGAGTGGCGGCGGACCCCCCTGCCTCCTCCCTCCCCACCGATCGGCCGCAGACTGGCAGCGGACCCCCCCCCGACCAGAGGATGATCTGGGTCCCACCCCCCCCCCCCCCGAGGAGGAGCTGGGTCAGAGAGCCGTTGGAGGCTCTGAGCCCGCTCTTCGGAAGCTGCAGCAACAACTTCAGACTTTTATTTTGCAGGTTGCTTTCAGCGCGGATGCGGAACGGGCCAGAAGACGGACACATGGGATTGAGGGTGATTTAGTGATTTGGATCAGGAATTGGCTAGCTGGAAGAAAACAAAGGGTGGTGGTTGATGGGAAATATTCATCCTGGAGTTCAGTTACTAGTGGTGTACCACAAGGATCTGTTTTGGGGCCACTGCTGTTTGTCATTTTTATTAATGACCTAGATGAGGGCGTGGAAGGATGGATTAGTAAATTTGCGGATGACACTAAAGTCGGTGGAGTTGTAGACAGTGCGGAGGGAAGTGGCAGGTTACAGAGGGACATAGATAAGCTGCAGAGCTGGGCTGAGAGGTGGCAAATGGAGTTTAATGCGGAAAAGTGTGAGGTGATTCACTTTGGAAGGAGTAACAGGAATACAGAGTACTGGGCTAATGGTAAGATACTTGGTAGTGTGGATGAACAGAGGGATCTGGGTGTCCATGTGCATTGATCCCTGAAAGTTGGCACCCAGGTTGATAGGGTTGTTAAGAAGGCATACGGTGTGTTAGCTTTTATTGGTAGAGGGATTGAGTTTCGGAGCCAGGAGGTCATGCTGCAACTGTACAAAACTCTGGTGCGGCCGCATTTGGAGTATTGCGTACAGTTCTGGTCGCCGTATTATAGGAAAGATGTGGAAGTGTTGGAAAGGGTGCAGAGGAGATTTACCAGAATGTTGCCTGGTATGGTGGGAAAATCGTATGAGGAAAGGCTGAGAGGCTTGAGGTTGTTTTCGTTAGAGAGAAGGTTAAGAGGTGACTTAATAGAGGATTAGATAGGGTGGATAGTGAGAGCCTTTTTCCTCGGATGGTGTTGGCTAGCACGAGGGGACATAACTTTAAATTGAGGGGTGAGAGATATAGGACAGATGTTAGAGGTAGGTTCTTTACTCAGAGAGTAGTAAGGGTGTGGAATGCCCTGCCTGCAGCAGTAGTGGACTCGTCAACATTAAGAGCATTCAAATGGTTATTGAATAAACATATGGATGATATTGGAATAGTGTAGGTTAGATGGGCTTTAGATTGGTTTCACTGGTCGGCGCAACATCGAGGGCCGAAGGGCCTATACTGCGCTGTAATGTTCTATGTTAAGTGGGATTTGGCGGTAGAGTTGGGCGCGTGGTTCATTAAGTCGATTTAAATGCATGCAAACCCACGCCCGAATCGGGTGTCGGTAAAACCGCGATCTGCTCGGAATCGGGTGCAGATCACGGTATAGGCCCGACACCCAACTTTACTGCGATTTCGCGCCCGTTTTTTTGATAAAATCGTGCCCAATATCTGAGCTGGTAGCTGTGAGTGTAAAATTGAGTGAGGGTGCTGTGTCTTCAACACTAGTTTTGTTGCTGTTCCTCCACTGCCTGGCCAAGCTGCACTTATTGGGTATCTGAGAGTATAAATAATGTGTAACGGTAAAGATTTGGTGTGAGTGGAAATAAGTGGTGAATACTTGCACTATTTGCAGCTTGTAAATCAGAAGAGAGTGAAAGATGAAGGGGAGAAGAGATATAAGGAGGATTGAGTATGAGTACACTGTCATCTCCAATGGACCAGCCCTCAGCAATGGCCATGCCAGTAATAGGCAGCAGCTTTGTCTATGAGGGGGCAGGGCATGGAGGCATGACTGGTCCTCTGTGGTTAACTCCTGCTACCAGCAGTTGTGTACTGACCTGTTTTGCAAGAGAGAGAAGCGTATCAGTGAGTGTGTTGCATTATGTTTGGCTGATGAGGCTATTATGGTTGAATAGCTGGCAGTGAATCCAGCAGTTTGTGTGAAGGTGCCATGTAGCATATGAATGCCAGGTTTCAGTCCTGATTGATAGAGATTGTTGCTAAGTGAGTGATGGGAATGTGGTGAATGGGGGAGTGTCTGAGGCTAGTGGTATAGTTGGCAGAATATGGCATTTGAGTTGGATTAACTGACCTTGACCATTCATGTGCGGTCATTGAACGTGTTGCACATTGCATCCAGATGCTTGGGGCTATACTGCTCGCATTGATCTCCCAGTTTAATTGCTCCTATTGCCTTTCAAGTTGCGTCTGGTGGGCCTCCTGGCCATGGCAGATGTAGGATATCGATCCTCCTTTGCTTCTTCCTCCATCAAGGTCCCCAGTGCACCAATCAAAAATCTCGGAGACTGTTCTCCATGATGTTGTTTCCCAGTTTAGATTCAGCTCACAAAGGACTCTGAACACCTGTCCCTGCCACAGTGCACCTCCACTTTAAGAGATACAGGCTAACTTTAAGAAGTGCAGCCTAGCTTTATCTAATGCTGGCCAGTCGTGATATTGACTCCCTGTTTAGGTGCCAATGATCAAAAACAGTGTTAGCATTGACTGGACATTACAAACATGTAAAACAACAGATAGCAGAAAGTTGGTGCACTGCCTGCAGGTTAATCCACATTGTGATCCCTCACTCGGTTTCAAGGGCTCTTCTATTTAGCCCTCATTATCTCCTTAGCCCTCCAATTCACCTTTCCAATGGGACAAAATCTTTTCCCTGCCCCTGAGACCCAATAAGAAGTCTCACAACACCAGGTTAAAGTCCAACAGGTTTACTTGGTAGCACAAGCCACTAGCTTTTGGAGCGCTGCCCCTTCATCAGGTGAAGGGGCAGCGCTCCGAAAGCTAGTGGCTTGTGCTACGAAATAAACCTTTGGACTTTAACCTGGTGTTGTGAGACTTCTTACTGTGTTTACCCCAGTCCAACGCCAGCATCTCCACATCCTGAGACCCAAACCATTTTTCAAATGCTCATTCATTTCTGCAGAGGTTTTGGAAATATAAATTACTGGGTTGGATAGCAAGAACCAAAAACCTTCTCTGCCACCACTTCTTCACCAGATTTGAAGCTTCCTATTATTAAAGGTTCAGAAGCACCAAGGCTATTTTATTAGAACCCTTGTAGTACAAAAAGAGCTAATCATAACCTATTTACTCACTTGGCCATACAAATTTGAGTATCGCTGAATATAGAGACATGCTGTTGGAGCTTTTCATCTTGCACTTATCAGGACAGATTTTCAAGAATACCAAATCACAAAGGGAACAACTATTTATACTGCATGAGAAACAAGTGCTGGTTAGTTCACAAGTTGATTCTGATCGATAGAGGTGTTGCCACAGAGAATGCACAGTTAACTGCTAAGCTTTTGTCTTAAATTCAAACCAGGCAGGCTTACTCTGATTGGCATTGCCATGAGGAAGCGCTCCCCCCCCCCCCCACAAAGCTTTTGTTTAGTTGGAAAAGATGCAATGCGTGAATATTTAAATATCAAATCTAACTTATATTAAAAGAGAAACAATGTATTGAGCCAGTGAAAAGAACATCAAAAGTTCACTTCATTCTGCTGCAAAAGGCATAGGCACACTAATGTGTGGTGTGCGGCAAAAAGGTTCGACTTTCATTCGCACTAATTTCCATCAGAATTGTGTGGTAAAAGAAGCCAAGAATAGATAACACAAAATCAGAACAGAGCAACTCTTTCTCGGCAAAAAGAAAATACTCTAATGGACATTGCTATGATTGGACCGCCATGTTGTGAAGTAATGACAGATACCACATAAATTACAAACTCCCTGTGAACATTTCTGTCAAGTACGAAAATAGATGAAGCTCTTTTGAACATCATTTCCAATTACTAAAATATACTTAATCAGGAAGCTTTGCTACATATGGAGCCTTTAGATATGATTTTCTTATGGTAATTAAGGTATTCTAAAAGGATGGCAGTGGGCGTTAATTAATACAGTACCTGTTGCCAGGGGTTATCAAGCTTATTGCACAAATGTTTTTCTTCTCAGTTTAGTGACCTTTGGATAACTTGTGCATAACAGCTATGTGACAGACAAAGTTGGCTCGTAACCGACTGCAATTTATAAAATCAAAGAAAAGGCTGCATAAAAACAAAATATGAGGGAGGATTAAGTGATCCAGGCAAAGGAACATCAAAGACAATATACTTAGATACCAACTGTAGCTTGGCTGATAGAATTCCCTTTTTAATGTAAAATTATTTTGGCTTCAAAGAGATCTTTCAACTCAAAAGAAAAAGATGATTGCAAATTATATTCCTAGGTGTTTCGCCCTTCAGAAATGTGTTGCTAGTTGACTGATAGTGGTGTTTTTCACGACAGTGTCACTAAATACAAATGCTCAGCAGTTCTTAGGTTTTCCGATTTTTATGATTCTGTTGAAGTTACATTGACCTTTATTGCAATGATTAGCTGTTGAAATAAATAATGCACATCAGCTTTAGGCTGTGAGAACTTGACTGGTAAGTGCTTTAATATTACTAATGATGGATGGCTTCTAGCTACACGCAATGGTGTAAATATCCATTAAAGTGTTGGTCCTGACACTGCCATTGGGATCATGAACTGATTGTAGCAACATGAAAACAGGAAGTTGGTGCATGGAGTGGCCTCCTCAGTGGCCTGAACTGTAGAAGTCCCAAAAAACAGGGCATCTTAGAAAGCAAACATAAAAACACAGAAAATAGGAGCAGGAGTAGGCTATTGGGCTCTTTGAGCCTGCTCTGCCATTCAGTATGATCATGTCTGATCCTCTATCTCATCACCATACTGCAGCACTCTCCCCATACCCCTTGACAACTTTAGAAATCCATCTATTTCCTTCTTGAACATATTCAGTGATTTGACCGCCACAACCTTCTGTGGTAGAGAATTCCATAGCTTCATCACCCTCTGAGTGAAGAAATATCTCAACTCAATCCTAAATAGCCTACCCTGTATTCCGAGACTGTACCTTGTTCTAGACTCTCCAGCCAGAGGAAACAACATCCTTGCATTCCATATGTTCAGTCCTGTAAAAATGTTATATGTTTCAGTTAGATACCCTCTCATTCTTCTAAATTTCACTGAATGCAGGCCCAATCTCTTCATGCAACAATCCTGCCATTCCAGGAATCAGTCTGGTGAACATTCACTGCACTCCCTCTCTGGCAAGTATATCCTTTCTCAGATAAGGAGATTAAAACTACACACGATGGTATGGGATCACCAAGGCCCTGTACAGCTGCAGTAAGACATCCTTGCTCCTGTGCTCAAGTCCTCTCGCAATGAAAGCCGATATAATTTTCAGTTTCCTAACTGCTTGTGGGACCTGCATACTTGCTTTCAGTGACTGGTGTACCAGCATCTGCAGGTCCTATTGCACATCAACATTTCCCAATCTATCACCATTTAAATAATATTCTGCCTTTCTATTTCTCCATCTAACTTCACATTTACCCAGGTTGTACTGAATCTACCACAGTCCAAAGATGTGCAGACTAGGTGGATTGGCCATACTTGATTGTCTCTTGGTGCCCCAGGATGTGTAGGTTAGAGGGGATTAGTGGGGTAAATATGTGGGGTTACAGGGATAGGGCAAGGATGACAAGCTCTTTTGGAGAGTCGGTGCAGACTCAATGGGCCAAATGGCCTCCTTCTGCACTATAAGGATTCTATAATTTGCCCACTCACTCAACTTGTCTAAATTACCTTGAAACCTCTTAACATCTTCTTCAGTACTCACTTTGTGCCATCAGCAAACTTGGAAATATTATTTTTGGTTCCCTCATCTAAATTATTGATGAATTTGTGATTAGCTGGGGCCCAATCACTGATCCCTGTGGGACCCCACTAGTCACTGTCTGCCACTTTAAAAAAGACCTTTTATTCCTACTCTCTGTTTTCTGTCTGCTAACAAATTCTCAATCAATGCCAATACATTACCCCCAATCCCATACACTTTAATTTTGCACACTAACCTCTTGTGTGTGATTTTATCAATAGCTTTCTGAAAATTCAGACTCCACATCCACTGATTCACCCTTTTCAATTCTACTCGTTACATCCTTAAAAAAACTAGATTTGTCAAACATGATTTCTCTTCCATAAATCCATATTGACTTTGTCTAATCCTATTGATATTTTTTTTAAGTGTTATCACGTCCTTTATAATAAACTTTAGCATTTTCCCTACTACTGAAATCAAGCAAACCGGTCTGTAATTCACTGTTTTCTCCCTTCCTCCTTTTTAAAATAGTGGGGTTACATTTTCCACTCTCCAATTTGCTGGAGAATCTACAGACTTTTAGAAGATGGGAACCAATGCCACCATTCTGGCTGGGAGGCAGTGTCTTTGGTGGTCAGTGCAAACGCAGTGCAGAAAAAGTCTACAATCCAGTGCAAAAAGATTAATAATCCCATTGGTTCAACCAGGGTAAGTCAACCATCTCATCACTCTCAACTCACACTCACAAGCCCATCAGGCATTTGCAGGATGACACTCCACAGTGACCTCATTATCACAACAAAGGATTAGAACAAAGAGTTTGATTAGTGCCATGACTCATGATTAATCTTGCATGAACGTGCTTCATTGTTTCACTCTCCTGGTTCCCGACATTGTCATTGAAAGACTACTAACATGTCTCATGTATGCATCTCTCCTCATTTGAGAATACAGTTCAATTTGGTGCCCCTTTAACTGGCACCCCCAGTGTAGTGCATTCCTCCTCCAAATGGCCCTCTGAGTTATTCCTCAGTTTAATTGTGTGCTGCACCATCAATTCAGGTTGCAAGATTGTGGTGCTGAGGGCACACTACCAGACCAGCTTGCACCCACCATTGTAGGACTGTGGTAACCCCTGCCATCATCCTGGAGGAGCATAGTGTTCCAGCTTCCCTCCCGCCAATAGTTCTCAAGTTTCCCCTTCTAACGCTTTATGCCATTTTGATTGTGGAGGATATCCTCGTGTAACCCATTGAATGGTGTGACATACACATGCCTATGCCTCATTTGGAAATTACCCCTCCCATCTTGAGGCATATTGCATAGTGAGATATTGATTCCCCCTTCCACGAGATCTTCAAGTGACCCAACACTAACCTTTTCCCCATTTACAGCCTACCCTGAAGAGTATGCCGTTCGTGGCACATTATTAAGCCAGAAACCCCTGACCTGTGCACAAAATGCTGGGCACAACTGGCACTTTACTGACTTGCCCTTCACCTCCCTGCGATTGGGACAAGGACAGTCTTTGCAAGGTCAGCCACGTAAACTGAAGTGCCTCTTCACACTGCCATCCTTCCATTGTGACCCCACATATCCCTCTCTAAGACACTTTTCCCCATTCTGGTCCAGTCGATGGTTCCAGCCCGCACCACCACCCCCCCCCCCCCCCACCCCCTCCCCCAACCACCAGTCATGTGTCAGAGTAAAACATTCGCCACTCTTCCCCTCTCCCCCAGTGGAGGCCTTGGCCTTGCCTTGCCACTCCTTCCCTTGCCTCTGGTAACATTCACTCTTCCCCAGTGAAAGCCTTGCCCTGTGGCCCTTCCATACTGCCCTCGCTCGATTGCTGGTCTGGTAGGTAAAGCCTTGCCTATGGAAGCCCCCAAAAGTGATTTGGTGCAGCCGTGAGCACTGCATGATGCAAGGTAGGCTTACAAACCTCGAGCAAAATGCAGGTCATCAGGTGCATGTTGTTTTTATCCAGTTGTGAAACATATCCATGTCTAATTAGACACCGATGTGACATTTTGATCCAGTGTGGAGGGTGATGCCAGTGAACGGTCACTATGATGAGTATGCATGACATTCAAATGTATTCAAATTAGATTCTTGACCTGCCATAGTAGGAAACATTGAAGTCAGGTGCGGACAAGTGCGACCTGTTTTCCCATTGATGTAAAACTGATTTTTTTTCTCTCGTGATATTTTTCACTTCTGCCTGCCATGACATCCAATTCAGGTGGGAGCAGAAAATTCTGGAACTGATAAATGCCAAGTTCTTTGTGCCTAATTACACAGTAATCATGAGGAGTGACATGGGTGTGGATGCAAATAATATCATGGGTCACAGTGTTAAATTTGAAGGGGCAGCGACAAGAGATATATTGAATCAAAAACAGCTGTACATTATTTTGGGTTTCTGATTGTCACAGGGTGCCAAGAGTGCAAAATAGGAAACCTCACAGAGAGGTGAATTTTGACTAGATGAGGGGAAGATTGGGTTTATGTGGCATGTAAGTCACAGGAATCAGTGGGATTTCTGTAATAGGTTTGCCCCACCGCTAATCATCATCATCCTCTACTGAGGAAGTTGAGAAGTCATTATCCTCTTCCGGCTCCAGTTCCACTCCTCAATGTAGTACCAAGCTGTCCAGAGTGCAGCACACCACCTCTATATCTGAAGGGCTCTTTTGGAGGGTGCCCAGGGTGGTCAAGACAATGGAATTCATTGACCTGCTCAGTGGTTTCCTTGGTCATCAAATGGATATGGTTGTAACCATCATATGCAGCTATAGTGGGGTTCTGCATTTGTGGCTTCAGCAGATACCTCTTGTCACCCAAGAGCCGACCACAGAGACTGTCCCGTGAGCTGAAGAGTTGAGGAGCATCAGGAGAATGCCCAAATACCTTGAATGTAGTTGCATACCAGCTGTACGTTGCATGAGTGGAATCCCTTTCTAGTTAAATATACACCTGACTATTCTGATGTAGTAAGAAGTTTAACAACACCAGGTTAAAGTCCAACAGGTTTATTTGGTAGCAAAAGCCACACAAGCTTTCGGAGCCTTAAGCCCCTTCTTCAGGTGGGTCTGATATAGCCCTGATAGCCAAATGAGTGCAGTCTATCACACCTTGCACCTGAGGGAATTCTGCCTCTGGATTACAATTCACATAATCACAATGCTGTTGCATCTATTAATTTATTAGCTGATAAGGATACAGCTCAGGGGGTTGGTAATGAGGTCATAAAGTCCAGTCTGGAGATGATGAAGACATGAATGAGAATTCAGACAAAGTAGGGTTAAACATGGTGGGGAGAGGGATAGAGCTCAATGATAGTTTGGATTTGTGAATGTGTACGTTGTAAAGTGAATGATTAATGCAATGCCCTTTTCATTTAGAAGTGTAGCAAAGGTAAGTTTATAACTTAGAGCTGCATGCTAGCCTCTGAAGTCAAAATGGAAACCAATGTAACAAGTGTAAAGTTGCTTTAGAGCTTTGCCTGGGTCAGAATAAATGCATAGGTTGATGGGTAACACTTTATACTAAACATATGTGAATCATAGGATCCCCACATTTGGCCCATTGAGTCTGAACTGATTTCTCCAACAGAGCATCCTATCCAGACCGTAACCCTGTAACCCCACATATTTACCCCACTAATCCCCCTAATTTACACATTCTGGGACACTAAGTGGCAATTTAGCATGGCCAATGGGCGGCATATTGGCACAGTGGTTAGCACTGCTGCCTCACAGTTCCAGAGACTTGGGTTCGATTCCTGGCTTGGGTCACTGTCTGTGGAGTTTGTACATTCTCCCTGAAGACCAGAATTGAACCCGAGTCTCTGGCGCAGTGCTAACCACCTTTCCACTGTGCCACTCCTTATGTCACCTACCTAGAATAGAGTACTGTTGGATAGTTATATTTAGGCAGCTTTCCTTAGGTCATCCATCTTCCACTTTTTATTCTCTACATCCTGTTAGGTAATGTACACAGCAGTAACTCTTGCTACTACTTTTTGTGTCCTGAAGGAGAATACCCTGGAGTTCCACACCTCTTCATAATGAGGCAGTTCAAAAATATTCTTTCAAATCTCCACAAAGACTCATCATAGCCTAACTTATTTATTTTGTTTGGCATTTGCATAGTCACAAAGCCAATCAATAGCCTTGCCAGTGGCTACATGGAGTTCTTTAAGCCCACCTTCAAGTTTAGTCTGCAGATGATCTTCGACAGTGTGAGTTGTGTTTTGGATTGCAACACAGCTGCAGCCTGCCAGATCTTGGTGTCCTGACTGATGTTGGATAGCTGCACGAAGTACTTGACCTGTCTGGAAATTATTTAAAAGGGCCCAAAGTGGCGTTCTTGTCATGCCACGTGTCAGTACCTGGCCTATACTAGGGAACACCATCCACCAGGTACACGGTACATACTCTTGCAATTCGGCCAACGTTGTCTACCTGATACGCTGCAAGAAAGGATGTCCCGAGGCATGGTACATTGGGGAAACTATGCAGACGCTGCGACAACGGATGAATGAACACCGCTCGACAATCACCAGGCAAGACTGTTCTCTTCCTGTTGGGGAGCACTTCAGCGGTCACGGGCATTCGGCCTCTGATATTCGGGTAAGCGTTCTCCAAGGCGGCCTTTGCGACACACGACAGCGCAGAGTCGCTGAGCAGAAACTGATAGCCAAGTTCCGCACACACGAGGACGGCCTCAACCGGGATATTGGGTTCATGTCACACTATTTGTAACTCACAGTTGCGTGGACCTGCAGAGTTTCACTGGCTGTCTTGTCTGGAGACAATACACATCTTTTTAGCCTGTCTTGATGCTCTCTCCACTCACATTGTTTCGTCTCTTAAAGACTTGATTAGTTGTAAGTATTTGCATTCCAACCATTATTCATGTAAATTGAGTCTGTGTCTTTATAAGCTCTGTTTGTGAACAGAATTCCCACTCACCTGAAGAAGGGGCTAAGAGCTCCGAAAGCTTGTGTGGCTTTTGCTACCAAATAAACCTGTTGGACTTTAACCTGGTGTTGTTAAACTTCTTACTGTCTATACTAGGGAAGTCATTGATCTTCCTAGCAAACCAATTCAACAAACCTGTACTTGAAGAATCCTGGTGTCAAGGAATCAAAAACCATCAAAAAATATCTTAATGGCAAAATATGGATTTTCTCCATTGGTATTTAGCTATTTTACTGAATGTTCTACAATGAGATCAATGAACTTTTGAGATTTATATCAGTTAAGTGCCTTGCTAAAAGTTTGAGAATAGCTAAAAGATGGATTTTGCTAGTGAACTATAATTGTGGCCATTTTTTTCATTATTCTCAGGAATCATACTTCACTTGTTGATAAAACAGCCAACGCTGTGCTCACAACAACATATGGAATAGGAGCACGACTAGATCATTTGTCCTAGTCAGGATAATTGCAGTGACAAGTGTTAATTTGGATTGTGAGACACCAGACATGAGCTACTTGGAGATTGTTGCATTTTCAGAGAACATTAAGTTCTACTTTGGTTCAAAGTTGTGCTAATTTTTTGTACAGCCTGTGGAGAATGTATAGTTTCATTTTCAGAGAGAAGTGTGTATAATTTGCCATGAAAATATCAACAGTTACATTGTGTATGCATTCTTGAAACAACTTCTTTGTGCAAATTACAACAGATATCCTTCCATATTAAATCTTCTCTGTCAATTCAATTTGCTCTAAGCCAAAAAAGCAAAATAACCATAATGTGGCTTTTTCCTGCTCTTGATCAGTACTCCATTAAATATGCCACAGAGAGAATTAATTTGAAATATTTCTTTGGTCCAGATTTCTTACATGTAATGTGACTGCTTCCCCTGTCACCATGACTGGTTATTTCTAATGTGGAAAGGGGATGAGCAGGAAGTCAAAGGTTGGAAAATTAGGTGTCAACAACTCTTGGCACCCATTATGTACCGTGCAATCATCTTAATGGTCTCATTTAAAATCTCTCACATAAAACACACATCACTTCGATAATGCAATAAGTGTAATGAGATGAAAATTAACATAGACACGATTCCCCAATTTTCTTCCTCTGCGCTCAAATAATTTGTATAAAATGGGTAATCAAACTCAGGAACATTGTGGGAGGACAGTTAAATAGAGACCAACTGTAATTTTATTTGGAGCACCAATGAAAATGAACTTTAACTTTGGGTTTGCACAAGCAGAATTTTCAGTTTTCCCCATTTTCTTTCATCACAACACAATAGCAGCAAGATTTATTATTGCTACAATCAAAATTCTGCACATGGGGATTCAAAGATATGTGGGTTAGGTTGATTGACCACCCTAAATTACCCTTAGTGTCGGGGGAATAGGAGGGTAAATACATGGGGTTACGGGGATAGGGCCTGGGTGGGATTATGATCGGTGAAAACTTGATGGGTCAAATGGCCTCCTTCTGCACTGTAGGGATTCTATGAATTCTAAAGAGTGATAGGAGAGATGCGAAACAGATTAAATTTGACGACAGGGAGACTGCCATAGCTTCTTACACCCATACAGTTGGGTCTA
The DNA here is from genome assembly GCF_964213995.1 of Mustelus asterias. Lineage (NCBI taxonomy): Eukaryota > Metazoa > Chordata > Chondrichthyes > Carcharhiniformes > Triakidae > Mustelus > Mustelus asterias. The sequence goes on from NC_135805.1 coordinate 104,839,332, forward strand.
AAAGTCCAAGCATAACTTCCTCGAATGTTACAAGGAAAACTGCTTTTAAAAGCTCCACCTCACCAGGGAGGCAGTGTCCACGTGTCATTTGTTTTGAATTGGACCTGTAAGCAGCCTTCATCTGTCAAGATCTCACATATGTAATCTTCTTTATGTTTCAGGAACAAACCAAGGGACTACATGGAACATTAGGGGCATTAATCTATACAACATTAATCAATCAGCTTGTGTAGCCAAGAATGTCTTGGTCACCTAGTAACCATACTTGCTATTGTCCTTCTCCAAATAGCCACTTACTGAGAACTATCTTAATCTGCAGGTACCATGATCACTGTTAGAATTATGTGAAAGAGCTGATTGATGTTCCAGCAAAAAACGCAACTTTCTCATTTTCACCTGGAAAGACAGAAGAAAATAAGACACTGCAATCTTTTTACATTTTCAGACCCTCCCCAAAGTCCAGACAGTTACCAATGCAAAGAAGAGAGACCAAATTTATATTTATTTGCAGTCTTTCAACAAATCACTTAAGAACTGTAATTACTGTTTCTTAGGCTAAAGCAGTAACCTTTACTGACTAAGGTCTTACAAAATAAGAAAAGTGGGCACTTAACCGGCTTTAAGTGATGGTGGAGGAGAAAGGAAAATTGGCATTCAGGCCCTTGTACATGGTTTCACATCTTTCATGAGGTGTAAGAAATTCCAATCCATCAACATGCAACCCGGATTGTGACCACCCAGGAGGAAAAAAACAGCAGCATGGCAAAGTAAGAATACTGGTCCGAACTGTTTTTTTCTCCTAGACAGCAACACAGGATCATGCAGATAAAAGTCTACATCAGTGGAAAGGAAAATTGGGTGTATTATGGTTGTGGTGATTCACTGTCATCTGTTTTATGCTCCGGCTGAAGTTCAGTGCTCCGCCCAGTCTGTTGAATGGTGCACGACATTGTCACCCAGAGAGACCTAACAATGGAGTACGTGATGGAGGTGGAAGACCAAATACAAGCCTGTTAGTCAGCTGAGAGCTATCCCTGCTGAAATCCTATTACAGGGAGCCAAGAACAGTGGTGATTATGCTGCTTAACAGCCCAGAGAACATGAGCTCACTCTAAAATCTGACTATATGAATTCAGTTTAAAAATCTAATTATCAATGAAAGCTATCATGAAGCTGTTCAGTCCTTCAGTTAAATACCATATCAAACTAATGAATTAACAAACCTTTTCACGTGAGCATAATGCAGTGGCTCATTATATCTTCACCAAAATTGTTCCCTGCACCATAGAATCATACAGTACAGAAAACATCCTTCGGCCCATCAAGTCTGCACTCGGGAAACACCTGAATTCCCACCTAATCCCATTTATCAGTACTTGGCCTATAGCCTTGAATGTTACGACATACCAAGTGCTCATCCAGGTACTTTTTAAGGATGTGAGGCAACCCGCCTCTACCACCCTCCCACGCAGTGCATTCCAGACCATCACTACCCTCTGGGTAAAAAAGTTTTTCCTCACATCCTCCCCTAAACCTCCTTCCCCTCACCTTGAACATATGTCCCCTCGTGACTGACCCTTCAACTAGGGGGTTATTGTTGGTCCTACTTCTTTCAGCTGCCAATACTTAATCCTACATTCTCAGACAAAAACTCTCTCAACCAACTGAAATAAATTTCTTCCCCTTGGCGATAGTATAAGCCAGAAATTTGATTATGTAGCACTGCTTTGATTGGCGATACGGAGTCCTACTGCCAGTTCCTGGGAATGCGATCTGCCACCAGCTGCTTCCTGAGCAGCCTGTGTGGCATTGAAGTGGAAGTACTAGGGCATTCATTCAAACTAGAAGTCAGGAAATTAAACAAATTCAATCAGGTTAAGTAAAACAGTGAGCGAATTAGTAATGAGTATTAGCAAAAAGCAGGTCAAGCGGCAATAATTAAAATTAATAGTTTAAGCAAGACACTCAATACATTCTAAAAGAGAGTGGAGATATTTTAGATCATGGATAGACAATTGAGATCAGTTACCTGCAATTCCTGGACCATGTGGGAACTTCAGGACACTTCATCGATCTTGGAGACCACATATATAGGGAGGTGCTCCAGTTGCTTGAGCTCCATATCAGGGTTTGAGCTTGAGGGGCAGCTGGAATCACAGCGGAGCATCTGGGATGATAAGAGCTTCCTGGATTATATATTCCAGGAAATGGTCATCCTATAGGCAATAATAATTCAGCAAAATAGATTGGTGGTCATCTGAAAGGCTCGGAAGAGGCAGGATGTGCAGGGGTCTTTGGGTGATGTGCCACTTTCAAACCAGCACTCGGCATTGGAGATTACTGGGAGTGATAGCAGCACATGGGGATCAATGTTCTCGCAGGGATGTTCACTAGTATGGTGGGGAGGGTTTAAACTAAATTGGCAAGGGCATGAACACCATCATTATAAAGAAGAAAAGGGGAATACAATGTATAAAGATGTGAGTGTTTTATAGAATACCAGAGAAGGAAGTAATACCATAATGGATAGGAACAGACTAAGAACTACAAGGAACACAAAAACAAGTTTAGGATTATGTAAATACACAAAGTATGGTGAATAAGGTTGGTGAGCTACAAACACAAATAGCCATGTGGGAATATGACCCATTGGCAATAACCACTGAAGACTGTGTGCTTAATATTCAAAGGTTCAAAGTGTTCAGAAAAGATAGCAAAGGGAAAGGAGCAGGTGATTGGCAGTACTGAAACTTTTTTGAGGGGGGCATGCATAGAATCCATAATCCTAGAGGTCTCCAAATAGTGTGGGAGCAATAGATGAGCAAAGGTTTTGACTAGTAATGGAGAAGAGCAAGGAACAATCTAAAATGGGGCTTGTAAATTGGAAGCAGGCCTACTTCAATGGAATGAGAGGGGATCATTGAATCATAGAATCCTACAGTGCAGAAGGAAGCCATTCGGCCCATCGATCTGCACTGACCATAATCCCACCCAGGCCTATCCCCATAACCCCATGCATTTACCCTGCAAGTCCCCCTGACACTAAGAGGCAATTTAGCATGGCCAATCCACCTAACCTGCACATCTTTGGACTGTGGGAGGAAATCAGAGCACCTGGAGAAAACCCACACAGACACGGAGAAAATGTGCAAACTCCACACAGATAGTGACCCAAGCCAGGAATCGAACCCGGATCCATGGCAGCATGTGGCAGCAGTGCTAACCACTGAGCCACTGCACCGTCCTAGCCAGGGTGAATGGAACCAAAGACTGATAGGAAGAATTCTAACGGAACAATGGGTGATCTTTCATACGGAAATGTTTCAAATACAGATTTCATCAACGGCAAGAGCCAAGAATGGTGATTGTCCCTTTCAAGGCAACACCGCAGTGTAATGGTCACATGGCCTGTGTGACCAATTGGGACTCAAAGCATGGAATCATCCCGTGGTGAGAGAGGTTCCTAGAAAGAGACATTTTTGGGAACAAGTTACAGCCGTGGGGCTGCTGTACAATTCTTATTAATAAATACCTTTTGTGTTCACGAGTGAAGTCTGTGAAAGTGCATCATTAACGCCAGGGCTTCTTGGATGAACAGAGAGATGAAGGGCACGATCTTGCCTGCCGTTCATGCCACGCTCCCACTGCAGCGAAGTCAGAGAATTTGGCGGCCAGTTAAATCTCTGTTCACTGCAGCAGGACCAGAAAATCCCTCTGGCATGAATGGCTGGAAAAGTCTGGCCATGATCTTGGACTTTATTTGGACGGTAGGTCTTATGAGGAAAGGTTGAGGGAACTTGGGCTTTTCTCTTTGGAGCGGAGGAGGTTGAGAGGAGACTTGATAGAGGTTTATAAGATGATGAGGGGGATAGATAGAGTGAACGTTCAAAGACTATTTCCTCGGGTGAATGGAGCGGTAACTAGGGGGCATAAGAACATAAGAAACATAAGAAATAGGAGCAGGAGTAGGCCATCTAGCCCCTCGAGCCTGCCCCGCCATTCAATAAGATCATGGCTGATCTGAAGTGGATCAGTTCCACTTACCCGCCTGATCCCCATAACCCCAATTCCCTTACCGATCAGGAATCCATCTATCCGTGATTTAAACATATTCAACGAGGTAGCCTCCACCACTTAAGTGGGCAGAGAATTCCAGAGATTCACCACCCTCTGAGAGAAGAAGTTCCTCCTCAACTCTGTCCTAAACTGACCCCCCTTTATTTTGAGGCTGTGCCCTCTAGTTCTAGTTTCCTTTCTAAGTGGAAAGAATCTCTCCATCTCTACCCTATCCAGCCCCTTCATTATCTTATAGGTCTCTATAAGATCCCCCCTCAGCCTTCTAAATTCCAACGAATACAAACCCAATCTGCTCAGTCTCTCCTCATAGTCAACACCCCTCATCTCTGGTATCAACCTGGTGAACCTTCTCTGCATTCCCTGCATAACTATAGGGTTCATGGTGGGAGATATAGGAAGGATGTCTGAGGTAGGTTTTTACTCAGAGTGGTTGGGGTGTGGAATGGACTGCCTGCAGGGATAGTGGAGTCAGAAACTTTAGGAACATTTAAGAAACTATTGGATAGGCACATGGAGCACTTCGGGATGATAGGGAGGAAATAGCTTGATCCGGGTTTCAGACAAAGCTCGGCACAACATCGTGGGCCAAAGGGCCTGTTCTGTGCTGTACTGTTCTATGTTCTATACAAGTATTGAGTACAAAGGCAGTGAAGTTATCGTGAACCTTCAAAAAACTCTAATTGGTTACAACTAGAATACTGCATCCAGTTCTGGTCACTGCATGTTAGGAAGGATTTGAGGGCCTATAGGAGGGTGCAGATGAGATTTACCAAAATGATTGCAGGGATGAGGGAGTTTAGCTATAAAATTAGGTTTGAGAAGCTGAGCTTGTTCTCCTTGGAGCAAAGATGGTTAAGGAAAGATCTGATAGATGTGTACACGATTACAGCAGGTTTAGACAAGGTGGACAAGGAAAAGCTGTTCCAATTAATTGATGGTACAAGGACTAGGGGACACAGGTTAAAGTTGTTGGCAAGAGATACCAGAGGGCTGTGAGGGAGAACATTTTTATGCAGTAAGTGGTAATGACCCAAACTCTCTGCCTATGATGTGGTGGAAGCAGAGGCGATTAATGGTTTAAAAAGGAATTAAGACCAGACATTTGGGGAAAATAAATTTGCAGAGCTACAGGAAATAGAATTGCTGAGTTAGACTGACTACAATGCTGCACAGAAAGTTGGCATGGACTTGATGAACTGAATTGTCTCCTTCTGTGCTGTAATGGCTCCATGACTCTGTCACACCCACTTCACACTCCCCTTTGGCCAACATTCAACAATCGAAACCACCAACAATAACATTCACTGAATGTCTTTATACAGCAGCACATCCAATTAACAAACAGAAATTAAGTAGTCAGACTGGCAAACTCCCTTATTGTCTATCCTGTAGGTGCCCTTGCCTGGCCTAGTGTATTTACACCGTGCCAATCTAGTGGCTGCTGCATAGGTGATGGAAGACTTCTGAGTGCAGCTCTTGGAGACCGCAGATGGTCTTGCAGGATGCCATCAAGGAGCTTTGGGCCTTGAGAGCCAGCTTTGGAGTGCACCTCCTTGGCATGAGTGTTAGCAGTGTGGGCTGGCTGGCTGAAACACATCACCAAGGGTACTGGTAAAGTGTCAGTGTTAGGAACACAAATGCAGTTATCCTGATAGAGGAAAGATGGTTCATTCTCCACCAGCCTCTACCAGCTTGAGGCAGCACCTCACTAACCCTAATAATATGCTGGAGCACAGATTGTTAGACTGCTGTGAGATCCTGCATGCCTCTTTGTTCGCCGAGATGTCCACCTACAATGGTATCTGTCTGAGCCTGCCTGGCAGCAACCATGAATCTCATGAACCTCTGTCAGAGTTTGCACTGCAGTGCTGGGAAGTCGGAAGGCTTGTCAGTGTTACATTGGAAGCTGAGACAGCTGCCACCAGATCCCGCATCATGGGTAGTCCACAAATTCTGTCCTGGAGTTTGCTACCACTTCCTTGTTGGAAAGAATGAGTTCGATGCTCTTGCAATGCTCTCTGCCATGTTGGAGCCTGGCTTCTCCATGTTCAAAACAGTGTCAGAAGGCTGCCTGTTAGGCATGCCAATATCTCAAACATCCCAGTGTGCATCATCATCCACATTCTCCTGTATTCATCACACAAAAATCCTCATCTGTGCTCCCTGCAGCCAAACCGATCTGTAAGCTTGCCCTCCAGTGAGGTGGCACACGAGCAGTCATTTCCCCTGGCCTGGCTGTAGCCCTATGTCCAGTGATTCACCATGTGCTGATCCCAGCTCCATATGGTCTTGTAAAAGTCATTATCTGAGCTGGTGGCTAGAATTGAAAGATCACATGATGGTGTCTTGTCATCATTATCGTGGGGTTGCTCCTGCTTTTTCTCTTGGCTCTGTTGAGGCTGAATAGACTACAGGTCTTGCATATAGGCATAAAGGGAAGGCTGTGGTGAGGGAAAGGTTGATGGGGAGAAAAAGAGCTCCATGGTCATACAATCTGCAGCTCCCACCTGCTGCCACATCTCAGGATGAGGGTGAGCACAGAATTGAGAACGATCACTTACCAGCATTCTGGATCTACAAATATTTGGATAGACAGGGACTTATTAGGGAGAGTCAACATGACTTTGTGCATGGTAGGTCATGTTTGACCGAGTTTTTCGAGGAGGTTACCAAGGAAGTGGATGAAGGGAAGGCGGTGGATGTTGTCTACCTGGATTTCAGCAAGGCAGTCCAAAGATGTGCGGGTTAGGTTGATTGGCCAGGTTAAAAATTGCCCCTTAGAGTCCTGGGATGCATAGGTTAGAGGGATTAGCGGGTAAATATGTGGTGGTAGGGCCTGGGTGGGATTGTGGTCGGTGCAGACTCGATGAGCCGAATGGCCTCCTTCTGCACTGTAGGGTTTCTATGATTCTATGATTTGACAAGGTCCCTCATGGGAGGTTAATTAGGAAGGTTCAGTCACTGGGTATACATGGGGAGGTAGTAAATTGGATTAGACACTGGCTCAATAGAAGAAGCCAGAGAGTGGTTGTGGAGGATTGCTTCTCTGAGTGGAGGCCTGTGACTAGTGGTGTGTCGCAGGGATCGGTATTGGGTCCATTGTTGTTTGTCATCTATATCAATGATCTGGATGATAATGTGGTAAATTGGATCAGCAAGTTTGCTGATGATACAAAGATTGGAGGTGTAGTGGACAGTGAGGAAGGTTTTCAAAGCTTGCAGAGGGATTTGGACCAACTAGAAAAATGGGCTGAAAAATGGCAAATGGAAATTAAGCACAGTAAGAAGTCTCACAACACCAGGTTAAAGTCCAACAGGATTATTTGGTAGCAAATACCATAAGCTTTCGGAGCGCTGCCCCTTCGTCAGATGGAGTGAAAATCTGTTCTCCAATAGTGCACAGAGACACAACATCAAGTTACAGAATATTAATTAGAATGCAAATCTCTACAGCCAGCCAGGTCTTAAAGGTACAGATAATGTGGGTGGAGGGAACATTAAACACAGGTTAAAGAGATGTGTATTGTCTCCAGACAGAACAGCTAGTAAGATTCTGCAAGATCAGGAGGCAAGCTGTGGGGGTTACTGATAATGTGACATAAATCCAACATCCCGGTTTAGGCCGTCCTCATGTGTGCGGAACTTGGCTATCAGTTTCTGCTCAGCGACTCTGCGCTGTCGTGTGTCGTGAAGGCCGCCTTGGAGAACGCTTACCTGAAGATCCAAGGCTGAATGCCTGTGACTGCTGAAGTGCTCCCCCACAGGAAGAGAACAGTCTTGCCTGGTGATTGTCGAGCGGTGTTCATTCATCCGTTGTCGTAGCGTCTGCATGGTTTCCCCAATGTACCATGCCTCGGGACATCCTTTCCTGCAGCGTATCAGGTAGACAACGTTGGCCGAGTTGCAAGAGTATGTACCGTGTACCTGGTAGATGTTGTTCTCACGTGAGATGATGGCATCCGTGTCGATGATCCGGCACGTCTTGCAGAGGTTGCTGTGGCAGGGTTGTGTGGTGTCATGGTCACTGTTCTCCTGAAGGCTGGGAACTACTGCAGCAAACTACCCAGCCTTCAGGAGAACAGTGACCATGACACCACACAACCCTGCCACAGCAACCTCTGCAAGACGTGCCGGATTATCGACACGGATGCCATCATCTCACGTGAGAACACCATCTACCAGGTACACGGTACATACTCTTGCAACTCGGCCAACGTTGTCTACCTGATACGCTGCAGGAAAGGATGTCCCGAGGCATGGTACATTGGGGAAACCATGCAGACGCTACGACAACGGATGAATGAACACCGCTCGACAATCACCAGGCAAGACTGTTCTCTTCCTGTGGGGGAGCACTTCAGCAGTCACGGGCATTCAGCCTTGGATCTTCAGGTAAGCGTTCTCCAAGGCGGCCTTCATGACACACGACAGCGCAGAGTCGCTGAGCAGAAACTGATAGCCAAGTTCCGCACACGAGGACGGCCTAAACCGGGATGTTGGATTTATTTCACATTATCAGTAACCCCCACAGCTTGCCTCCTGATCTTGCAGAATCTTACTAGCTGTTCTGTCTGGAGACAATACACATCTCTTTAACCTGTGTTTAATGTTCCCTCCACCCACATTATCTGTACCTTTAAGACCTGGCTGGCTGTAGAGATTTGCATTCTAATTAGTATTCTGTAACTTGATGTTGTGTCTCTGTGCACTGTTGGAGAACAGATTTTCACTCCATCTGACGAAGGGGCAGCGCTCCGAAAGCTTATGGTATTTGCTACCAAATAAACCTGTTGGACTTTAACCTGGTGTTGTGAGACTTCTTACTGTACTTACCCCAGTCCAACGCCGGCATCTCCACAAATGGAATTTAACGCAGACAAGTGTGAGATATTGCACTTTGGAAGGACAAACCAAAGTAGAACGTACAGGGTAAATGGTAGGACTCTGAAGAGTGCAGTTGAACAGAGGGATCTTGGAATACAGGTACAGAATTCCCTAAAAATGATATCACAGGTGGATAGGGTTGTAAAGAGTGCCTTTGGTACATTGGCCTTTATAAATCGGAGTATCGAGTATAAAAGTTGGAGTGTTTTGGTAAGGTTATATAAGGCATTGGTGACGTTGAATTTAGAGTATTGTGTACAGTTTTGGTCACCTAGTTACGGGAAGGATGTAAATAAGGTTGAAAGAGTGCAGAGAAGATTCACAAGGATGTTGCCGGGACTTGAGAAGCTGAGTTATAGAGAGAGATTGAATAGGTTGGGACTTTATTCCCTGGAGCGTAGAAGAATGAGGGGAGATTTGATAGAGGTGTATAAGATTTTGATGGGTATAGATAGAGTGAATGCAAGCAGGCTTTTTCCACTGAGGCTAGGGGAGAAAACAACCAGAGGGTATGGGTTAAGGGTGAAAGGAGAAAAGTTTAAAGGGAATATTAGGGGGGGGCTTCTTCACACAGAGAGTGGTGGGAGTGTGGAATGAGCGACCGGATAAAGTGGTAAATGCTTTTAACATTTAAGAAAAACTTGCACGGGTTCATGGATGAGAGGGGTGTGGAGGGATATGGTCCAAGTGCAGGTCAGTGGGACTAGGCAAAAAATGGTTCGGCACAGACAAGAAGGGCCAAGAGGCCTGTTTCTGAGCTGTAATTTTCTATGGTTCTATGGGCAGCATCTGTGGCGCCAGATCCCATGGGTCTTTCTACCTCTAGACCCATGATCTGGAGTATTGTCTCCTCAAGGAGACTCAGGGGAAGGAGTCTTCCTCCTGTTCTGTAGGTCTTTTATGTGTTGTGCACAAAACTGATGGTCTGCCCTCTCTCGTTCTCCTGCAAGGGAGGAGGCAAACCATCTGTAATTGGATGATATGCTGGCAAAGCTGAATAGAGGTGTGTGGAGAGAGGTGGGTGTAGTGCAGTATGTGAACATTTGACATGAATCCGGAGTACCAGGGATGCTGCTGGATGAGTGACAGGGGTGTGGTGCATTGAGCAAAGCAAGAGGTTGGTCATGTGATGGGCATGAGATGTTATGAGAGGATGCACTCATTCAGCTTGTCCACCCTTGTGAAGTCATGGTGTTTTTAGTGTTGTTGCCACATCCTTGGGTGCCAGACTGCAGATATCGACCCCCCACCCCACCCCACCCAATCCCCATCCCCAGCAATGTGCCCCCTTTTCATTGAAGCTGCCGAATGTGAACTTTCTGCCAACTCAGGAAACATAACCTCCCTCTTGGGCTGGAGCTTCATCACCAGAGCCTGCAGTGTAGTGCTGCTAAACCTGGCTATGTATGCTATTCTGCTTGCTCAATTCGTCCCAGTTGATTGGCCAGCAGCCTTCACTTCAGCAGTGAGCAGGGAAGGTTTGTAACAACATTGCCTGAGTCCTCTGCACAGCGCTGAGGAAACAGGAAGAGCTTAGGAGAGAAGAACAACACAGAATTCACTTGAGTCAATATTACAATCATTCAGATGAGCGGCTGGACCAAATTTGTATATTGCCCACCACAACCTGAAGGGGTGCAGCCAGGTCAGGAATTGCAAACCCTACATCCCCCAAAAACAGAGCAATTCAATTTCTAGCCCTATATATTGTTGTGTTTGTGTCCTAAGCTTGTGTTTCTTCTTAATAGATGCATATGACGTGACTTAACCCCTGGGATTCAGTAGTAATCTCTTGGAGTTGAGGAGGTCCTGTACCTCCTTGTGTGAGGTCAAAAGATGAACCTGTAATCAGTGTTACCACATTCAATAATGAGTGACTATGTAGTCCAACTCACTGAATGAACTAGTAATAGCGGGCCTGATTCTCCCATCACGAACCGCACCTTTTCTGGTGGGTCCGGTTCAGAGAATCGCATGTCGGCCATTTCGCAGGATTCACGCATGCGTCGGGAACGCATGCGCATCTCCCAGAGCCAGAGAACAGTCGCAGTCAAGATCGCGCTGGAAACCAGCGGGAAGAGAGGTAAGACTTTGCGTCAGTCTTCACAGTAGAAGACATGAGTAATATCCCAACAATTCAGGAAAGTCAGGGGGCAGAGTTGAATATGGTTGCCATCACAAAGGAGAAAGTGCTAGAGAAACTAAAAGGTCTGAAAATTGATAAATCTCCGGGCCCAGATGGGCTACATCCTAGAGTTCTAAAGGAGATAGCTGAAGAAATAGTGGAGGCGTTAGTTATGATCTTTCAAAAGTCACTGGAGTCAGGGAAAGTCCCAGAGGATTGGAAAATCGCTGTTGTAACCCCACTGTTCAAGAAGGGAACAAGAAAAAAGATGGAAAATTATAGGCCAATTAGCCTAACCTCAGTTGTTGGCAAAATTCTAGAATCCATCGTTAAGGATGAGATTTCTAAATTCTTGGAAGTGCAGGGTCAGATTAGGACAAGTCAGCATGGATTTAGTAAGGGGAGGTCGTGCCTGACAAACCTGTTAGAGTTCTTTGAAGAGATAACAAATAGGTTAGACCAAGGAGAGCCAATGGATGTTATCTATCTTGACTTCCAAAAGGCCTTTGACAAGGTGCCTCACGGGAGACTGCTGAGTAAAATAAGGGCCCATGGTATTCGAGGCAAGGTACTAACATGGATTGACGATTGGCTGTCAGACAGAAGGCAGAGAGTTGGGATAAAAGGTTCTTTCTCAGAATGGCAACCGGTGACAAGTGGTGTCCCGCAGGGTTCAGTGTTGGGGCCACAGCTGTTCTCTTTATATATTAACGATCTAGATGACGGGACTGGGAGCATTCTGGCCAAGTTTGCCGATGATACAAAGATAGGTGGAGGGGCAGGTAGTATTGAGGAGGTGGGGAGGCTGCAGAAAGATTTAGACAGTTTAGGAGAGTGGTCCAAGAAGTGGCTGATGAAATTCAACGTGGGCAAGTGCGAGGTCTTGCACTTTGGAAAAAAGAATAGAGGCATGGACTATTTTCTAAACGGTGACAAAATTCATAATGCTAAAGTGCAAAGGGACTTGGGAGTCCTAGTCCAGGATTCTCTAAAGGTAAACTTGCAGGTTGAGTCCGTAATTAAGAAAGCAAATGTAATGTTGTCATTTATCTCAAGAGGCTTGGAATACAAAAGCAGGGATGTACTTCTGAGGCTTTATAAAGCACTGGTTAGGCCCCATTTGGAGTACTGTGAGCAATTTTGGGCCCCACACCTCAGGAAGGACATACTGGCACTGGAGCGAGTCCAGCGGAGATTCACACGGATGATCCCAGGAATGGTAGGCCTGACATACGATGAACGTCTGAGGATCGTGGGATTATATTCATTGGAGTTTAGGAGGTTGAGGGGAGATCTGATAGAAACTTACAAGATAATGAACGGCTTAGATAGGATGGACGTAGGGAAGTTGTTTCCATTAACAGGGGAGACTAGGACGCGGGGGCACAGCCTTAGAATAAAAGGGAGTCACTTTAGAACAGAGATGAGGAGAAATTTCTTCAGCCAGAGAGTGGTGGGTCTGTGGAATTCATTGCCACAGAGGGCTGTGGAGGCCGAGACGTTGAGCGTCTTCAAGACAGAAATTGATAAGTCATTTGAATCGTTTTTTTAAAGTATTTATAATATATTTTGCATGTGATTATTGGACCCGGCACGAAACTTGCTATGCCTGATAGCATCTCCCATCCCGCCAGGAGTACTTCATTCTGGCGGGGTTTAGAGTAGCTCTCCACGTTTGGGGAACTAGCAGGAGACCATGCCGGTATGAAGGGGGGGCAATCGGGGGCTTCCCCTAGGGGGGTCGAGCGGTGTGGGGGGGGGGGGGGGGGGGGGGGAGTGAGGGGGGTGGGGGGATTGCCACTGCTGGGGGAGGGTGGGGGGCTGGGCTTGGCATCAGGGCACTCCGGGGCGAGGGGGGGTTCAGGGCTGGCCTGGGAATTGTTGTGGGGGTTGTAATTGGGCTCTGGGGGGCGGGGAAAATTGCTGGAGGGGCAGCACTATGGGGGTCCCGGGCTGGCCAGCTCAATCATTGGCCAGCAAACGGGGAGACTGACAGATCGGGGCCACTGCGCAGAGTTCTGGAGCTGTCAGTCTCTGGCCCCTCATGTTTTCAATGATATTCATGACTGGGACCTCTGCAGTGCACAGTGTGGTGAGACTCAGATCTGAAGCTGCACTGAAAAAACAATCATGATCTAGAACAGTTTTCCCACCAATTCAGCACTTTTGGGAGAATTGCCCCGAGCATTTCTCCAAGAGGCAGGTTGCTAGTGTGGGGGATGTCTCCTCAACAGTTGTCATTGGACCTTGCAGTGCAAGTCCCTATGCTCTGCAGCTGAAGGAGGATATATTGTATTAGCTAGCACGTTAATGTTCTCCTGTCAGTGCTGGCAACTCCTGTTTTACTCATGTTTCGTGCATTACCTGGTATAGTCTCACCTATTGGTTCTAATTATGTGGATTGATACCTGTGCTGGTATCCGTTTTGGATCAGGTTAATGGGGCAGGCTACTATAAAACATCAGTTCACTCAGCACTGCTGTGACCTGTGAGCAGTTCCTGAGGTTCACCAATGGAAGTGGACAAACTCCATATGCCAGAATGAGGGCTTACAAACAGAGCTAACATAGCTAACAGTATATGTTATGGTGGTGCACTGAAATAAATCCATGTGAATGATTGAGCAGAAGAGGAGAAGCAAAACATGGAGTTTCATCCATCTTCATCATGATCCATAGACTCTCAGACATGAGGATGCTGAGCACAATTCATTTAAATTAGCTCAGTGGCTTCAACACAAGGAAGCCTTCTCCCAGGCATGTTTGCTTTTTCCTCTACTGCATTTCATTGACTTTTAAACAAATGAACAGTGTTGAGAAAGTTTGAAAAACAGATCGAGTGATATCCAGTTATCAATCTTAAATCCTCGCTTGTCTCTGAATAAATGATCATGTATCACACATATATTGGGCGTCCTAAAGTTGTTATATGGGTGCACAATGACTCCATATTTGAGTAGCAATAATAGTGTTCTAGACATGGAACCTGAAAGAGAACTCGTCCCTCAGGGCTTAGCTGTCTGTATTTTTTGTTTAGAGTGAGAGGAAATTATGTTGAATGTATAATTTGCCCATCTACTTAGTATCATGAAATACCAGCGAGTCTTTGCTTGGAAAACGCCTTGATTCTATTAACCATTTTCCTCATTTCCTCCCTAGTTTTTGGCTATTCAACATTGCATTAATAAGCCTAGGAATTCTGATCCCTTGAGTGATGCAATTCTATATTAGTCGTGGCAGAATTTTACAATTCAGTGTGGAATCCTGATCTGTTGGGTTTTCATCCCATTTTCATTCTTGGCTATTGCTTTGTCTGATGACTTGTTTCCCAGAACTGTACTCCAATGCCTATGAGCATTTAACTTTTAATTAGCACATACTACAAGATGTTACTACAAGAATTTTATACTGTATGTGATCAAACATTTCAATTTTACTATCCTTCTACAAAGATAACATAACTTCTCTTTCTCTTGACAAGGTCAAGGTTAAGGGAGCATTGTGCTTAATTTCATCCATAATTCAAGTATCCTTGATGTCAATGTTGCTCTGCCAAAAGACAGTTCATATTTACTGGCTGTTTGAAATTTGACATCTTCCGTGTGGATGTATAATAAATAATTTGTCCTCTTATCCCTTGTGGACTTTTTTGTTTGTGTGAAATAAATTTCTTCCCATTACATTATTCTGGTCTAAAGCATAACTGCAGAACCATGATGATCAAATAAAACAGAAGATGCTCGAAATGCTCAGCAGGTCAGGCAGCATCTGTCAAGGGAGAAACAGAGTTAATGTTTAGATTAACGACTTTTAATCAGGTCTAGCTAGGCCGATTGGAGACTGCAATCATGGAGTGATGAGAAGGGAGCAAATGATTGGAAAGCTTGGTATGGAAGGAGTTGGGAGATCATGGATCAGGGAATTACTATCAGCTGGATTTAGTTGTCTATGTCTCCATTTTAGCTTCCAGTTTTCCTGCAGCCTAGGAAACCTGGTGATCAGAGTTAAATTTAAAATGGAGATTAAATTAGGGCTTGCACCTTCATTATAATATTTAAATGAGAAACATGGTTCCCAACAGCCAACAGGGCAGGTTGGTTGTCTGTCCTAATTTCTGCTTCCACTGAAAGTGACAGTATGTGGGTTAGAGTCATAGGGCCAGATTTTACCATTTTCATTCTAAGTGCTGAATCTGGGCGCAATTCAGATCTGACTTGTAAATCTGTTCCCAGGCACCCCCATACGCACTCTGCCTGAAAAACAAATTGCGGGTCTGAATCAATTGGGCCAATAGGCTGACGAATGGCAGATGGAGTTTAATTTAAATAAATGCGAGGGCTTATCGCGCCCGAAATGCTGCAGCTATGATCGGAGCTTTGAACTACGCATGTGCAGTGAGAAAAAAATTTGAAAAATGCGCCCGACACATCGCTCCCGGGCCGCAAAAAGCGGATGAAGCGGCCCGGGAGCAAAAAGCGGGATCAATGGCCCCCACAGACACCACCCCACCCCCACAACATAACTGCCCCCCCTTATCTACATTGCCCGCAGAGTGGCAGCGGACCTCCCCTGTCCCCACCAGAGATCCATCTAGTCTCCCTCCCCACCCCCACCAATGAGCGATCGGGCCTCTTCCCCCACCAGAGAATGATCTGACCTCTCCACCCCCACCCGGTTCAATCTACCAAAATGCATCACCTCGCATTTATTTAAATTAAACTCCATCTGCCATTCGTCAGCCTATTGGCCCAATTGATCAAGATCCCGTTGCAATCGGAGATAACTTTCTTCACTGTCCACTGTGCCACCAATCCTGGTGTCATCTGAAAACTTACTAACCATGCCTCCTATATTCTCATCCAAATCATTAACATAAATGACAAATAACAGTAGACCCAGCACTGATCCCTGAGGCACACCGCTGGTCACAGGCCTCCAGTTTGAAAAACAACCCTCTACAACCACCCACCGGCTTCGGTCAAGAAGCCAATTTTGTATCCATTTCGTTACCTCACTCAGGATCCCGTGAGATTTAATCTTATGCAACAACTTAACATGTGGTACCTTGTCAAAGGCCTTGCTAAAGTCCATGTAGACAACATCAACTGCACTGCCCTCATCTACCTTCTTGGTTACCCCTTCAAAAAACTCAATCAAATTTGAGACACATGATTTTCCACTCAGTCAGCCATGACTGTCCCTAATCAGTCCTTGTGTCTCTAAATGCCTGTAGAACCTGTCTCTCAAAACACCTTCCAAGAACTTACCCACCACAGATGTGAGGATCACCGGCCTGTAGTTCCCAGGCTTTTCCCTGCAGCCCTTTTAAAACAAAGGCACAACATTTGCCACCCTCCAATCTTCAGGCATCTCACCCATGTCTATCGATGATTCAAATGTCTCTGCTAGGGGACCCGCAATTTCCTCCCTAGCCTCCCACAATGTCCTGGGATACACTTCATCAGGTCCCGGGGATTTATCTACCTTGATATGCTTTAAGACTTTCAGCATCTCTTTCTCTGTAATATGTACACTCCTCAAGATATCACTATTTATTTCCCAAAGTTCCCCAACATCCATGCTTTTCTCAACAGTAAATACTGATGAGAAATATTCATTTAGGATCTCACCCATCTCTTGTGGATCTGCACATAAATGACCTTGTTGATCCTTAAGAGGCCCTACCCTCTCCCTTGTTACTGTTTTGCCCTTTATGTATTTGTAGAAGCTCTTTGGATTCTCCTTTGCCTTATCTGCCAAAACAATCTCGTGTCCCCTTTTTGTCCTCCTGATTTCTCTCTTAACTCTACTCCTCGACCCCCTATATCTTCAAGGGATTCACTTGATCCCAGCTGCCTATGCATGTCATGTGCCTCCTTCTTCTTCTTGACCTGGGCCTCAATATCCCGAGTCATCCAGGGTTCCTTACTTCTGCCAGCCTTGCCCTTCACTAAGAGGAATGTGCTTACCCTGAAACCTGGTTAAACATATTTTTGAAAGCCTCCCGCTTACCAGACTTCCCTTTGCCTTCCCACAGACTCCCCCAATTAACTTTTGAAAGTTCCTGCCTGATACCATCAAAATTGGCCTTGCCCCAATTTAGAATTTTAACTTTTGGGCCAGACCTATATAGCTCCATAGCTATCTTAAAACTAATAGAATTATGGTCACTGGTCCCAAAGTGATCCCTCACTAACACTTCTGTCACCTGCCCTTCCTAATTTCCCAAGAGGAGGTCGAGTTTTGCCCCCTCTCGGGCCATCCACTTACTGAATGAGAAATTCCTCCTGAATACACTCAACAAATTTCTCTCCATCCAACCCTCTAATACTATGGCTGTCCCAGTCAATGTTGGGAAAGTTAAAATCTCCTATTATTACCATCGTATTTTTTCTTGGAGCTATCTGTAATCTCCTTACATATTTGCTCCTCAATTTCCCGCCGACTATTTGGGGGCCTATAGTACAACTCTATCAAAGTGATTTCCCCCTTCTTATTTCTCAGTTCTACCCATATACACTCAGGGTTCATGGTGGGTTGGTATCAGGCTGAGATTTCTAACATTTCAACATCTCACCCTACCCAAGCCTAAATGTTTTGGGGGATTAAAATTCTCCTTGCTAACTCAGTTTCTCACTTCATACATGCTGCTTGACCTGCTGAGTATTTCCAGTATTCCTGTTTATATTTCAGATTCCCAGCATCCACAATAGTTTGTTTATTTTTTTGACCATGAAATGTAGAAAACTGACACAATGGGATAACCATTAAGCTTACTTTTAAAATCCCGAAATGTCCAGAATTATGGATAGCGATCGACCAGTGTGGACAGATTTGGTGTTGAAAGATCATGAGAGTCTTCAGAACTGGCACCATTTCATACCTAGCTTTTGATCTACCAGTTTCCTGTCTGAGTCTCCTGACTTGCTGTTGCTGCTATTTCAGACTGTTGTTGCTTATACTTCTATTTTACACACCACTTGTGTGTTATTTGTGGGTTAAATCTGCGGTGGAAGATTGAAAATTTCAGCAAATGTGACGCATTTTCAGATTTTCTTTCAGTAAAACAATTTGACTTCACAAATCCACAGAGTTAAAAATTTCTGAGTTCAAGTCTTAGAGTGGAAGGTGAACCCATAACCTTCTGATTTAGAGATAAGTGTGCCACAAGCTAAGCCACAGCTGACACTGCTCTTTCGTCCTGCTGCTGTCTTTTCACAGGACAACTGTTAATAGTTTAATGGCTGGTAAAATGCCCCATTGCCTTAGACAAGAAAATCATACCCAGAATGAGAAAAATCAATTATAAGGAAGGTAGTGAGGTGTCAGTCGTCACTCAATGGTAGCATGGTAGCTCTGAGAGCTACACTGTCAGAGGTGCCATCTTTTGAATAAGATGTTAAACAATCTGCCCTATAACGTGGACATAAAATATCCCAGAGCATTATGTTGAAGAGCAAGGGATTTCTTCCACTGTCCTGGCCATCATTTTCCCTTGGCCAACATCATTTTGACAGATTATCTTTCAACAGATTATCTAGTCACTATCACATTGTTGTTTTGTAGGACCTTCCAGTGTGCAAATTGGTTGCCACATTTCCTACATTACTTCACAGTGACTTCACTGTACAGTACAGTATTTCATTGACTGTAAAACAATATACAATGTTCTGAAGTCAATGAAAGGTGCTAAATGAATGCATCTTTATCTTTCTTTATTTCTTCAGTCAATTGGCTGAAGAAAATTGTAAAACATTTCTTCAGTCTGTCCTTTTAATTTAGTTTTAATTTAAAAGCAAGTGACATGTATGTTTGAGAACTGGAAGATAAGTGAATATCACAAGCTATATGAAATTGAAAGAATTTTATGGCTTGAAATATATACTTTATTGAAAAGAAATCTCAATTTGGAAATCACGGTGAACCCGAATTTCTAACCATCATTTCCATTGTACTGGGCTGTTGCTATAGTAACAACAAGCTTAATTATTTGAAGCTTTTACCTTTATGTCTCTGTTCCCTTTATGTAACATTTAAGAATTTAAATGAACACTGTCTTCTGAGAAACAGTAGTAAGGTAGCTGTGACAAATGTGTTGGAAAATTATCCATGATGGCATTTCAGTTTAAAATTAGTATGGTTCATTTCATCTGCACTGATCTGGTTGATTGGTGATAGTTTTTTTTATTTAAAATGATTAGACTGATTAGAATAGTGCTGAATATGTTAACAATTAAAAAATCTAGCACCTCAATGAAATTGGAAGAATAACATTGTATCAGATACAATAATTGGAAAGTACTTCCAAATGAGAACTTAGTAACATTAAAGAAAGTGACAAATGACATAGGTACAAAGTCAAGCTGGGCATAGTTTGGTTCAGCTCTGCAATTATATAAACTGCTGAATTTAAATCAACAGTGGTAATTACCCTGCCATATATAGTTAGCAATTTTTTTTTGAAACTACTATATTTTATGCATAGTTGCTTAAATCAAAAACTGCATCAATTAAAAATAATATTCTACTATGCAGAAATTCAAACTTATTTTCTAACGTAAAATATGACAATTATCACTTTGTTTAAATAATCTGGAGCTATATTTTCCCCAACAAACTCCCTGGGCGGGATCTTGAGCCTATTCTCTCCATCCGCAGGAATGGCAACGGGGGTTCAAGATCTGACAAAACCTGGAAATTGCGAATCTCGCCAGCGCGATCACGATTTCTGATTTTCATGCCCCTCACAGGTGAGGTAATTAGGTTCATTTTAATACATCCATATACATTTCCATTTAATTGTACAATCCCTTGCCATACATTCGCCCCTCTGGACGTGACGTGAACCTGTTGTGCATATCCCCCCTCCCCCCCCAGAATGTTAAGTTGAGTATAGCCCCCGGGGGGAGGGACATAGCCAGACAATGGCACACCCTAATGGGAATCTCATATGGTTGGGGGGGGGGGGGGGGGGGGGGGGGGGAATGGAACAACTCATTCATTTGTGGTGATGGCAGAAGTGGATGTGGGAGCTGGGGATGCCAGCGATGTTCAGGAGGAAGGAGAGTGGTTACTGGCATTGACTGTTTGGGAGTGCGGGGGGGGGGGGGGGGGGTGAATCTGATCACAGGGGCTTGATGGGGGTAGGTGGTAGTGCTGGCTCTGATGGGGGTGCGGGGGAAAGAGGTGGAATACCGGCACTGATCACGGGGTGGGGTGGTTGGGGGAGTGGGGGAGAGGTCATGATGTCTGAAGATCTGGCAAGAAAACCAGCCTGTTTCTCTGGAGAGAAATACATTGATTTTCAGTCAGATCCTGATGCTTTGCCATTTTCTGATAAGATTCCGCCCGCTAAATTTATTACAGATAACCTGCAGCCATTTGTATAAGTGGATACATTTTTTATTTGCTGACAGGGCATGTAACATCACCTAGGCAGAACGAAGAGAGGAAAATCCTGGATGGATCATCATATGCCATTAACAAAACTAGTCATTTTTCTTCCATTTCTGCTTCTGCGTCTCAGTATCATACTTTGTTTTATACTGCTTCTGTGACATGTCTTGGGATGTCCTATTTGGTTGAAGGTGTTACATTAATATAATTGTTGTTTTTCATTGTGAATTAATGGAAGGAGAAGTGGATTGTGTGAAAGGTTTGTGATCCTCCCAGCTAAAATTATCTCTCTATGTTTTGCCCAGGAAATAAAATGAAAACCTACCCTCAAGTCTCCTAAAATTTAATTCTTCTATAGGGCAGGCTGCAATAAATAATACTTGGGAACAACAGGTTGTAGTGTCATGAGTCATAATAGGAAATTACCTAGGCAAATTTTATTGTTGCAGATAAAATGAATCTGAAGTAGTCATGTGAGTTTAAAGTTTTCATTGGGTTCAATAATCCCTTGCATAGTTTTACTGTTTATTTCAGTTGAATTCCAGCGATGATGCTGTATTTGCACAGTGTTCTTTCTGCTGGACTGGGCAAGCACAGAAAGTTCTTGTACAAACCAATCATCCAGGTTTTGCGCGGATAGTAAGAGTTTGTACCCTATTTTTGTGTCGTCCATGATTAAAGTCAGCACTACCACCCACCCCCATCAAACCCCTGTGATCAGATTCACCTTCCCCTTCCCCCCCTGCACCCACAAACAGTCAATGCCAGTAACCACTCTCCTTCCTCCTGAACATTAAAATTCCACGTGCACCTTCCAAGATCACCTCATCCTGGCTCATCACTAAATCCAGCTGCAAAGTATCACATTCCTGCTGCTTACTTCTTCAGCTACTTCCAGCCATACCGGTTTACTTTGAAACTGGTCTCTCCCTAATCCATGGGCAGTTTAATGTCAGCAGTAAGGGTTCAGATGGTGGGCACAGAAGGGGATGACATTGCCATCTGGAAGAAAAGCAGTTGGCTGAATACAATTACGTGGCAACTGACCAAATATCAAGATGTAGGCATGAGGCCTGGCCAGCCAAGTCTTGGGGTGGGCAGGGAGGCACCAACTTGGCAACAGGGATATGGGCCAAATGTGGGCAATTGGGACTAGCTTAAGGGTTTAAAAAAAAGGATGGCATGGACAAGTTGGGCTGAAGGGTTTGTTTCCATGCTGTAAACCTCTACGACTCTATGAGGTGATGGGCACAATTTTTAAGCAGCAGCCACACATGATTGCAGTGCTTCTGAGCTTCCTGTATCACCATATCAGTCACTGTGAGGACACAACTTCTTGCAAAGAGCAGGAACCATCAAATCACAAAAGCAGGAGCCATTAATTCCCAGAGCTTATAGCTCCCAGAAGAGGAGTCATCAACTCCCAAAGCAAGAGTCATCAATTCCCAAAGTAGGAATCATCAACTCCTGTGTCCCCAGTGCATAATCAATGGAGCAGAGCACTAGGCTGCAAATAGGAAAAAAAGTCGGAGAGCAGACTAAGTGTGACCCTTGGTTTAGCAAAGCCTCCCTGCAGGTTCTCCTCCAAACTACATGGAAACCTCATGAAGCGCTGTTCCCTGTGGACGACAAGGAGAGACACTTCTGTCTGACAAAGAAAGTGGACAGTGATAGCTGCAGAGGTTGGCAGCTGTGAGGGCCAGCAGCTCACCTAGAGTGAAAACAGGTCAATGAACTCCTCCACATACTCAAGGTAAGAAGAGCTAATTGCTGAGAACGTTGTGGCTTTCATGTGGGTAACGTCGGATGGTTCTCATAATGGGGATGGATCGGCCAGCTGGGTGAAAGGACAGTTTAACCTAGCAGAAGTTGTATCATGAGAAATAACTACATGTGTGTAATAGGCAATTGCTTCTCAGTCTAAATGTCCTCCAAGTACCATGAGAGTGGACATGGAAATGAGGTGAGAGTGAGGCAGCTTTTGACCAAGTGTGACAACAAGGAACCCTAGCAAGACTGGAGTAAATGAGAATCAGGGAGAAACTCTCCGTTAACTGGAGTCATACCTGGCACAATGGTGGTTGTGGTTTTTGGAGGCCAGTCATCTCAGCTCCAGGACATCTCTGCAGGACTTCCTCAGGGTAGTGTCCTCGACCCAACTATCTTCAGCTGCTTCATCAATGACCTTTCTTCCATCATAAGGGCAGAAGTGGGGATGGTCACTGATGATTGCTCAATGTTCAGCACCATTCGCAACTCCTCAGATACCAAAGTAGTCTATGTCCAAATGCAGCAAGACCTCGACAATATCTAGGTTGGGGCTGACAAATGGCAAATAACAGTTGTGGCATACAAGTGTCAAGCAATGCCATCTCTAACAACAGAGATTCTAAGCATTGCCCCTTGACATTCAATGACATTACCATCATTGATTCTCCCACTATCAACATCCTAGGGTGATACCATTGACCAGAATCTGAACTGCACTAGCGATATAAATATTATGCAGGTGAGGCTAGGAATCCTACGACTATTAACTCAACTCCTGACTCCCAAAGCCTGTCTACAATCTACAAGGCACAAGTCAGGAGTGTGATGGAATACATTCCCCTTGCCTGGATAAGTGCAGTTCCAATAATACTCAAGAAATTTGACATTATCCAAGATAAAGAAGCCCGCTTGATTGCCATGATTTCCTCATTCACTCCTTCCACTACCGAGCAGCAGTAGTGTGTAAAGTTAAAGTTTATTTATTAGTCACAAGTAGGCTTACATTAACACTGCAATGAAGTTGCTGTGAAATTCCCCTAGTCACTACAGTTCGGGTAAATGCACTTAACCAGCACATCTTTCAGAATATGGGAGGAAACCGGAGCACCCAGAGGAAACCCACACAGACACAGGGAGAACATGCAAACTCCACACAGACAGTGACCCACGCCGGGTTCCTGATGCTGTGAGGCAACAGTGCTAACCACTGTGCTGCCGTGCCGCACAGTGAGTAGACAGTGTACCATATTCTCACCATGGTTCCTTGGATAGCGCCTTCCAAACCCACAACTGCCTTCTAGAAGGACAAAGGCAGCTGGCACATGAGAAGACCACCACCTGGGAGTTCCACTCCAAGCCACTCAACATCCTGATTTGGAAATATATTACCGTTCCTTCTGTGTCACTGGATCAAAACCCTGGAACTCCCTAACAGCACTGTGGGTGTACATACACCACATGGACTGTAGTGATACAAGAAGGTAGCACGCTACCACCTTCCAATGGACAATTAGGGATGGGCAATGAATGCTGCCCTAGCCAGCGAAGCCCACTTCCCTTGAATGAATAAAACAAAGTCCAGGAGCCCCCATCATGTGTCAGAGGGATGGATGCCAGCTGATTCGGGAATCATTTGATCATCATGTGGAGACTAATATTCCCCTTCTGCCTGCAGGAGAAAGGACCCACAACAGCAGAGAAAGGTCAAAGACTGGGGGAGGTGAGCTTGACATTAACAATCTGACACCTAACAGAGAAGGAATTGCTGGACGTCTTAAAGCACATCAAGGTGGATAAATCCCTGGGACCTGATGAAGTGTATCCCAGGATATTGTGGGAGGCTAGGGAGGAAATTGCGGGTCCCCTAGCAGAGATATTTGAATCATCGATGGTCACAGGTGAGATGCCTGAAAATTGGAGCATGACAAATGTTGATCCTTTGTTTAAAAAGGGCTGCAGGGAAAAGCTGGGAACTACAGGCCGGTGAGCCTCACATCTGTGGTGGGCAAGTTGTTGGAAGGTGTTTTGAGAGACAGGATCTACAGGCATTTAGAGACACAAGGACTGATTAGGGACAGTCAGCATGGCTTCATGAGTAGAAAATCATGTCTCATAAATTTGATTGCGTTTTTTGAAGGGGTAACCAAGAAAGTAGATGAGGGCAGTGCAGTTGATGTTGTCTACATGGACTTTAGCAAGGCCTTTGACAAGGTACTGCATGGTAGGTTGTTGCATAAGGTTAATCTCATGGGACCCAGGGTGTGGTAGGTAAATGGATACAAAATTGGCTTGATGACAGAAGCCAGAGGGTGGTTGTAGAGGGTTGTTTTTCAAACTGGAGGCCTGTGACCAGCAGTGTGCCTCTGGGATCGGTGCTGGGTCCACTGTTATTTGTCATTTATATTAATGATTTGGATGAGTTTGCAGATGACACCAAGATTGGTGGCATAGTAGACCGTGAAGAAGGTTATCTAGGATTGCAATGGGATCTTAATCAATTGGGCCAGTGGTTGACGAATGGCAGATGGAGTTTAATTTAGATAAATGCGAGGTGATGCATTTAGGTAGATTGAACCAGGGCAGGACTTATTCAGTTAATGGTAGGGCGTTGGGGAGAGTTATGGAACAAAGAGATCTAGGGATACAGGTTCATAGTTCCTTGAAAGTGGAATCACAGGTGGACAGAGTGGTGAAGAAGGCATTCAGCATGCTTGGTTTCATTGGGAAGAACATTGAATACAGGAGTTGGGATGTCTTGTTGAAGTTGTACAAGACATTGATAAGGCCACACTTGGAATACTGTGTGCAATTCTGGTCACCCTATTATAGAAAGGATATTATTAAACTAGAAAGAGTGCAGAAAAGATTTACCAGGATGCTAACGGGACTTGATGGTTTGAGTTATAAGGAGTGACTGGGACTTTTTTCTCTGGGGCGTAGAAGGCTGAGGGGTGATCTTATAGAGGTCGATAAAATTATGAGGGGCATAGATCAGGTAGATAGTCTATATCTTTTTCCAAAGGTAGAGGAGTCTAAAACTCATAGGTTTAAGGTGATAGGGGAGAGATACAAAAGGGTCCAGAGGGGCAATTTTTTCACACAGAGGTTGGTGAATGTTTGGAACAAGCTGCCAGAGATAGTAGTAGAGGCAAGTACAATTTTGTCTTTTAAAAAGCATTTCGACAGTTACATGGGTAAGATGGTTTTAGAGGGATATGGGCCAAATGCAGGCAATTGGGACTAGCTTAGGAGTTTAAAAAAAAGGGCGGTATGAACATGTTGGGCCAAAGGGCCTGTTTCCATGCTGTAAACCTCTATGACTCTAATGATGTAGACAAAATGAGGCTCTCTTCCTGATTGGAGTAGAGAGGCTGGATTATAGCAGATGGCAAGATCCAAGTGCAGCAGGAAGAGAGCGAGGAGACCTCAGCATTAGTGTCCACCACTGTGCAAAAAGAAATGCATATCAGGCATAGGTGGGGAGTCGGAATGCAAACACACGAAATAAGAGGAGTGGACCATTCGGCCCCTCAAGCCTGTTCCACTATTCAATAAGATCATGGCTGATCGGATTGTGGCCTCAACTCCACATTCCCGTCTACACCTTTGACTCCATATTAGTCAATAATCGATCTACCTCTGCCTTAAAAATCTTCTGTGAGCCTGCTGCACTGCTATCCAGGGAAGAATGTTCCACAGACTCACAACCCTCTGAGTGAAAAGATTTCTTCTCATCTCCAACTTAAATGGGAGATTTCCTATTGTGTCCCCTAGTCTTTCCCACAAAGGGAAACGTCCGCCAGAATTCTACCACCCCACCCGCCAAGGACTCGGAGCAGGTGAGGGGCGGACAATGAAATGTCCGTTGACATCGGGTGGGATTTTCTGGTCTCAGGTCAAGCGAGGCTGTAAAACCCCCACCCATGTTTCAGCATCTATCCCGTCAAGTCCCCTCAGCATCTTAAGTGCTTCAATACCTCTCATTCCTCTGAATTATAATGAATACAGATCCAGCTTGTAAGACAGCCCTACTCTTATATTCCATTCCCCCACAATGAACAACAACATTCCAATTGCCTTCCTAACCACTTGCTGCACCTACACACTAACATCTTGTGGTCCATGTACCAGGACTTACAATACCTTAGAGCTCTATAATCTCTCTCCATTTAAATAATATTCTGCTTTTTTATTCTTCCTGCCAAAGTGGACAAGTTCATATTTTCACACATTATATTCCATTTGCCAAATCTTTGCCCTCTCACTTAACCTATCTATAACCCTTTGCAAGCTCCATGTATCCTCTTCATAAATTACTTTCCTACCTATCATTGTGTCATCTGCAAAGTTAGCAATCATGCATTCAGTCACTTTATCCAAGTCATTGATATAAATTATAAATAGTTGAGGCCCCAGTACTGATCCCTGTGGCACTCCATTCATCACATCTTACCTACTCGAAAATCCTTTATCTAACTCATTAATATAGACTGTAAACAGCTGAAGCACAAACTGATCCTTGCAGCATTCCACAAACTTCACCTTGCCATCTCAAAAATGATCCATTTGTTCCTATTTGCTGATTTTTGTCCTTTCATCAAACCTCAATCAATGTTAATATATTTTCCTCAATCCCATGAGCCCTAATTTTGAGTAGTAGCCTCCTATGTGACACCTTATCAAATGATTTTATGAACCCTGCTAGTTTTACACTTAAATATTTCTAATTGATTTGTCAAACAGAATTTCCCTTTGATAAATCCATTAAACTCTGTCTAATCATATTATGATTCTCTGTTACTGTGTCCCTGTTCATTTTTCTTACTATTGATGTCAGGCTGACTTCCTTGTAGTTCATATTTTCTCTCCCCTCTCTTGAATAGTGGAGTTGCATTTCCTAACATAGGAGTAGGCCACTCAGACCCTCTAGCCATTCAATAAACTCATGGCTAAATTGATTGTTACCTCAATTCCACATTCCCTGCTACCTCAATAACCTTTCACCCCCTTCCTCATCAAGAATCTATCCACTTTTGCCTTAAAAATATTCTGCTTCAGACCATCAATCTCTCCTTAGCTCTGACCTATCCCCTACCTTCGATTCTGCTCCACATTCTCCACCACCTTTCCAACAAAAATCCATCACATTTCAACCCCTCTTCAGCTCTGAAGAAGTCATAGAACTTGAAATGTCAACTCGGTTTCTCTCACCACAGATGCTGCCAGACCTGCTGAGCTTATCAAGCATTTTAAGTTTTTACTGCCTATTTATGTATACAATTTCCCTCACTGTAATGATGGTGGTGCAACTGAGGTATATATCAAACATATTTGTGTGTATGAGGCAAATTTTTAAAATTCAGCTTTATGCTACAGGCAGTATGCCTGGTTGGAACAGCAGGATAATTACTTATTTCAACCTTGCAAGTGTTTATTTTATGTAGAGCTAATGACTTTTGTTTACTTAAGTTCCCCTGGGATTTCTGATTAGAGTGAATGACAAGGGCATGTGATGATGTGGTTTAAAAAAAGCAGTTTGGAGTTGCAGTTCTAAATGGGAATTGTTTGAAGACAGAGGCTTCTGCAAGCTGCTCTGAAACTCTTTTTCTCTCTGAAAGCTTCAAGACTGTCTATTCGTGTTATAGCAAGTGTATTTATGGTTGCAAACTGTACTTAAAGTAGCATTTAGGTCTGTAAGAGGAATGTTGCTTATTTGGAACTGAAACAGTGATAAGTTAGAAATTAAAGTTGTTTCTTTTTCATTTTTAAATATTGTTCAACTGTTAATAGTTACAGAGTCATCAGAAACAGGCTCTTCAGCCTAACTTGTCTTTGCCAACCAGGTTTCCTAAACTGAACTAGTCCTATTTGCCTGCGTTTGGCCCATAATCCTCCAAACCTATCCTATCCATGTCGCTGTCCAAATGTCTTTTAAATGTTGTAACTGTACCAGTCTCTACCACTTCCCCAGGCAGCTCATTCTATATTCACACTACCTTGAGTGTGAAAAAGTTGCCCCTCACATCCCTTTTAAATCTTTCCCCTCTCACCTTAAACCTGTACCCTCTAGGTTTGGACTCCACTACCCTGGGGAAAAGACCTTGGCTATTCACCTTATCTATGCCCTTCATGATTTCATCCTCCTACACTCCAGGGAAAAACGTCCCAGACTACCCAGTCTCTCCTTATAATTCAAAACTTTCAGTCCTGATAACATCCTTTTAATCTTTTTTGCACCCTTTCCAGTTTTATAACATCCTTCCTATAGTAGGGTGACCAGAATTGTTTTTATACTCCAAATGTGGCCTTACCAATGTCTTGTACAGTTGTAACATAACATCCCAACTCCTCTACTCAATACTCTGACTGATGAAGGCAAGTGTGCCAAACACCTTCTTCACCAACCTGTCTACCTGTGATGCCACTTTCAAGGAACTATGTACCTGCATTCCTAGGTCTCTCTATTTGACAACATTTCCCAGGGACCATTGACTGTGTAAGTCTTGCCCTGGTTTGTCTTACCAAAATGCAGCACCTCGCATTTATTTGAATTATATTCCATCTGTCATTCCTCAGCCCACTGGCCCAGTTGATCAAGATCACGTTGTAGTCTTAGATCACCTTCTCCCTTTTCCGCTACACCACCAATTTTGGTGTCATCCCAAACTTACTAACCATGCCAGCCATATTCTCATCCAAATTGTTTATATAAATGACAAACAGCAGTGTACCCAGCAATGATCCCTGCAGCACACCGCTGGTCCCAGGTCTCCAGTCTGAAAAACAGCCCTCTACCACCATCCTCTGTCTCCTACCAGCAAGCCAATTTTGTATCTGATTGTCTAGTTCCCCCTGGATCCCATGTGATCTAACCTTACTGACCAGTCTACCATGCGGCACCTTGTCAAAGGCCTTGCTAAAATCCATCTAGACTATGTCTATGGCACTGGCCTCATCTATTTTCTTGGTCACCACTTCAAAAAATACTCACAATAAGCAATAAAATTCTATTATCTTTCCTAATTACTTGCTCTACCTACATGCTAACTTTTGTGATTCATACACGGAACACCCAGATTCTTCTGCATTTTAGAGCTCTGCAATCTCTCACCATTTAGATCATACATTTCTTTTTTATTCTTCCCGTCATTCCACATCTTTGCACATATATTCCATTTGCCAGGTCTTTACCCACTCACTTAACCAATCTACATCCCTTTGTAACCTTCTTATGTCACTTCACAACTTACTTTTCTATCTATTTTTGTGTTGTCAGCAGAATTAGCAACCATATCTTTGGTCCCTGCATCCAAGTCATTTATATAAATTGTAAAATGTTTAAGTCACAACAATGATTCCTATGACACACCACTTGTTATATCTTGCCTACCTTCTAATCTATTGAGATTGTTCTAGAATCTAGTGGATTCCGGAAGATTAAAAACGAATGCATCCATCATTTCTGCAAACACTTCTTTAAAACTTAGGATGTAGGCAACCCAATCCAGAGGGTTTGTTGGTTTCCAGTCCTTTTCCTTATTCCCCATTATAATTTTTTTCTGCCTCTAATAAATTCATTTTGACTTTTGCTAATCTCTTCCCTTTTACATATTTATAAAAGCTCTCACAATCTGTCTTTACGCTTTTGACGTTTTGGCAAGGTGGCAAGTGCGCTAGGCAGGATAGAGAGAGGGAGGTGGGACAGAGTTATGCATGACAGGATATCAATATCAGCAAGTGTACTCCCTTTTCCTGACCTGTTCAGGTCATTAAACTGCTTCCTGCACTGTGCGTCCAAGATTAGGCACAATGTTCCTGTTATTCACTTCTGCAGCAACCTCTAACCACACATTCTCGGTGAGGATTTTTCTCGCCTGTGCTGGGGAGTAACATGTCCCCATTTCTCTTAACTGCATCTAGAAGTAATTCAAGTGAAGCATCATTGAATCTAACACTGAGTTTGTTCTTTGTGAATCTATACTAAATACCTCCTGGCTCCACCAAATTCCATTTCTGCATTGCCGCTTTTAATAATTAACTTTAGATTACATCATGCAGATAGACATCATGTTCGCTGCGTGGATTGGTGATTCAAAAAGTAAAGTTTATTGATGAAGTCACATTGAAATTGGAGAATTCAAGCTGCTAAGTTTACTTCCGAGTTTTGCATTGCTATCCCATCTCACACGCCCTCTCACCTCCACTTTACATTCATGCCAAAGTATTGATATAATAAACTAAGTTAGATCAAACACATTGCAGGAGAATTTGAGACATTCTACTTGGAAGGGAGTATTAACACACCAAAATTGATGGGGATGGTGATTTACTTACTGTCATATTTCCACTGTTGCTGTGGTTGCTGCAGGCCTACTGCTGGATGGCCCTGGTACTTACTGGAGTCATTTTAACATATAGATTGGGTACAATTTTAGGGCAGTACTGTGTGGGGCATGCAAGCAAATTTTATAGTATTTGTGTATTATGTCCTGTTTTCTTCAAAAGGGTCTGTAAACCCAGTTAATTCCTTTTACCATATCTTCACACACATGCTTTTTTCCCCTTTTGGAAATAGTGGGGAAGTGGTGGGAGGACTCCGGAGCTGATTATCAGCTCATTGAACTGTGTTATGAACGTTCCATCCAGGGCCAACAAGTCCTGGCGTTAGACTTAAACACAGAGTTCTAGTCCGGAGATAAGGATGCAACCACTGTGCCACAAGACTTCCTACCCAGTTAATAAATGACTTTAAAAATACTTAAATAAAAGCATGGACTATTGATGTCAACAGGAGCTATATGTCATTTCATTTTACGCTATCATGGAGAAGTGATGTGATGATGTTCGCAACATTATTGACATACCGAAACATGAATGTTACATGTCACATACATACAAAGTGTGAGGAAAAAAATCTACTTCCTAAGAATGTGACAGTGATACCCCTTTAAATGCCATCTAAAATGCCAAGATTTATGTAATTTAGCAGTACACTTGTGCATATGTGAAAATGCACAGACAGACACACGCACTGAGTAAACCCACAGATAAATAAATGAGTAACTAGCAATTGCATTTTCCCAATATTACAGTATTACACTTGCATCGCTATGACTAAGTTCAGGAACTGATTGAGCAAGTGAGGTTTAAAAGTTCAAGACTATTTATTCCATAATTCTGTAAGCTGTGGATTCAGAAAAATAAATATATGGGCTACTTTTATCATAATATATGTTTATTTCTATGCTGCATTTTCAAGGCTTGAGAAGGTTCTTTGCCTTGCCTTGCAGACATTATACCTGTCAAGTATAACACCTTTTATATTAATTTGCTGTCTTCTGGTGACAGCAGCTATTAAGGCTGCCATTATAAGCCTACACGTGGAGGTTAGGTTTATGTGTGTGGGTGGACAAGGAGCGGGCGAATGAAATGTTCTGTTACTTTTACCCCAACTCTAATAACAGATAATAATAGAGATAGACAAATATGCTTGTAATTACTCTACAAGAATAAATTTATCACTTGCATATTATAATCCTGAAACTTCTCTAAAGATAACAACCCAGATTTTCCACCATTTCAGACCATCAACTGTGATATGAAGGCAATGCTAGAGGCTAGAAGAATGGGTCAAAATCAGCAACCATGATTCCCCTTCCACTTGGCAACATTGAACCACTTTCTGTTGGATATAGAACATCCAGTAATGTTCTCACATAATGGTCTCACCCAAAACTAGCAACAAGCTAATTATATGATATTGAGCAGTATAATTATCTGAATGATAGAACAGAAAGGAGAATGCAGACCCTCTTGAAACTGCACTACACATTTTGAATTTCAAAGTAAGTAATATATAATTTTACAAGATATTTTCCAAGAGATTTTTGTGTTATTAGAACATTGCTGGCAGTTTTCAAATATTTCTTTACAAGTTGTCTCCATGATTTCAAGTGCCAGCTTGGGATCATGTTAGGAATCCTGTTGTATTTATACTTCTTGGACCGAGGAAGAGAATGAGGGGAGGAGGAGTGGGGAGGGTTTGCAGGGGTGGGTCAGGTGGAGTGGTGTGCTTAGCTCAGTTTGCCAGGTGATTCGATCCTCGTTCAGGCTGACGTAGACTTGGGCCTGCATCCTCACCCTGCCCCTGTCATAAAATCACAGCAAATGTTCAAGTATGCTACCTGGAGAAGAAAAGAAGTGAGAGACAACTACACCACCACTGTATTTATTGAACCATCAACTACCTTTCAAGATACACATATAAACAGAATCTAACTCAATTTACCGGATAAGCACTGCATGCTTCAAACATTCTTCCGGCAATACTTGGTAACAAAGGTCAACATTGCTTTTCATTTGTACATGTCAAGATCCTTTCGATGCCCAAAGGAAACATAATTCATAATTGCAAATGCTGGAAAATCGCAGCAGGTCTGACAGCATCTGTGGGGAGACAGCAGTGTCACCATTGAGTCAGGATGACAGTCATCCTGCCTTGAAACGTTGGCTCTATTCTCTTTCCACAGATGCTGTCAGACTTGCTGAGATTGTCCAGCATTTTCTATTTTTGTTTCAGATTCTAGTATCCGCAGTATTTTGCTTTTATCATTCACAACTGCCTGTCTGCCAAACATAGGTGAATTTAAGGCCCATGATGATTGCCATGCACAGTCAGACCTCTGCCCCGTAAATGACCTGATGCATGCTGCCTAGTTTTGGCTAATAAAAGGAGAGAAACTGTAATAACTCCATGGAGACGAAAGTCCCATCACCAAGTTACGTTATTTACACCATACATCTGTACACAGCCAGCTCTCCAGTTGCTCCCTGTTGAATGTAGGCTTGGAGTCTGACACACGCGATTCAAACAGGGAGCATGAGGCTCCCTGATTTAACAGTCAATTAAGACTCATCAGGTATCTGTTTTAGGTCTTTTAGGTAAGACTCATCAGGTAGTTCATACTCTAGCAAGCCAACCTCATTAGCTTGGCTGAAGTCATCACACTCCTTCCCTCCAAAGTCCGAGGAACCCCTTGGTTTGCTTCCCTCAGGGGTCTTTTGCTCTGCTTGAGCACCGGGTCAGGATCCTCCAACTCGGTCTCTGATGTCGGCGGTGTGCAACGGTTGGGCGCCTGTCTCTTCTGCCGTGAAAGCTGGAGGTCTGGTTCCTCGTCCACTTCAGGTGGTAGGGGAAATCGCTGCAGCTACTTCCTGTGTCCATTTCAGTCCCTGAGGTCCCCATCAAGGGTGCAGGGAAGGCGGTACTGGCTTGTCAAGGGGGACTCTGCTTGTCCCTAGGATGAACACAGTAAGAAGTCTCACAACACCAGGTTAAAGTCCAACAGGTTTATTTGGTAGCAAATAGACACCTCCAGATGCTGAAAGATGCCCTCATAAGAACAGGATATGGTGCTCGACTCATCGATCAACAGTTCCGACGCGCCACAGCGAAAAACCGCACAGACCTCCTCAGAAGACAAACACGGGACAAGGTGGACAGAGTACCCTTTGTCGTCCAGTACTTCCCCGGAGCGGAGAAGCTACGGCATCTCCTCCGGAGCCTTCAACATGTCATTGATGAAGACGAACATCTCACCAAGGCCGTCCCCACACCCCCACTTCTTGCCTTCAAACAACCACGCAACCTCAAACAGACCATTGTCCGCAGCAAACTACACAGCCTTCAGGAGAACAGTGACCACGACACCACACAACCCTGCCACAGCAACCTCTGCAAGACGTGCCGGATCATTGACACGGATGCCATCATCTCACGTGAGAACACCATCTACCAGGTACACAGTACGTACTCTTGCAACTCGGCCAACGTTGTCTACCTGATACGCTGCAGGAAAGGATGTCCCGAGGCATGGTACATTGGGGAAACCATGCAGACGCTACGACAACGGATGAATGAACACCGCTCGATAATCACCAGGCAAGGCTGTTCTCTTCCTGTGGGGGAGCACTTCAGCAGTCACGGGCATTCAGCCTTGGATCTTCAGGTAAGCATTCTCCAAGGCGGCCTTCACAACACACGACAGCGCAGAGTCGCTGAGCAGAAACTGATAGCCAAGTTCCGCACACATGAGGACAGCCTAAACCGGGATGTTGGATTTATGTCACATTATCAGTAACCCCCACAGCTTGCCTCCTGGGCTTGCAGAATCTCACTAGCTGTTCTGTTTGGAGACAATACACATCTCTTTAACCTGTGTTTAATGCTCCCTGTACCTTTAAGACCTGGCTGGCTTTAGGGATTCGCATTCTAATCAGTATTCTGTAACTTGATTTTGTGTCTCTGTGCACTGTTTGAGAGCACATTTCCACTCCATCTGACGAAGGAGCAGCGCTCCGAAAGCTTATGGTATTTGCTACCAAATAAACCTGTTGGACTTTAACCTGGTGTTGTGAGACTTCTTACTGTGTTCACCCCAGTCCAACGCCGGCATCTCCACATCCTGTCCCTAGGGTTGCAGAGCGGACTCGACTCCGAAATGGGTGGAGAGCTTGAGGCCCGGACCTGGTCCAGGTGTTTCCTTATCACTGCCGCGCCTATGTGTACTTGGTAGGATACCGGTCCGGTCCTGGACTCGACTGTTCCGATTACCCGGGCGAGACCATTTGCATAATTTATGACCCAAACTCTCTCCCCCGCTTCAAAGTGCTCTCTCGGCGAGTGTTGTTATGGCCCCTGCATTGGGCTTCCTGGTGTCTTTCCATCTTTCCTCCCAGGTTTGGCAACAGGCTCAGTCTGTTGTCGGGCCGTCTGCCCATCAGTAACTCTGCTGGCACAGTTCCCATGGTGGCATGTGGAGTGGTCCTATAGTCAAATAACCACCTTGAGAATTTCATCTCTAATAAGGCCGCTGGCTGTTTTTTCAACTTGGCCTTTAACGTCTGGACTGCTCTCTCCACTAGCCCGTTTGATGTCGGGTGATAAGGTGCCGTCTTGATGGCTGGATCCCATTTGATTTCATAAATTTTGTGAACTCTAGGCTGGTAAATACAGAACCATTATCGGAAACTAATACCTCTGGGATCTTGTGCGTTGTGAACGAGATGACCAGTTTCTCAACGGTTGCCGTCGTGTTTGCCGAGTTTAGTTAATAGATGTCTAACCACTTGGAATGGGCATCTATTATCACCAGAAACATGGACCCCATAAACGGGGCTGCAAAATCGACATGGAGTCGCGACCATGGTCTGCCTGGCTATTCCCACGGGTGCAGCGGGGCTGCTGGTGGTGTCTTCTGCCCCTGTTGGCACTTCCCTACCAATTTTGCTACGAATGCATCCAGACCTGGTCATCGGACGTAGCTCTTGGCCAGCATCTTCATTTTTGATACTCCAGGGTGCCCATGGTGTATTTTGGCCAGTATGTCCCGACGGCCCTGCCTTGGGACGATGACCCATGATCCCCACAGCAGTATCCCATCTTCTACCGGTGATCTGCTCCCTCCTGCTCCAGTATGGGTAGAACTGCGGATAGACCGGTCTTTCCAGCTGCCCTATTAGCACCAGGTGCTTTACCTTCACCAATACACGGTCTTTCTGCGTCCACTGGTGTATACTGTGTACATCCACCGGGAGGGTATCCATAAAGTTTAACGTTATCACGGTCTCCTCCATTCTGAGTAGCAATGGTGGGGTGTCCGGTAACGGTAGCTGGCTTAAGGCATCAGCATTTGCCACTCTAGTCCCTGGTCGGTGCTCAATTGATACTGATATGCCGCCAGCAATAATGCCCAACGCTGGATCCGGGCTGACGCTATCGGCGGCACTGCTTTGTCTTCCTTCAGTAGGCCCAGCAAGGGTTTAATGATCTGTTATGATCGTAAATTTTCACCCATACAAATACTGTGAAATTATTTGACTGCGGAGATTACCGCCAGTCCTTCCTTTTCAATCTGGGCCTACGCTATTGGCCGTTCTTGTCCGTTCTGCCACCTGTGTGCCAGGACTGCGTCCACTCCATATGGGGATGCGTCACAGGTGAGTACCAATTCCTTCTTGGGGTCATAATGTACCAATACGTTTTTCAGATGAGAGTTGCTGTTTAATTTTCTTGAAGGCTCTATCCAGGTGGACCGACCATTCCCAAGTTTGTCCCTTTTTTAGCAACTGGTGGAGGGGATCCAGAATGGAGGCCCTATTCTGTATGAATTTCCTGTAGTATGTTACCAGTCCTAAAAACAACTGTAGCTCGTGGATGTTTGTGGGAGCCGGGGCATCTTTTATTGTTCGTACCCGATCCTCCAGAGGATGCAGGCCCGACTTATCCACTTTGTACCCGAGGTAGGTTACTTGTGGTGCTAAAAAGACGCATTTCGCCCTTTTCAGACGCACACCCACTGCTGCAAATCTCCTGAGAACTTCCTCCAGGTTCTGCAGATGTTCCGCCCTTGTTTTACCGTAATGAGAACATCATCTAGGTAAATGGCAACTTGTGGTAACCCCTGTAGGATGCTCTCCATGGTCCTTTGGAATATGGCGCAAGCTGACAAAACCCCGAAGGGCAATCTTTTATACTGGAAGA
The DNA here is from genome assembly GCF_964213995.1 of Mustelus asterias. Taxonomy (NCBI): domain Eukaryota; kingdom Metazoa; phylum Chordata; class Chondrichthyes; order Carcharhiniformes; family Triakidae; genus Mustelus; species Mustelus asterias. Next base: position 104,876,125 of record NC_135805.1, read on the forward strand.
GACCTTTCAGCATATTTATTGTGGCAAATTTTTGCTAATCCTCGTCCAGACGTAGTTGCAGGTATGGGTGGCTCATGTCCAGTTTTGTGACTAGGGGTCCTCCTGCCAACTTTGTGTACAAGTCCTCAATCCTGGGAATTGGCTATTTGTCTAGCTGAGAGGAACGATTTACCGTCTGTTTGAAATCGCTGCAAAGGTGCACCGAGCCATCCGGCTTTAAGATAGGAACCACGGGTGCCGCCCATTCTGCGAACTGGACCGGTTTTATTATTCCTTCATGCAGTAATCTTTTGATTTCCGCATCGACCTTTTCCCTTAATGCAAAAGGTACCGGTCGGGCTTTGCAAAACTTTGAGACAGCCTCCGGGTCAGCGTGCAATTTTGCCTTGACGCTTTTGATTGTCCCTAGGTCTTTCCGAAAAACCTCCGGATATTTGCTCAGGGCCTCACTCAGGCGACCATTTTCCAGTTGGAAGAGATTTGTCCAATCTAGCTGGATCTCTTTTAGCCAATTTCACCCTAATAGGCTCGGTCCTGAACCTTCCACTACCATTAATGGGAGCCTAACTAATTGTTTCCTGTAAGCAACTGGCACATGGGTTGTACCCATCACTTTCAGTGGTTCCCCCGTATAGGTCCTCAGCCTTGCCGAAGGTTTGGTCAGGGCTAAGAGTTGGAGTCTAGTGTGTATCTTGTTAAACACTGTCTTCCCTGTGACCAATACGGCTGCGCCTGTGTCGACCTCCATTAAAATTGGACGTCCATTCAGTCTCACTGACAATTTGATGGGTTCTGATTTTGTCATCGCTACGCACAGTAGCTGTTCCTCATCAGAGGTAGGGGAAGCTTCCAGGTTGTGCATTCTTCTGTCCCTTGGCCTACGCGTTCTTTTCGGCCATGTTGGTTTAGGAGACTTGCTTTTCCTCTGTGTATCCTGACAGGGCTCTACAGGAACTGCTGTCACTCTGGGCTTAACCTGACCCATGTCTAAGTGCAGTTCTATAGGCGGACTTGGGCTCCCTCGTATCCGAATCCTTCCGCAGTGCTGCTATGAAGTGGCCTGCCCCGTAGTGGTAGTCCCCTAACCCAGTCTCCCTGGTGTTAGCCTCTACCTCCATCGGAATACCTTGGAGCTCATGCGCTCCGCTTGCAGCCTTTTTCTAATGACAAGGCCAGCTGCAATGCCTGTTTACAGTCCAGCTGGGCCTCCGCCAACAGGCGTTTCTGTATAGTCCTATCGTTAATTCTGCACACCAATCGGTTTCGGAGCATCTCATTGACTGTCCCCCCGAATTCGCAAGCCTCCACCAGACTTCTTAGCCTTGTTAGGAAACTGGTGATTGACTGCTTCGCTTCTCTAAATGTGGAGTAAAAATGTACCTCCGCAGGATCAGGGATGGCTTAGGGTCATAACATTTTTGAACTAAGTTTAACAGCTCTTGGAAGGACTTTGTGTCCAGTGCCTTCGAGAAAGTTAAACTGCGCATAATTGAAAAATCTGCTGGTCCACATGCAGTCAGCAAGATAACCCTTTGCTTCTCATCTGAGGTTATGTCGTTTGCCCTGTAGAAATACTTCATCCTTTCCACATATTGGGCCCAGTCCTCCACTGCAGGGTCAAAAGAGTCCAACTTCCCAAACAGCGGCATATTTTCTCAACAATGGCTTACCCTCAATATGTGCGGTGATTTAGCAAGTTCTTTCAGGTCACTGTTTTTTCCTCGTCGCCACTGTAATAACTCCACAGAGGCGAAAGTCCCGTCACCAAGTTACTTTATTTACACCATACATCTGTACACAACAAGCTCTCCGGTTGCTCCCTGCTGAATGCAGGCTGGGAGTCTGACACACCTGCTTCAAATAGGGAGCATGAGACTCCCTGATTTAACCATCAATTAAGACTCATCAGGTAGCTCTTTCGGGTACCAACATAATAAACTAACTCAAATTAACTGAGGGACAAAGTAAAAGGGGCAGCTCCCCAAAAGGAAGGGGGGAACAGCCCGAACCAAAAACAAAGTCGAAAGGAAACTTAAAACATCAAACCAAAAGGTGATTATCGGGGTCGATAATAAACCCCAGCCCCTGCGGTGCCCAGCGGTCGCGGAAGGCGTCAACTGCGCCCGTGGACACCGCATGCTCCCTCTCCAGGGACACCTGGCCGCGAATGTAGCCGCGGTAGAGGGGCAGACCGTCAGGATGGATGACCCCGTCGATCACCCGCTGCCTGGACCTATTGATGGCGCGTCTCGCCAGGCCCAGGAACAGGTTCAGTTCATACTCTCGCAAGCCAACCTTATTAGCCTGGCTGAAGTCACCACAGGAACATAGGGAAATTCGCAAAGAAACATAGGAAATAGGAACAGGGACAGGCTATTCAATGTTTTGAACCTGCTCCACCATTTGGTATAATCATGGCAAATCTAATTCTGCCTCAACTACACCTTCCCACACTACTCCCGTACCCCTTAATTGCTTTATTATTCAAAAAAAACTTGGTCTTGAATATGTTCAATGACTAAGCATCTACACTCCTCTGAAATAGAGAATTCCAAAGGTCTTCAACCATTTGTATGAAGAAATATCTCCTCATCTCCGTCCTAAACGTTCAACCCCTTATTCTGGAACTATCACTTCTAGTGCTAGACTTCACAGCCTGGAGAAAAAAAATATGCTCCTAACATCTATCCTATCAAGCAAGATCATCCATCGTTTTCTCAATTCCAGAGAACATAGTACCCATCTACTCAATCTCTCCTTATAGGACAATCATCTTATGCCAGGAATCAGTCTATTGAATCTTTGTTGCACTCCCTCGAAGACAAGCATATCCTTCCTTACTAAAGAGACCAAAAATATACGAAGTACTCCAACTGTAGTCTCAACTTATCACAGAATTACAGAAAGGTTTCTTCACTCTTATATTCTAATCCAGTTGTGATAAAGGTGTACATACCATTTGCTTTCCTAATTGATTCACATGTCTGCATGTTAGCTTTCTGTGATTTATGTACAAGTACAACCAGGTCCCTCTGAAAATCAACATTTCCCAGTCTCTCACCATTTAAAAAATATTCTGCTTTTAGAGTCATAAGGCAGGATTTTCCCACCCCTCTGCCCTGGTCAGGTAGTGTAATGGGGTGGGAAATATTAGCGAGAGGTCTGTGCCCGATTTCTCACCTCTCACTATTTTGCCGGCCCCATTCTGGCAGCAAAATCAGCCTTGCACCTGGGAAGGCTGGCTCAAAGGCAGAGATTGTTGAAGTATTGGATCAACATCTGAACCTTAAGTAAGAAAAGTGTTACCACAATAGCACTCAGGTGTAGTTAACTAGAATTCAGTTACAAATGAAACAATTGGAATTGGAGTTGGAAAGACATCTCCTTGGAGGAGAGGTTGTTTGAGTGGTAATGTCACTAGACTTGTAATCCATAGGCCTAGGCTCATGCTCTGGGAACACAGGTTCAAATCTCACCACAGCAGCTCGGTGGAATTTAAATTCAATTAAAATATCTGGAATTGAAAGCTAATTTCAGTGATATTGATGATCGTGAAATTATTATTGACTGCGATAAAAACCCCATGCGGTTCACTAATGTCCTTTAGGGAAGGAAATTTGCCTTCCTTACCTGGTCAGGCTTATATGTGACTCCACTGATTCACAGCAATGTGGTTGACTCTTAAATGCCCTCTGAAATGGTCTAGCAGGCAAGCCTTTCAGTTCAAGGGCAATTTTGGATAGCTGGCCTTGCCAGAGACACCCACATCCCAAGAAAGAATTGTTTAAAATTAAAGATAGCGAAAATTGAAAAAACTTGAGTTCCAGACAATGAAAGAATAGGGAAACCTTGAATTTCAGTGGGACAGAGAGGGAAAAGAAAGAGAAAAAGAAAGGGAAATGCATAAATTTGAATTAGAGTGACAAAGAGGGCAGAAGACAGAACATTTGAACTCAATAGAGCAAAGCTTAGATTATAGAAATAGAAGGAGACAGAAAAACTCAATTATATCTCAGGGTTGATTCCTGATTTGGCCAGCAATATAGTGAGAAAGAAGTGGAAGTGTATTTTGTGTCATTTGAAAAAATTGCTACAAAACTGTAAGGACCGAAAGAAAGTTGGACAGTTCTGTTTCAGAATGTGCTTTTGGCAAAAGCATTAGATGCGTTCTCATCTCTTTTAGATGTGCAGTCCAGTGATTATGATACAGCAAAAGCTGCAATTCTCAGTGCACATGAATTAGGACCAGGGGGATATAGGCAATTGTTCAGAAATCTAAGGAAGAAACAAAATAAGACATTTGTGGAGTTTGCTCGAGAAAAGGAAATTATATTTGATAAATGTCATTGTGCCATGAACGATGAACAAGATTTTGAAAACCTTAGAGGTAATCCTAATGAAAGAATTCAAAAATAATGTTTCTTTAGAAATAAGGTCCTACACAGAAAGCCGTAAATTTTCTAAATAAGGCCAATTGCTCTAATGTCTGACAATTACAAATTGTCTCACAAACATGGAGAGATAAGAGATCTGATAATGAACAGAACACTTGTAACAGTGAGGGAGTTAGCAGAAATGAAAATTCAAATATTCCTCAGAATGATAAGGAAAGACAGTGTAGAGGATAAGTATGATTTAAGGGGAACAACATGTTATTTTCCTCATTGGAGACGACCCGTGAAGGCAGATTGTTGGAAATTGAAAGTCAAGGTTGTTGCATTTGTGAGATTGTAAAGGGTGTCTTCAGAAAATGTTGTACCAGTAGCTTTGAATGTATTTACTGTTAGAATACGTCTGAGTATAGAATATAAAAAAGGTTTTATGTTCAAGGGTGAAATATCCCACATATGTCCAGTAAAACAGGGATGCAAAGTAATCTTTTTAGAGATATGGGGTCAGGTTAATCATTGATGGTGGTGGATGATGGGAATCTCCTTCCAGACAGTTCACTATATAAAATTTGATACAAGGTATTAATGGAGGTTGCGAATCACTTCATTTTATTAAGTTAACATAAAATGCAGTTTAATTTCCAGTGTTATGGCTGTAGGGCTGGTGTTTTAATTTTGATCTTCTATTAGGAAGTAAAGTTGAAGAGAAAGTTCTGTGGTCTCCAGTAGTTCTACAAAAGTCCAGTGAAGTTGTTAAAATTGAAAATGTACAAGGGAAAATGGATAATATATAAAAATCCATAATTTTCTGTAATCTTGCTGTAAAAATTACTGTTTCAATGAAAGATGTGTCCAAAAAGCTAAATGTTCAGACTGATGAGGTTAAAAAGAGATTGGAACATCAGACTGAAAACAAAGGGTTAATGGCAGTTTGAGATTAATTGAAGCTATCTGAATTAATTCTGCATCCAGAACCCGAGCAGATGGTGTCAAGCATATAGCAGCACTCCTCAAAGCTGATGATGAAACAAAGGAAGGCATGGCTTTGAAGGTGAAAGAATCATAGAATTGCAAGGAAGGATTTGTGTTCCTGAATGTAAATTAAAACTTCAAAATGATGAAGCAGTCAGTCATGCAAGAAAATAATTGGATAAAGCTCTTGCTGAGTGGGAAAATGAAAAACAAAACCAATTTAAAAGAATTTGTGAACAGACTAGAAAAGGATATCAAGTTTTTTTGGCTGATCACTAACATAACCTTATCAAAGTTCTTAAAGCAACTAAGGAGGATTTCACTTGGCAAAAGAGCAAATTGTTTGCACAAAATGAGGGAGTGTAAATCTCCATATCATGGAAAAGAACACTGAAAATCTGAATCAAGGAAACAAAAATAACATAAACATAATCCTGCATTTAAACAGGATGAGGACAATTTAGACGTGTCGCTTTGTTAAGACTTTCTTTACAGACTTGGACTTTTAAAAACAATAAGACATTGGAGCTCAGGAGTTAAACAGGGTCGTGCAAAGGTGGTGTTAAAAAGTGACAGTGTAGTTTCTGATTTTAAAGAAGAACAAAATGAATAAATTAATCCAAAGGAGAAGAAGCATTCTGACAGAAAATTTCTTCGGGTCTATAATCGTCACCTGTTGATACCAGAAAGTCTGAGGATTATCAGAAGCCAACGTGGTTGTTCTTAACAAAGTTAACCAGACCAAGCCAAGAGTACAATTTTCTAACCAAGGACATGGAAATTCTGTGAAATCTACACAAAATGAGAAAGGAGATTTAATGTGATGAGTGACGGAAAGTAAAGCCTCCTGTAGAAAAATAAACTCTTGTTTGCAAGGAAGTTGGAATTCGAAGAACTTTAAATCCTAACTGTGACAGAAGTTTGAATGTGACGTGTTATTCAGCTTTTAATTTAAACACCTTCCAAGCATTCCAGTTTAATGAGACAAACAAGAACAGTTGTCAACTCTTTAATTCATCCAACAATTTCTTTCTTTATTTAACACTTCTGATACCTACTCAAACTTAAACAGTTGCAACTCATTAACTCTTTTACTGAACTTTAACTCTTAACTGAACATCAACTTTAACTGAACATGTAATTATTTAACTGAAAATAGATACTACCAGTTTTAGGGAAGTGGCCAAATCCTTTCTGATGTTGAATTTATCTTTGTCGTCTTCTCTGAGGAAAATTCCTTAAGGGCACTCTTCTTACAATGTTAATCTCTACAGAGTTGTCGCTGGCAAACAAAGGACTACAATGTCTTTTCTCTACAAATCCTCCATTTGCTTCCAGAAGACTCTCTGTCATAAAACCCAACTGTGTAACCAGAAACCGATCACATGGTTTGAACAGCCAATGAAATTACTTGTAATGATGACATTACGCTTAGTTCAGACTGCATGTTCCACACATAACAGCAATAAAATTTGAGGCCACTATGTGTGTTTGAATGTAAACAACTTTCCTTATTTAGTCAACACAAAGCTTCAGATCACAGTTTCCAGACCACAGTAACTTTGACCTGCATCGGGTTTTAATTACAAGTTGACCAAAAGTCCCAGCATGATTAACTCTCAGCCAGAATAGCCATTTTAAAGCCACTATTGCCATTATTGTTGTTAAATCATTGTTGTATACATTCTTTCTTCATTTACGGACGGCGTAACCCTTATAAAGTGGCCATGATAGACTGTTTAATAGTCTATCCAGGGGAGGCAATGGTGCAGTGCTATTGTCACTGGACTAGTAATCCTGAGAGCCATAGTAATGCTCTGGAGACCCGGGTTCGAATGACGGCAGAGGGTGGCCACATCTTCCCTGGCCTGTGCTCAAGCAGTTTAGGTTTGTCCCGATTTCTTATGGAAACTTGAAATCTGGGACTTTATCACTCAGGTCAGTTACCAGGCTGTAATTGATGATATTTACTGGCAACCATAAAGTGCTCCATTGAAAGGTGGAACTGTTATTACTTTGTAGATTGTGGAGTATGTTCCAGTAGGGACTATGGGATTTCAGATGGGTGCATTTCTTTTCTTTTTGATGTGCTATGTTAGTGGGGGTGCTTCATTAGCCAACAGTTGGAGCTGTTCTTTGAGGAGGAAATAGTCCCTGTGGACATCTAGATTTGTATAATACATGCTAACACAGGAAGCCACTTGAACCGTGTTTGTCTCAACCTTCAAGAACTAATCCTCATGAACACTTGGAGGTGGATATCTACCACATCTGTATGGTGACACCTGAGCCAGGTTGAGCAGCAGGACTCTGCTACTGGACAGACAAGGGCAAATGCATAATGGGCTCTGCTGCCTCAGATGGCCCAGTGTATGGTCAATTGTGATATTAAGGTCTGGTCATGAGTGAGTGGCTGGCCACAAGACTGGGCATGAAGTTCTTCCCTGGTCAATTCCCATCCACTTACTTAACCACTTACATTTTCCCTTGCCTGTTATTTTCATTGGGACTTTAAACTCACCTGCTTTACAGCAGCAAGTGCCATAAAAAAGGGGATATGTCCTCCTTCACTGTGATTCTGTTGGACTTCGATGACTGGAGCCAGGCATGCACTGCGCTGTCTGGGTCAGTCTGCATAGCCGTGCCAGAGAGGCATTAAGAAGTTTAGCAAGGTAAGTGAATAAGAGAAAAGGATGTAGCTGGCCCCAAGCCAGATGCCGGGCCTCAGGGTTCGTTCATCCCAAAGGTGGTGGAGATGCATCAGCAAACCCGGGGAGTTGTGGATGGACTGTCAGCAAACATGCTGTGACTGCAAGGCTGTTCAGAGGAGTCAAACAGAGTGCTGTCGCAGGAGGTGGTGCTGGCACAGCGTTTTCATCAGGCCAACACTGCAAAGTCTGGTGCAGGGATCTGGCCTCATAGAACATTACAGCGCAGTACAGGCCCTTCGGCCCTCGATGTTGCGCCGACCAGTGGAACCAATCTAAAGCCCCTCTAATCTACACTATTCCAATATCATCCATATGTTTATCCAATAACCATTTGAGTGCTCTTACTGTTGACGAGTCCACTACTGCTGCAGGCAGGGCATTCCACACCCTTACTACTCTCTGAGTAAAGAACCTACCTCTAACATCTGTCCTATATCTCTCACCCCTCAATTTAAAACTATGTCCCCTCGTGCTAGCCATCACCATCCGAGGAAAAAGGCTCTCACTATCCACCCTATCTAATCCTCTGATCAGCTTGTATGCCTCTATTAAGCCACCTCTTAACCTTCTTCTCTCTAACGAAAACAACCTCAAGCCCCTCAGCCTTTCCTCATACGATTTTCCCACCATACCAGGCAACATCCTGGTAAATCTCCTCTGCACCCTTTCCAACACTTCCACATCTTTCCTATAATACGGCGACCAGAACTGTACACAATACTCCAAATGCGGCCGCACCAGAGTTTTGTACAGTTGCAGCATGACCTCCTGGCTCCGAAACTCAATCCCTCTACCACTAAAAGCTAACACACCGTACGCCTTCTTAACAACCTGGGTGCCAACTTTCATGGGTGACAGGCTCCAGGCCATCCTGGAGACACAAAGCGGGCCATGGCAGAGACACAGCAGGCCATGGCTGAGTGTGTCGGGGGCATGTTAGAGATACTGCTGACCATGGGTGGGACTCTCGTTGGGATTCTGGAGACACAGCAGGCTTGTCTGTGGACCTCCACAACTTAGCCCAGTCTCACAGGGCTAATGATGAGGGGCTCCAGAGCTTGGCTTGCTCACAGAATGCTGTAGCCGAGGGGCTCCAGAACTTGACCCAGTCTCAGAGGGCCAGGGCTGAAGGATCACTGACCATGGGGTAGACGCATCTGGGCCTCCAGGACTGGCAGAGCCAAGTGACGGCAGAGCTCAGTCCAGCTACCCTGGCGTCCCATGGAGTGTGCCCGAGGACTATGGGCACTCTAAGAGAGGAGGAAAGGTTGGAGCCTATGCTAGGGCCTAGGAGACTGCGGACGTCCTGAGACCTTCCGATTCCCCCTTTCCTCACACCGGGGCTTCTCAGGGCCAGCTGGATGAACAGGGTGGCACAAAAACATCAGTGTCATCTGCAAGTCGGCCGGGGCTCTTCAGGTCTCGGACCCCAGGAGGCGGCCGTCAAGGGCATCACAAACAATAGGGCGCAGATCACAGCTGGACACTTCCACCTCCAATGTGCATCCTGGGTCATACTGGAGGGCACCTACAGAGTGGTCCAGGTAGCAGAATCGCATCTTCAGCAGGTCTATGCAAAGTTCTACTACAGACTGGGTGGTAGCGTGAGCCTCATTATAACGGGTCTCCGACTCGGTCTCAGGCCCCCGCACTGGCATCATCAGCCATGACCTCAGCACGTAGCCCTTGTCCCCCACGAGACATCCCGGCAGCCTGGGCTGGTCTTTAAAGAGCCCTGGAATGTCCAACCACCTCAGCACATACCTGTCATGGACACTCCCCGGGTGGTGTGCACAGACCTGCATGATGATCATCTGGTGGTCACATATGATTTGTACATTGAGGGAGTGGAACCCCATTCTGCTAATGAAAGGTTGCCCCTCACCTCGTGAGGACTGCAGGATGATGCATGTCCCATCCACTGCCCCCTGCACATGGGACATCCTGGCAATGGCGGTGAAGCCTGCAGCCCAGGCCTCCTGCTGAGCCAGCCCAACGCCAGAATGGATGTATTGGCCTGCCAGGGTGTACAAGGCATCTGTCACCAGGCGAACACCAGTCTGTGGACTGAGGCCTGAGAGATTCCACAAAGATCGCCACTGGGTGCCTGAAACGACACTGTTGCATAGAAATTTAGTGCTGCCATCACCTTAACTTCTACTGGCAGCGGGTGGCCGCCCCTCCCCTCAGATACCAGGTGTGCGAGCACCTCACAGGTACTGGACCATGACCTTGGTTAAATGGAGCTGGCGAAGGTACATAACCTCCGATAGCCCCTCGAATTATGTTCTGGTCTGGTACCGCCGAGGCCTCCACATCTTCCTTCTCCTGGCCACTTTGTCGGGAGATTGCTCTCCCACCTCATGGCCATCAGGAGCAGCCCCCTGCCCTCCTTCCTGAGGGCCTGCCACAGCCTATTCCTGGAATGGCCTACCATGTCCTGCAACTCCTGAGCCACCTCTTCCTCCTCAGCCACCACCATGATGGTCAGCTCTAGGTCAATAAGACCAAAATCCATTCTGCACGGTGGGAATTATAGAGAGAGAGATTGATAAATACATGTCATTGCTTGCAACTACTCCAGCAACACCCCCCTGCCCTCCCCCCTCCGTCTCGCAACCCTCACTGGGACGAGTATCCACACTTGTGGATGCTGGCAACACAACACAATCTGTGGTGCCATGCCTCACCTGATTAGGTTGCCTGCCATTGGCATCGTTAACATGGCAGGCAAGGCGAGTATGCAGGTTGGTGTGCGGGCGTGACCATTGCACTCCCTTGAGCCATTGCCATGAGTGCAACCACAGCATTCCTTTCCAGGTATGCGTTCCAGGTCAGGCATAGACTCCTTTTTATCACAAGATGGGTTCCCATTCAGAGTACATGCAGTATCAGTGACTATGTTAACCAAAGCACCCCTGCTTGGAGCACCAGCTGCCTGAACTGATGAGCCCTCAAACAGCACGTGGTGCACTTCCCCCTCCCTCCCTAAAACCCCAGCACTCAGTGCAGTCCTTCACCACACCCCACAGCCATAACAATGGAACAGCCCAGTGGCTGCAGACTGCAGCCTGACCAGCATTCAGGAAAGGAATCCACCCCACCCCCCAGAAACTACATGGAACATTCCTGGGCCTGGGGACAAAACTTCCAGCTCTCCAAGGACCTCCCCACTGCAAACAGAAATTTCCCAGGCCCTGTCTCCAATCTCCTCTGCACTCCAGGGGCTGCAGCTCCATAACACTTACCTCCTTAGTCCTGTTCAATGCTGCCATGCTATGTCCCAACTTTTATATAACTGTTGTAATCCCCACCAGCGTGACATCATGCTAGAGTGGGAGGGGAAACCAGCAGTGGCGGAGATTCTAGTAATGGACCCAATAATTAGATGGTAAGGTATGTAAACGCATGTTAATGTCCGTTACACTGATTTTCAGCATGGATCCGTCAATGCCAAAAAACGTAGGCTGAGAGACACGCACAGGGCCAGAAGCTCAGCACGAATTGCCCGCCGCTTGAATCTCCCAGCCCGCTGTGCTAATAAATGAACACAGCGGGATGGGAGAATCACCCCATCAGTAGCTGAAAACAGATTATTTTTTCTGTCTGATGGACTTGTTCAGACAGTCTTGGAAGTGTGGAGATATTTGTTATCATTTGGTGATAATTTTCTTAATTCTAAAGGGTAACATCAATAATTTTGAAAAGCAGGTCAAATAAGTGTGATGGATGGAAAAAGGTCATACTATCTAATTTGGATCAAGTAGTCTAGGAAGCCAGAGTAGCTGAACTGGTGCATCAGTACCGTGAGCTGCTGATGTGATTTTGGTTAGAGCTAAAGAAATGAATATTTGTAGTTTACAATGCATTAAGGGAAGGAAGTAGCAATGATCAATAAAAACAACTTCATCTACATACCTAGCCTAACACAATATTCTGTTAATTTCCTTTCTGAACTTACCCATTTGACCAAACTTTTAATCATCTCTTTTGTGTCAAATTTTGTTTGATGACGAATATGTGAATCATCTTGGGAAATGTTACTATGACACAGACAAACAAACATACAAATTAGGAGCGAGAATAGGCCATTCGGCTCCTTGAGCCTGCTCCAAAATTCATTATTATGGCTGATCTGTTTGTAACCTCGACTCCACATTCTGCCCATCCACTATAACGCTTGCCTCCCTTAATTATCAAGAGTTTATCTACCTATATTTAGTGACCTTGCCTCCCCTGCTGACCAGGGAAGAGAGTTTCACAGACTCATGACCCTCAGAGAAACTATTTCTTCTCATCTCCATGTTAAATGGGACACCCTTTATTTTTCAATGGTGTTCCTTAATTCTAATGTATTCTACAAGTGGAAACCTCTTTTCAGCACTGACTTTATCAAGTCCCCTCAGGCTCTGACATGTTTCAATAAAATCACCTTTCATTCTTCCAAATTCCAATGGATACAGACCCAGCTTGTCCAACCTGTGCGGCACGGTAGCACAGTGGTTAGCACTGCTGCTTCACAGCTCCAGGGACCTGGGTTTGATTCCTGGCTTGGGTCACTGTCTGTGTGAAGTTTGCACATTCTCCTCGTGTCTGCGTGGGTTTCCTCCAGGTGCTCCGGTTTCCTCCCACAGTCCAAAGATGTGCGGGTTAGGTTGATTGGCCATGCTAAAATTGTCCCTTAGTGTCTTGAGATGCATAGGTTAGAGGGGTTAGCGGGGTAAATATGTAGGGATATGGGGGTAGGGCCTGGGTGGGATTGTGGTCGGTGCAGACTCGATGGGCCAAATGACCTCTTTCTGCACTGTAGGGTTTCTATGATTCTATGATCACCCCAACACCCCCATCCCAGTTATCAGTCAAGTGAACCTTCTCTGAACTGTTTCTAGCGCATTTATATCTTTTTGTAAAGAAGGAGACCAACCTGTACTTTTTAGGTATGTTAAATAAATGGAAGTTGTTGTTACTATCATGCTCCACAACTTTGCTCACTACAACCTGCATCAGTAACTGTTATTTATGCAATTAAATGTCCTATCTTCTGTTGAAATGATCAAAATTCTATTCAATCAAAAAGTCACAATTTCAGCTGAAATGTAGATTTGGGGTTTTGTGAAATATTTGTATTAAAGGTAAATGAACTCCAGCTCACTGGGATCCAGTGGGCTGGATTTTACTGGGGCAGGTTAAGATGTGGGAGAATGCATGATATCGTGACAAAAGGCTTGGGGAAAGGACCGAAACATCTTTTTGTGACTTGATATTAGGAAGGCAGCCAGACTGGTGGGAGGGCCTTGCATGGAAAAATGGTGGGAAGATAATTATGTTTGTTAAACAGGCAGTTAACTCCTCTTTTACCAGGGATTTCCAATTTTATAATGAGCACACAGGAACTTTGCTGGGTGTTTTCTACAGGCCGCCCGATAGTAACAGGGATGTTGAAGAGCAGATAAGGAAACAGATCCTGGAGAGATGTAGTAATAACAGGGTTGTCGTGATGGGAGACTTTAATTTCCCAAACATCGATTGGAATATCCCCAGGGTAAGGGGTTTGGATGGGGAGGAGTTTGTTCGGTGTGTTCAGGAGGGTTTCCTGACACAGCATGTGGATAAGCCTACAGGAGGAGAGGCTGTACTCAATCTGGTACTGGCTAATGAGCCTGGACAGGTGTCAGATCTCTCAGTGGGGGAGCATCTTGGGGATAGTTATCATAACTCTATCTCCTTTACGCTAGCATTGGAAAGAGATAGGATCAGGCAAGCTAGGAAAGTGTTTATCTGGAGTAAGGGGAAATATGAAGCCATCAGGCAGGAGATTAGAGGCGTAAATTGGAAGGAGTTATTCTCGAGGAAAAGTACCAAAGTAAGGTGGCAGATTTTCAAGGAACGTTTGTCTGGAGTTCTGCATGACAACGTTCCGATGAGACAGGGAGGTTTTGATAGGTTACGGGAACCGTGGTGCACGAAAGCTGCGCTGAACCTAGTCAAAAAGAAAAGGAAAGCGTACAAAAGGTTCAGAGAGCTAGGCGATGATAGGGATCTAGATGAGTATACGGCTTGTAGGAAGGGACGCAAGAAAGAAATTAGGAGAGCCAGAAGGGGTCACGAGAAGGCCTTGGCAGGTAAGGTTGAGAACCCTAAGGCGTTCTATAAATATGTGAAGAGTAAAAGGATGAGATGTGAAGGAATCGGACCTATAAAATGTGATGGTGAGAAAGTCTGTACAGAACCGGAAGAAATAGCAGAGGTGCTTAATGAATACTTTACCTCGGTATTCACAGTGGGAAAAGACCTGGGTGGTTGTACTACAGGATTGCGGCGGACTGAAAAGATTGAGTATGTGGACATTAAGAAAGAGGATGTGTTGGAAATTTTGAATAGCATCAAGATAGATAAGTCGCCAGGACCAGATGGGATGTACCCCAGGGTACTGTGGGAGGCGAGGGAAGAGATTGCAGAGCCTCTGGCAATGATCTTTGTGTCGTCGATGGAGACGGGAGAGGTTCCGGAGGATTGGTGGATTGCAGAGCCTCTGGCGATGATCTTTGTGTCGTCGATGGAGACGGGAGGGGTTCCGGAGGATTGGAGGATTGCGGATGTGGTTCCTAAATTCAAGAAAGGGAATAGCCCAGGAAACTACCGACCGGTGAGTCTAACCTCAGTGGTTGGTAAGTCGATGGAGAAGATCCTGAGGGACAGGATTTATGAACATTTAGAGAAGTTTAGTATGCTCAAAAGTAGTCAGCACGGCTTTGTCAAAGGCAAATCGTGCCGTACGAGCCTGGTGGAGTTCTTTGAAAATGTGACTAAACACATTGATGAAGGAAAAGCGGTAGATGTGGTTTACATGGACTTCAGCAAGGCATTCGATAAGGTCCCCCATGCAAGACTTCTCGAGAAAGTGAGAGGGCATGGGATCCAAGGGGCTGTTGCCTTGTGGATCCAGAACTGGCTTGCCTGCAGAAAGCGGAGAGTGGTTGTAGATGGATCTTTTTCTGAATGGAGGTCGGTCACCAGTGGAATGCCCCAGGGATCTGTTCTGGGACCCTTGCTGTTTGTCATTTTCATAAATGACCTGGATGAGGAAGTGGAGGGATGGGTTGGTAAGTTTGCCGACGACACCAAGGTTGGTGGTGTTGTGGATAGTTTGGAGGGATGTCAGAAGCTGCAGCGTGACATAGATAGGATGCAAGACTGGGCGGAGAAATGGCAGATGGACTTCAACCCGGATAAATGTGTAGTGGCAGGTCAAATGGGATGAAGGAGTATAATATCAAGGGTAAGACTCTTAGCAGTGCAAAGGATCAGAAGGACCTTGGGGTCCGGGTCCATAGGACTCTTAAATTGGCCTCGCAGGTAGAGGAGGTGATTAAGAAGGCGTATGGTGTGCTGGCCTTCATCAATTGAGGGATTGAGTTTAGGAGTTGGGAGATAATGATGCAGCTTTATAAGACCCTCGTCAGACCCCACTTGGAGTACTGTGCTCAGTTCTGGTCGCCTCATTACAGGAGGGATGTGGAAATTATTGAAAGGGTGCAGAGAAGATTTACAAGGATGTTGCCTGGATTGGTTGGCATGCCTTATGAGGATAGGTTGAGGGAGCTCGGTCTTTTCTCCTTGGAGAGACGAAGGATGAGAGGTGACCTGATAGAGGTGTACAAGATGTTGAGAGGTATAGATCGGGTGGATTCTCGGAGGCTTTTTCCCAGGGCTGAAATGGCTGCTACGAGAGGACACAGGTTTAAGGTGCTGGGGAGTAGGTACAGAGGAGATGTCAGGGGTACGTTTTTCACTCAGAGGGTGGTGGGCGAGTGGAATCGGCTGCCGTCAGTGGTGGTGGAGGCAAACTCGATAGGGTCTTTTAAGAGACTTCTGGATGAGTACATGGGACTTAATAGGATTGAGGGTTATAGGTAAGCCTATAAGCAAGCCTAGGTAGGTAGGGACATGACCGGCGCAACTTGTGGGCCGAAGAGCCTGTTTGCGCTGTATTTTTTCTATGTTCTATACCCATCCTAAGGTGTGGAACCCAGATCTGCTCACGGTACTCCAAGTGAGGTCTAACCAGGATTTTGTATATTTCAGTCCTTTAGATATAAAGATCAGTACTAAACTATCAGCATGGATGTATCTAGTCTCTGGAAGCTCTGTCAGATGTTCACACACCTCACACTGCAGGTCAAGCTGCAGCCATTTTGGCAAAACTCATGAAGTTAACACTATTGGAACATGGAAGTCAAGTTTGCTAGATTACCTCCCCATGGTTGTTGGTCCTGTTTGTGATCTGCATCCAGGTTTGCTTCATCTACCAGGCCAGTATTCTCCTCCTGATCTAGAAAGAGAACTTCCCTCCTTGACCAAAAAGCCTAGGAAAAAAAAGTGCAGGAAGGCATCATAAACTATTGGGCCATTCTGAATCAACCTTCCATCCCAATAAATGCCTTCTTTTCAGATCGCCCTCCATGTTGCCTATATGGATGCTTCCATTTGACAGAGTGCTGACAACCCTTTGAACATGGCATCAGGGCTCCAGCAGCATGATTTCATGCCTCCCAAGCAGCCCATCTGAATGGCTCCTCCATCTCCCTGCAGTTATTAGGCCAGTTGTAATGTCATTGAAAACTTCAGCCTCTCCTCCGCCTGCTTGCCAATGGCTTCTGCTTCTGATCCCTTCAGGCCATTTTATAAAACCCAGTTCTTCAGCAACCGTCATTAAATTAATGACCTAAAGTACATGATCATGTTATTTTGTGAGGGACCGCATGTTCTCAATTTCAGCACTTTTCACACAAAAATTTGAATCAAATTTGCAATTGTGTGCTATTTATGATGAGTTGATGAATTATGTAAATTACAAATTCACAATTTTCTCTGGTTTTGTTTCCACGGGCGGCACGGTGACACAGTGGTTAGCACTGCTGCCTCACAGCAATGGGTTAAATTCCTGGCATGGGTCACTATCTGTGCAGAGTCTGCACGTTCTCCCCATGTCTGTGGGTTTCCTCTGTGTGCTCCGGTTTCTTCCCACACTCCAAAGATGTGTGGGTTAGATTGATTGACCATGCTAAATTGGCTCTTAGTGTCAGGGGGATCAGCAGGATAAATAGGACCTGGCTGGGATTGTTGTGGGCGCAGACTTGATGGGCTGAATAGCCTCCTTCTGCACTGTAGGGATTCTATTCTTTTCTATTCAATAGCTTAAAATGTTTCCTTTAACACTGCAATTCAAATCAGCATATGAATTGCTGTAAGGAGCAGTGGCCTTAAATTAAATATAATTATTATTTCATTATTATATCACTGTTTCAGCTTATGAAGGATAAATTATTGATATTAGCTAGTCAGGCCTGTACCAATAATTGATACATAATGCAATAACTGTCCAAGGTATACCGACATTATGATTTGCAACTCAGCCAGATAAAGAATAAAAGCTATATCAAATATTAATAAAGTTTAGTTTTTGATACTTAGATTCTTGGCGAGATGTTATCATTTTCCGACTGGAGGTGTTGCCAATAGGTCAGTGTACAGTCAAGAGTGAAGCAAAGGTATTTTGATTTTGGCTTTTGGATGAGTTGTCAGTCACAGAACTAGACATGAAGTTGTTCAGTTGGAAGGTGGAAATGACGGTCCTGGCAGCATTTGGTTCAAGTCTCCTCAGAAGTTGAAACCAGTTCAAGGCTACAACTGCATCTAACCTCTAAGTAAAGCCATGCAACGGATATTGTTGAGACAGGCTGCATGCTAAGTTTTTAAAATACTTGAATTTCAAGCATTTTGGTCCAAATGAGATATAACAAATGAATTCTGGCTGGATTTCCCAGTTGTTTTTTTATAGCAGTTTGTGAAATCTTTAAACTTGTGTGACTATTAACTCTTCCATTAGCTTATAGGAAACTTGCATATGTCATCTTAAGGAATACATTTTCCTAAAGCATTTGAACTAGCCAAGTTGCATACTTGTAAATGGAGAACTCATTTCATTCGAAGAGGCTTCTAAGGATCAACATTGCATCGGGGAGATTCTTAAAATTGGGATATACTCTGCTTAAAATACATAGCAAAATCCAAATGGACTTTGGCTGAAACATATTCCAGACACTAACTTCGACCTCGTTATATATGAACATACATTTTGCTGGAATTAGTATGTCATGACAAAGTTGCAAAAACACTTTTATAAATCACTTTTTACTTTCTGTGCATTACATATATTTTAAACAGTTTTTTGAAACATTTACAAAAAAATTAATCCACCCAAAGAATGCTTGCTGCCTCTACGCGCTGCAGCTAGAAAAAGTGTGTAAATAAATAAGTGCAAATACGCACGTACCATCAGCACAAGTATCGGAAGTTAGGGAGAGATTGCAGCTCAGCGCTTCAATACTGTGTTCCGGCAGCATTTAAACTAGTGTGGCAGGGGGGTGGGGAACAAAACAGGAGGTCAGTAAATACTGAGGCTGGGGTCGAGCTGGGGGCCAGGGCAAGGCTAGCTAAGAAGAGGAGCACTCTGGAGGAGGAGGACCTGACTGGGCCTGGAGGTCTGGAGTGCATCTGCTTCAATGCGAGGAGTGTAACGGGTAAAACAGACGAACTTAGGGCCTTAATGCTTGTGCGGAATTTGGATGTGGTTGCGGTGACGGAAACTTGGTTAAAAGGACAGGACTGGCAGCTGAATATTCCGGGGTATAAGTGTTTTAGGCGAGACAGAGGAGGGGCTAAAAAAGGTGGGGGAGTAGCGATATTAGTTAAGGAGCATATTACCGCGGTGCAGAGGGTAGACAACTTAGAGGGGTCATGTACTGAGTCGCTGTGGGTGGAACTCAGAAACAGGAAGGGTGCAGTCACTATGCTGGGGGTGTACTACAGACCACCCAACAGCCCACGGGAAGTGGAGGAGAGGATATGTCAGGAGATTCTGGATAGGTGCAGAAAACATAGGGTTGTTGTAGTGGGGGACTTTAATTTCCCTGGCACAGACTGGAAAGTGCTTAGAGCTGGAGGACCGGACGGGGAGGAATTTGTAAAATGCGTACTGGAAGGTTCTTTGGAACAGTATGTAGATAGCCTGACTAGAGAGGGGGCTATACTGGACCTAGTTCTGGGAAATGAGCCCGGTCAGGTCGTCAAAGTTTCGGTAGGGGAACATGTGGCAAATAGTGACCACAACTCTGTTAACTTTAGGATAGTAATGGACAAGGATGAGTGCTGTCCTACGGGCAGGGTGCTAAATTGGGGGAAGGCTGACTATAGCCGGATTAGGCAGGAATTGGTGGATGTTGATTGGGAGAGGATGTTCGAGGGTAAGTCGGCGTCTGGCATGTGGGAGTCTTTTAAGGAACTATTGATAAGGCTGCAGGATAGGCATGTGCCTGTAAAAAGGAAAGATAGGAAAGGTAGGATTCGAGAGCCGTGGATAACCAGGGAAATTGAGGAGCTGATTAAAATGAAAAGGGAGGCGTACGTTAAGTCCAGGCAACTGAAAACAGATGGAGCTCTGGAGGAATACAGAGAGAGTAGGAAAGATCTCAAACGGGGAGTTAGAAGGGCAAAAAGAGGTCACGAGATGTTCTTGGCAGGCAGGATTAAGGAGAATCCTAAGGCATTCTATTCATACATTAGGAACAAAAGAGTTGTCAGGGAGAAAATCGGACCTCTCAGGGACAAAGGAGGGGAATTATGCTTAGAACCCAAGGGAATAGGGGAGATCCTAAATGAATACTTTGCATCGGTATTCACGAAGGAGATGGGCGTGTTAACCGGGAGTGTCTCGGAGGGAGGTGTTGACCCGTTAGAGAAAATCTCCATTACAAGAGAGGAAGTGTTAGGTTTTTTAGGGAACATTAAAACTGACAAAGCCCCAGGGCCTGATGGCATCTATCCTCGACTGCTCAGGGAGACGAGAGGTGAAATTGCTGGGCCTCTGACGGAAATCTTTGTTGCTTCTTTGGACACGGGTGAGGTCCCTGAGGATTGGAGGATAGCGAATGTGGTCCCGTTGTTTAAGAAGGGTAGCAGGGATAACCCAGGAAATTATAGGCTGGTGAGCTTGACGTCCGTGGTAGGGAAGTTGTTGGAGAGGATTCTTAGAGACAGGATGTATGTGCATTTAGAACGGAACAATCTCATTAGTGACAGACAGCATGGTTTTGTAAGAGGGAGGTCGTGCCTTACAAATTTGGTGGAGTTTTTTGAGGAAGTGACAAAAACGGTTGATGAAGGAAGGGCCGTGGATGTCGTCTATATGGATTTCAGTAAGGCATTTGACAAAGTCCCACATGGCAGGTTGGTTAAGAAGGTTAAGGCTCATGGGATACAAGGAGAAGTGGCTAGATGGGTGGAGAACTGGCTTGGCCATAGGAGACAGAGGGTAGTGGTCGAAGGGTCTTTTTCCGGCTGGAGGTCTGTGACCAGTGGTGTTCCGCAGGGCTCTGTACTGGGACCTCTGCTATTTGTGATATATATAAATGATTTGGAAGAAGGTGTAACTGGTGTAATCAGCAAGTTGCCTTCCTGGTGTTAGGATCAAGGATGTCTCAGAGCGGCTGCAGGACATTCTGAAGGGGGAGGGCGAATGGCCAGTGGTTGTAGTACATGTTGATACAAATGACACAGGTAAAGGGATGAGGTCCTAAAAACAGAATATAGAGAGCTAGGAAGCAAGCTGAAAAGTTGGACCTCAAAGGTAGTGATCACAGGATTACTACCTGTGCCACGTAGTAGTAAGAGTAGAAACAGGATACATAGGATGAATATGTGGTGAAAAGATGGCGTGAGGGTGAGGGTTTCAGATTCCTAGAACATTGAGACCGGTTCTGAGGGAGGTGGCAGTTGTACAAACTGGATTGGTTAAACCTGGGCAGGATCAGGACTGATGTCCTTGGGGGAGGAGGGGGGGCGGGGGGGTGTTGTACTTGCTAGAGTGGTTGGGGAGGGTTTAAACTAGGGATGGGAATCTTTGCAAGGATTCAAATAAGAGGGAAATAAGAAGAAGAAAAGACAGGAAGGAGAATAAGGAAAGTGATAGACAGAGAAATCAAGGGCCATAGTCAGATAAGGACCAGATAAGAAATAGTAAGCAAAGGAAAAGAAATGTTAAACCTTAAGGCTCAGAGCATCTGAAACAAAATGGATAACTTAATTGCACAGATAAACGTAAAGGGGTATAATATAGTCGGCATTAGGGAGATGTGGCTCCAAGGTGAACAAGGATGGGAAATAAACATTGAGGATTATTCAGTGTTTAGGAAGGACAGACAGAAAGGAAAAGTTGGTGGAATTGCATAGTTGATCAAAGATGATATTGAGGAAGGATATTAGCATAGATGATGTGGAATCTGTATGGGTCAAGTTAAGAAACAACAAGGGGCAAATAACATTGGTGTGGGTGGTATAAAGACCACCAAACTGTAGTGGTAATGTTGGGAAAAGCATCAGACAGGAAATCAGAGTTGCATGTGTTAAAGGAACATCTGTGATTATAGGTGACTTTAATTTGCATATAGATTGGGAGAGTCAAATTAGTCACAGTAGAATAGAGGAGGAATTTCTGGAGTGCATACAGGATGGTTTTCTGGAGCAATATGTTGAGGAACCAACAAGGGAACCAGCCATCTTGGACTGGGTGTTGTGCAATGAGAAAGGATTAGTTGGCAATCGAGTTGCGAGAGAACTCTTGGGGATGAGTGATCATAATATGGTAGAATTCTTTGTCAAGATGGATAGTGATGTAGTTGATTGTGAGAATAGGGTACTGAATTTCAATAAAGCTAACTATTGATGGTATGAGGCATGAATTGGCCACGTTGGACTGGGAAATATAGCTGAAAGGAAAGACAGTGGACAGACAATGGCAGGCATTTAAAGAGCCTCCAGATGAACTCCAGAAGTTGTGTACTCCTGTTTGGCGCAAGAGTGGTAAGGAAATTGTGGTCAAACCATGGGCTTACAAGGGAAATTAGAGATAGTATCAGATTCAAGGAAGAAGCATACAAATTGGCAAGAAAAAGCAATAGCCTGAGGATTGGGAATAGTTTAAAATTCAGCAAAAGAGGACCAAGGGATTAATTAAGAAGGGAAAAATAGAGTATGAAAGTAAGCTAGCGGGGAACATCAAAACTGACTGTAAAAGTTTCTACAGGAATTTAAAGAGAAAAAGATTGACAAAGAAAGAATGTAGGCCCCTTACAGTCAGAAATGGGAGAATTCATAATGAAGAATAAAGAAATGGCCGAGGAATTAAATTTGTACTTTGCTTCAGTCTTCACAAAGGAAGACATGAATAATGTACCAGAAGTTCTCAGAGAAACACGTTTAGTGAGGAGCTGAAGGAAATCAGCATTAGTAGAGTAATGATGTTGGGGAAATAGATGGGATTGAAGGTGGATAAATTTCCAGGTCCTAATAATCTTTATCCCAGACTACATAAGGAAGTGACCCTGGAAATAGTAGATCCATTGGTGGTTATTTTCCAAAATCCTTTGAACTCTGTACAGGTTCCAGCAGATTGGAGGGTAGCTAGTGTAAGCTTGCTATTCAAAAAGGGAGGTAGAGAGAAAACAGGGAACCAAAAACAGTGAGCCTAATGTCAGTACTGGGGAAGTTGCTAGACTGTATTATCAAGAATTTCATAACTCGACATTTGGAAGGCATTGGTATAATCAGACAAAGTCAGCATGGATTTCCAAAAGGGAAATAATGCTTGATGAATGCATTGGAATTCTTTGAGGATGTAACTAGTAGAGTTGACCGAGGAGAACCAGTAAATGGGGATTATTTAGACTTTCAGAAGGCTTTCGACAAGGTCTCACATAAAAGACTACTATGTAAAGTTAAAGCACACGGGATTGCAGGTAACGTCTAGAGATGGATAGAAAGCTGGTTAGCAGATATGAAGCAAACAATTGGCATAAATGGGTCTTTTTCTGATTGGCAGTCAGTGACTAGTGGGGTGCCGCAGGGATCTGCGCTAGGACCCCAACTGTTCACATTATATATTAATGATTTGGAAGAGGGAACTGAATATATTATCTCCAAATCTGAAGATGATACAAAGTTGGGTGGGAGGGTGAGCTGTGAGGAGGATGCAAAGATGCTTCAGCATGATTTGGACAGGCAGATGCAGTATAATGTGGATAAATGTGAGATTGTCCACTTTGATAGCAACAATAGGAAGACAGATTATTACTTGAATGGGTGTAAATTGAGAGAGGTGCCTTCGTGCATCAGTCACTGAAGGTAAGCACGCAGGTATAGCAGACAATAAAGGAGGAAATAGTATGTTGGCCTTCATAACGAGAGGATTTGAGTATAGGGATAGGGATATTTGGCTGCAATTGTATAGGGCATTGGTGAGGCCACACCTGGAGTATTGTGTGCGGTTTTGGTGTCCTTATCTGAGGAAGGATATCTTTGCTATAGAGGGAATACAGGGAAGGTTTACCAGGCTGATTCCTGGGATGGTTCATCTGTCATATGAAGAGAGACTAAGTTGGTTTGGATTATATTCACTGGAGTTAAGAGTGAGGGGGGGATCTCATAGAATCTTATAAAATTCTAACAGGGTTAAATAGAATAGATTCAGAAAGAATGTTCCCAATGATGGGGGAGTCCAGAACTAGGAATCATAGTTTGAGGATAAGGCCTTACCTTTCAGAACTGAGGTGAGGAGAAATTTCTTCACCCAGGGGATGCTGAATGTGTGGAATTCACTGTAACCAAATGTAGTTGAGGCCAAAATGTTGTCTGATTTCAAGACGAAATTAGATATAGCTCTCAGAGCTGAAGGGATATGGGGATGGGGGGGAAATCAGGATATTGAATTCGATGATCAGCTATGATCAAAATGAATGGCTAAGCAGGCTCAAAGGGCCAAATGACCTACTCCTGTTTCTAGTTTCTATGTAACACAGGGCCTCAAAAAAAAGCCCCAGGCACTTATCTGAAATCTTGTAGCCTCTCTCAAAAATAAAGTCCTTTCTTCCTCTCCACATAAGCCATCGTATCCACTCATACTTCTCTGTTTACTCTCCCTGATGTGACAATACTATGTCTTTAAGAAATGTCTTCAGCAATTTCTTGATATCACGTGGAGTGAATCAAATTGGAAGAAGACTGGCATTATGCTGGCAATCTCCAGAAGAGGCCGAGATTGATCATCCACTTGGACCTCTGTTGAGGATTGTTGCAAATGGATATTGATTAACCTGACCCAGAGTACAGTGCGTACATCCTTGCCACCCTCCAAGTTGTATCCAACATGGAGGAGCAATGATTCATCAACTGAGGGGACAGCAGGACCTGGGTGGGTGGTTGGCAATACATGATCATCAGCAAGAGGTTTCCCTGTCCATGTTTGACCCGATGCCATGAGACTTCACGGGATCTGGAGTCAATACTGAGGACTCCCAGGGAAACTCCCTCCCAAATGTACCACCACATTGATAAGACAGGACATACCCAGGGATGGTGATGTTAGTGTCTTTGACACCATCTGTAAAATATGGTTCCATGAATATGATTATCTGAGACTGTTGCTCAACTGGTCTGCTGAACAATTATGACACAAGACCCAAGATATTAGTAAGGAGGACTTTGCAGAGTCAACAGGGCTCCGTTTGCCGTTGTTACTTCTGGAGCCTAGGTCAATACCGAGTGGCCCGTCTGGTTTCACTCTGGTTTGTTAAAACTTGAGTGGCTTCCTAGACTATTTCAGAGAGCATTTCAGAGTCACACGAAGGCCAGACCAGATAGGAACAGCAGATTTCCTTACTGAACCAGATGGATTTTTATGACATAATAGGATTTGAGCATTACACTGGGATTTGGATCATTGGTCCAGTGACAATACCACTACGCCAACACATCCCCAAGATCTCCCAGGCAGAAAAATACTTGACCTTTTCCCTCACCAATCTGCCTTCCACAGATGAACCTGTCAATGACCATATTGGTAGAAGTGATCACTGCACAGTCTTTGTTTGCTCCAAGATTTGACCGTTATTTTCAACAGTATCACATGCAGATCCAGAAGGAGGTAAGCAACACTGACCCAATGATCATTCCAATTGTCCTTTCTTCCTTCCAATTCTTTACATTTTACTTGATACCTTCTCCCAGAGTTCAGGAATATGTCACTTTATGGGACAACTTCACATCCAAAACACAAAGCAATACACTTTCAATATGCTTCACAAAACTACCATTCTGATAAGTCTCTTGGTTTTTAATTCAAAGCTGTTTAAAACAATGCTTATTTGGGGACATTCAGGGGAAAAAATTCAATAGCCCCTGAAAAGGGGGCAAGGATCAAGAAGTGTCATTCACTTACCCCAATGTTTCTGATGCTGGCAGCAAACTGACTCTGTGCTGTCTCCTAATTTGAATGATTGCTTTATGCAGCAGCATTAAACGGTGTTGAGTAGCTGTGTGCAGTTCTCCAGGTTTGTGCAAGCCTAGCACCATTTAAAGTTAGACTATACTACTTATCTTTAAGCTGTAAGGAATGGTACTTTTAAGATTATTATAGAATGTTTGTTGAATTAGTACGCACAGTACAAGGCCATCTGGCAGAGGACTGATTCATCCCCTCTCTGGAAAACACATAAATGGTCTCTAGCAGTGATGTAACACATATATAGTAGCCAAGGGTAAAAGCAAATTACTGTGGATGCTGGAATCCAAAACACAAACAGAAATTGCTGGAAGATCTCAGCAGGTCTGACAGAATGTGTGGAGAGAATAGAGCTAAGGTTTCAAGTCTGGATGATCCTTTGTCATCTTTCCCACAATGACAGTGGGACTAGATGGCCTTGATGGTCAATATCAGTCCTGGCAATCAAAGTTTTATTTCAGCACCCCAAACAACTTCCCTGTCACATTCTGTGTACCAGCATGGCTTCCATCTGTAAAGTTCAGGGTTTTAAGGCATAAAACCCTTGAAATTAAAAAATCTCTAAGGTCAAAATTCTTAATTTCTAACACTAAGGTCCTCAGTTGTGCTTGACCTACCAGATATGAATAACTAGTATTTATGAATCAAGTAGAACTCATTAAGCAAGATTTTATATATGCTTAACAAGAAGCAACGGAAACAACATAAGTTACTCATCTCTGAAGATCCCAGAAATCCTTAGTGTTGCCAGCACAGCTAACGTCACTTTGTCCTTTGTCTTTGAAGTGATGTTGAAATGTGTCCAGAAGAGTAATTTCCCAGAAGTCATAGTATCATTGTGCCAACAAGGACTACAATTTCTCAACTTTTATCCTATAGTCTCTCATTCCTCCTTCCCTGTTTTAGAGATGGTCCAAATTCACCCCTTCTATTGGTTATAGGATGTAAATCATCTTGTGTCACCCCATCTCTGTATCTAGAGCAAGGCTGATTAAAGACAAGTGTTCATTGCTTTTCCCTCGAGCCTCTCAGAGTTTACATTACATCACAAACAAACATTTCTTCCAGAAACAAAGAAGCCATAAATAAAGTCACATTTTCTTGTCAACAGGTTTGAACGCAAGCTCCACACTAAATGTATTAAGACTGACCGGGCCATGGGGGAATTTGGGGGTCAGCACTGCAAAAGTTCCGGCCGATCGAGCTGGCCAGCAAACTGCAGGCTGACAGATCGGGGTCACTGTGCATGCGCAGAGGCCTGGAACTGTCAGACTCTGGCGTGCATAGGCCCCACCCCCTGAGCTTTTAATGATATTCACGATTGTGACTTCTGCAGTGCGCAGAGTGTCGAGTGTGATGTTGCACTGAAAAAACAATCGTGAATTACACCAGTTTTCCTGCCCCCCATTCTTCTCAGTTTTGTTTGAACAATGTCAATCACTTCCTCCCTCTGGAGTTTCATAGTTCTTTCTAACCCTTCAACCTTTTGGCATAATTTCTGAACTATCTTAGTCCAGGTCTCAGCAGATCTTGAATGTTTTTTGCTAACTATTAACTTGCCTGTATTCCAATTGCTACATCTTGCGTATTACTACGAATAAACACTTCTAAATTAGTGTTTTGAGTCATTGACTTGGAAATACCATTTTGCAATTTCAGTTCTTCTTTGTAACTCTTTTGTAATTTCCAATTTTGCAGGTACTTTAATTGTTTTCTTATTGTCCATTATTAACTTTGATACATCAGTAATATTACTTGGATCAGTTTTCTGCTCAACTGCAATGTGTTTTTAATCACAGGAACAACTTTAGAATTGTGACACTCCATACCACATATCTGCCCTTCCATTTGCTCTAGTTTTCTTCTAAGTTCAAGAATCTCATTGTTCATTTTGTGAAAAAGTTCTAACAGTTTGTTAATTTTGCTTATAATTCTGCATGCAGCCAATTATTATGATTTACCAGCAATTCATTTTCCTGTTCAAGACATTCCCCACTGTACTTCATAGAGATCTCTGATGCTCCAGTTTAATCAAATTTTAATTGAAGATCAACCTTTGCCAAGTTTGCTTTTACATGGTTATCATTTAGACAGTTCAGGTCCTCAGTCAAGTGTTCCACTTTCCGAGATTTATTCGCAATTTTTTCATTAGCAAACTACTTTTTCATATGTGAAAGTTGATTTTCTATATTTGTCAGTTTTTCCATCAACTGCTTGTTATTTGCAATAAGCTTCGTATTTTTATCAATAGTTTGCAAAAGTTAGTTAAAATCATCATGACCAATCGTCTGCTGCAATACAGTTGTCACCACATTACAGATGGGAACAGAAACTGTCAGGGAAAGGCACTCATGAAAAGTGGAACTTTTTCAAGGAACAAATACTGTGTGTCCTTGATAGGTATGTCCCTGTCAGGCAGGGAGGAAATGGCCGAGTGAGAGAACCATGGTTCACAAAAGAGGTGGAATGTCTTGTAAAAAGGAAGAGGGAAGCTTATGTAGGGATGAGGAAACAAGGTTCAGATGGCTCGATTGAGGGTTACAAGTTAGCAAGGAATGAGCTGAAAAAGGGGCTTAGGAGAGCTAGGAGGGAGCATGAGAAGTCCTTGATGGGTCGGTTCAAGGAAAACCCCAAGGCTTTTTACTCTTATGTGAGGAATAAAAGAATGACCAGGGTGAGGTTAGGGCCGGTCAAAGACAGTAGTGGGGACTTGTGTATGGAGTCAGTAGGGATAGGAGAGGTGATGAATGAATACTTCTCTTCAGTGTTCACCAAGGAGAGGGGCCATGTTTTTGAGGAAGAGAAGGTGTTACAGGCTAATAGGCTGGAGGAAGTAGGTGTTCGGAGGGAGGATGTACTAGCAGTTTTGAATAAACTGAAGGTCGATAAGTCCCCTGGGCCTGATGAAATATATCCTAGGATTCTTTGGGAGGCAAGGGATGAGATTGCAGAGCCTTTGGCTTTGATCTTTGGGTCCTCACTGTCCACGGGGATGGTGCCAGAGGACTGGAGAGTGGCGAATGTTGTTCCTCTGTTTAAGAAAGGGAATAGAAATGACCCTGGTAATTATAGGCCAGTTAGTCTTACTTCGGTGGTTGGCTAGTTGATGGAAAAACTCCTTAGGTATGGGATTTACGACCATTTAGAAAGATGCGGATTAATCCGGGATAGTCAGCACAGATTTGTGAAGGGCAAGTCGTGCCTCACAAATTTGATAGAATTTTTTGAGGAGGTAACTGAGTGTGTTGATGAAGGTAGGGCAGTTGATGTCATATACATGGATTTTAGTAAGGCGTTTGATAAGGTCCCCCATGGTCAGCTCATGATGAAAGTAAGGAGGTGTGGGATAGAGGGAAAGTTGTCCGACTGGATTGGTAACTGGCTATCTGATCAAAGACAGAGGGTGGTGGTGGATGGAAAATTTTCGGATGGGAGGCAGGTTGCTAGCGGAGTGCCACAGGGATCAGTGCTTGGTCCTCTGCTATTTGTGATTTTTATTAATGACTTAGAGGAGGGGGCTGAAGGGTGGATCAGTAAATTTGCTGATGACATCAAGATTGGTGGAGTAGTGGATGAGGTGGAGGGCTGTTGTAGACTGCAAAGAGACATAGATAGAATGCAAAGCTGGGTTGAAAAATGGCAGATGGAGTTTAACCCTGATAAATGTGAGGTGATTCATTTTGGTAGGACTAATTTAAATGTGGATTATAGTGTCAAAGGTAGGGTTCTGAAGACTGCGGAGGAACGGAGAGATCTTGGGGTCCATATCCACAGATCTCTGAAGGTTGCCACTTAAGTGGATAGAGCTGTGAAGAAGGCCAATAGTGTGTTAGCTTTTATCAACAGGAGGTTGGAGTTTAAGAGCCATGGGGTTATGCTGCAACTGTACAGGACCTTGGTGAGACCACATTTGGAATATTGTGTGCAGTTCTGGTCACCTCACTATAAGAAGGATGTGGAAGTGCTAGAAAGAGTGCAAAGGAGATTTACCAGGATGCTGCCTGGTTTGGAGGGTAGGTCTCATGAGGAAAGGTTGAGGGAGCTAGGGCTGTTCTCTCTGGAGTGGAGGAGGTTGAGGGGAGACTTAATAGAGGTTTATAAAATGATAGAGTGAACGTTCAAAGACCATTTCCTCGGGTGAATGGAGCTATTACAAGGGGGCACAACTATAGGGTTCATGGGGGGAGATTTTTTTTCATAGAACCTTACAGTGCAGAAAGAGGCCATTCGGCCCATCGAGTCTGCACCGTCCACAATCCCACCCAGGCCCTACCCCCATATCCCTACATATTTTATCCACTAATCCCTCTAACCTACGCATCTCAGGAAACTAAGGGGCAATTTTATCATGGCAAATCAACCTAACCCACACATCTTTGGACTGTGGGAGGAAACCGGAACACCCGGAGGAAACCCATGCAGACACTAGGAGAGTGTGCAAACTCCACACAGACAGTGACCCGAGCCGGGAATCGAACCCAGGTTCCTGGAGCTGTGAAGCAGCAGTGCTAACCACTGTGCTACCGTTCCGCCCATATAGGAAGGATGTCCGAGGTAGGTTCTTTACTCAGAGTGGTTGGGGTATGGAATAGACTGCCTGCAGTGATAGTGGAGTCAGACACTTTAGGAACATTTAAGCGGTTATTGGATAGGCACATGGAGCACACCAGGATGATAGGGAGTGGGATAGCTTGATCTTGGTTTCAGATAAAGCTCAGCACAACATCGTGGGCCGAAGGGCCTGTTCTGTGCTGTACTGTTCTAAGTTCTATTACTGTCTCCACAAGACAAATCATTACCTAGAATGAAATCTATCCCTCCAATAGGCGATTTCAGAATAATTCCCACCGTAACAATTCCATTTACAAAAAATTCAAAGTTAGTTCTTAAAATAACTTGACACAAAAAAATGGGTTCATCCCTTCCATTGATATCACTTATTAATACTTCCGCTTCATAAAACTTTCTGGAACACAAATTGTATCATCAGCCACCATCTTCTCCATTTGAAACAAAATATCCAGACCCCCAGTTCTCAAAGAAAAATGATCTGAATTATCTTGAAGTCTATCCCCTTTAATCATAGATTCTGAACGAGCATGTTTTACCTGTACCATTACTACAGACTTAACAGCCAATTCCTTTTCTGGTGCTACCTTTCATGCTGCTGCAACTGACCTCCTATTTAGTTTCCAGCAATCTGCCTGAATATGTCCTACCTTGTTACAATGAAAACATTTAGGTCTCCAACTGTCATTTCCATCCTCAGCACTTTCCTTTCTGATCTGAGGATAAACGTCTTGGCCATTCCCAACCATTGCGTCTTTTCCTTGACCACTCATTTCCTTTCACCTTCCTACCTTATTATTTTCTTCTCAGGCTTGTGAGGATGAAGGAAAAAGGTTTGTTTTTAAGGACCAGTTCATAATCATCTGTTAATCTGCTGCTTGCATAACAGTTTATGTGAAAACCATATCCAAATTCCTTTAGGCCATTTCAAAAGAAATAAAGAATGCTGCCACATCTTTTCCCTCAAATTTTGGAAGAGCTTGTATAAATTTAAACATCTCCCCACTGAGTTCTCGTCTAGACATACGTCCTTTCTCACCATCCTCTGCTGTCTCTTTTTTGACTGCCAGCATTTTAAGCTGGAATTCACTGACTCTTTTTCTCTTTATTCATTTGCTAACATTTCCATTTCCAATTTTCTTTTCTGCCTTTTTTTTCTCTCTTTCCTTTCTGCTGGATCTTGATGGAATGCCCTCTCCTTTTCTTTTTAGTCTCTTTCCCTCAAATTCAAGTATCTTCGTTTCTATTTCTCTTTCAAAGGTTCTCTCTTTTTCCCTTGCCTTTTCCATTGCCTCCATCTCAAGTTTTTTAGTTGCAACTGGATTTCAGCCAATTCAATTGCCTCCCCTTTTGGAGAACTCAGTCTCTCAGGTATCCTTTGCAACTTCAAATGCTTAGCTATACTTTCAATTCAGCCAGTTTTCCTTAGCCCTACAGGTAATTCTAAGCGCAATTTATCTGCCAATTCCACTGATTCTTGGCTATTTTTCTGTCAACCATTACATTGCCCATCTTTAGAAAAGTCTCAACAATTTCCAACACCATTTTGGATTCCAACCCACACAATATCCCTCTCAGCAATTCAAATCCCTGCGTCCAGTACTTCAGTACCTTCACTTACTCTTTTCTGAAGCATTCATAGATCCCACGTTATAACAATAAATTCCACATCAAATTTTATTATTCGGCATCCAGTAACTAGCTTTCCATGTTTCAAAATATCCTAACAAATTATTACTAATCAGCATCCAATAATCCCTTCTCCATGTTTTGAATCCTAGATGAGCCCCCACTTTTGTTATAGAACAAACAAAGAACAATACAGCACAGGAACAGGCCCTTCGGCCCTCCAAGCCCGCGCCGCTCCCTGGTCCAAACTAGACCATTCTTTTGTATCCCTCCATTCCCACTAATCCCAGCAGATATTACTACTGGACGGGAATGTCCCAGAATGGAACTCTGGCTCAATACATCATAACGTTTATTATCTGCCAATTAGCTATTTACAAAAGAATAAAACATTTATTGAACATGAAGAGTTTGACTTTAATACAATACTCCTTCACTCCCACTACACCTTTACAAATATACACAGATTTTATGGATAACACCACGATAATATTCTCAGTAAGTACATAGACCCTGAAAACCAACAGGCCAACTGTAGTCAGATGCTCCCCACTCTGGGGAGGCACCACAAAATACAATGTCTGTGGAGTTTTCATCAATTCCCTCCAGATGATTATTCAACTGTGAGCCAACTGGTCTCACTGTAATTCTGGTTTCCACACTGGTGTTTCCAAACTCCACTCTCAAAATAACACACCTTGGAATATTCTCCCTAACAATGCTTTCTTTCAGGTGCCTTCACCACAGATCCACTTCCAGGATTTCAATTTCTCCTTTCAGTATTCCTCTGCCTTGGATTGCCATGTACATTCAAGCTTCCTCACAATCTCTCAGGTACCCAGCCATGCCAACAGAACAACACTGATTCACAGGCTGTATTAAGGTATCACCCAATCTTAAAATTACTTCAGATATCCGGCTCCTTGCTAGCCAATTTAATCTGGTCTGCACTTTTCAGTTCTGTCTTTAACTGGGAGCATCTCTCTCTTTCTCTGTCCCTTTCTTTAACTTCAGTGAACTGAACAGCACCTTTGTTTGATCTCCATTTCCTTTTCCCTGTGACTTCAGTCTTCCTGGGACTTCTCTTTTGTTCCCTGGTTTTTAGAACCATCTGATCCTTAGCTTTTGGGTTTGCTTTCTTGCCCTTACTCCATTGTCCTGCATCTCTTCTGGCCGCTTCTGTGAGGGTTGCTTCCTCTTCTGCCCAGTTCCAATTTCTACTGGGTCCAGCTAAAAACTAAACTGAAAAATATTTTAACTTAAAGTAGCCCCTAGCTGCTAAGCAAAAGCCTTTTTTTCCCTCCCTACAAAAGCCTAGCTGCTAAGCAAAATACTTTTTTTCACACTTTTTGGTTTTTATATCATAAACCCAATGCAGACACATTTTGAAATGAAATCAAAACCCCCATTCATGCAAACGCCTTTGTTTAAAGTGAATCTGACTAAAGTTTTAACCCTTTCTTACACAGAAACACAAAATTAAACTCACATAAAGCCTTACCTTGTTTCTAGTATCCAAAAATACAAATATAGATTACTTAAAGTTATCTCTGTTTCTGACACTTTCATAATAAAGGTTCCTCTCTGGTACAGATGAATTAAAGCAATTTATGGTTTGGTTAAACATTTGGTCATCTTAAGTTCAAGACCATTTCTTCAAACTGATTTTTAAAAAACACCTAAAAGTGTGGGCCATTAAGACTCATACAGCCACTTCAGCTCAGGGAACTTTGTCAAAAAACAATAAAACAATCTTATTTCTTCACAAATGACTCCTTCCTACTCCCCAGTTACCTTGACTGTTAATCGTCGAACAGAAATTCAAACGTACCCTTTAATTTAAACTGTGGTTATAGAATAAAATCCATAGATATCACAGATTCTAAAAATAAGTGGAAACTTCAAAATCTTACACATCGTATGCATGCTGTTTAGATGTGCATGGGTTGCACATCAGAGACATCAGCCAGAGCCCTGGTCACCCAAAAGTCACCCTCTGTTTTGTCATGGTAGCTTGAATGCAGATGGAACAGTGGGTTGTCATTAAATGAAGGCATCAGGGCTGCTACTTGTACACTTGGCATTCACCTGCATAGGTGGGACATGGTCGTCGTGCACCAGCTGGACATTGAGGAAGTGGAATTCCTTTTGGTTCGTGTGCATTTCAGTGCCCTCAAAGCGACATGAATGTGGTCAAAGGCATCCTGCATCATAAGGGAAGCCTGCAATCCTCATGAAGTCCTTTGATTTTTCTTGAAATACATTCTGTCCTTATTTTCATATTTCCATTATAAATTCTTATGTCTACATTAATATTGGAAGTTGTCTATGTAAATATATCATGTAATTATACCCTCCTGCTAGTAGTGGTATTGCAGAATGACTAGTTTGCAAAGGATATTTCTATTATAAAAATGGACATAACAATTTACAATGAAAAATCTGATATAGAGTATGCACAGACACAAGATTTTTAATGCATTACATATAAATGCAATCTTTATCTTAGACACATCTGTGATATTTGGACCGTATTCTCCAACTAGCACAAGCACAATGTTGCAAGCAGTGGCAATATTTTCAATTATTCAAAAGCTGTGAAAATGCACACGTTAAAGTCAACTAAATCAAACAGCAAACATGAGGTATAGCCAATAAAGACTGCCACTATGATAAGAACAGATTAAAGAGTGATCATGTAAATGCTACACTGTAGACAAAGCTGGATAAGATGAGAAATTGCCATTCTAAAATAACAAGTGCCTGAATTTGGAGCATTTTCTCCATTGTTAGTTAAGAAACAATTTCCAAAATATAATTAATATCAATGAAATGTAAAAAGTGTGATAATGTTTAAAATAATTTACAAAATAAATAAAATTGACAACATTCCACTCAAAACTGGAAATAATCTGCAAACACATGTTGAATTATTTGGCTAACAGTATTGTCATTATTCAAACATTGCATACTCAAATAATTGCTTTTCATGTTATTTTGTTGTGCTCCATACCCCTATCAAAATCAAACCTGAATGATTGTTCTTAATTTTCTACAAAGAACAGTATATCAAAATGGATTAAATAAAACAGATTAATTCATTACATGTCTAACTGTGAGTCCAGTGCATGAAAATGGAACATATCAGGTTGCATTGTGATTCCAGACATTAAAATTAACATTAAAAGCTTCCAAACTATTATTCATATATACCTTTGTTCTTAATATGTTCCAAATGAGGTGATTTTCAGTTATGATTTAGTACTGGCCATGTAAAATGTCAATAACCTGTCTTTTATCTTTACGTATGTTAACATATGTTGGCTTCTCTGTAGTTTTACAGGATTTTCTGGTCTTATTTTTGTATATGTGGAGATTCTTTCTTCAGGCATGATCGGTTCAGTGTTAATTATTCATGATCAATGATTATCACAAATCTCTCTTCTTGGGTCTATAAAGCTCATGATAGATTTGGCATGTATACTTTATTAAGAAATTACAGCATGTGTAATATATTCTGTCTATATAAGTCATGATTTCAAATTATCCTAACCACCACCAATAGCTTTTATCTGAAGGATCTGGTACTCTGTCTGCAATATTTCAAGTTTCTACTATTCCATTCACTTAATTATAATTAAAGATTAACTTAAAAAGTACCCAATGGAGCATTTCCAACTCGATATTTTGCCGATGGAATTTATTTTCTAAAAAGCTATAAATGGAATTATAATCCTCTGTGCCAA
Source organism: Mustelus asterias (assembly GCF_964213995.1). Classification (NCBI taxonomy): domain Eukaryota; kingdom Metazoa; phylum Chordata; class Chondrichthyes; order Carcharhiniformes; family Triakidae; genus Mustelus; species Mustelus asterias. Next base: position 104,911,538 of record NC_135805.1, read on the forward strand.
ATGATTACGTAAGTACAGTTTATTGTGACTATTTATAACATTTGACAGTATCTGATATTCATTCATTGTGATCTTTGTATCAAGCATGCATAGTTATAAATGTCCGCAGTGTCATTACTTGACAAGGCTTAAGACGATCGAGATTTTGCATTCTGGCACGCGTTATAAAACTACACATGTCCAGGTTAGCAATATTAGCAAGCTATCATTTCACTTGCAGCTTTGAAGCCTATTTCGATGCAGTTTTTCCTCTGCTAAAAGTGGAATGAAAGTGTCGTTGTAAGAATTTAGCAGACTGTTACTCAGCGAGAGGTTACTATTGCTGTTGGTTTTAGTAACCACAATGTCCACATGTTCATTTCTGGAATTTCCTGACTCTCCGTTCTTAGCATTCAACTCCATTAGTTCAAGTTCGTGTTTTGCAGCCGTTTCCAAAACTTTCTGTTTGTTGTAATACCTGACGAAGTTATTTATAATTGGATGGATAGGCAACGCGATGGCTATTATGCCGCAGAGAAAGCTAATAGCCGCGTTGAGTTTTCCCAAAGTTGTCTTTGGGTAAATATCCCCGTATCCAACAGTAGTCATGGTGATGATCGCCCACCAAAAAGACTGAGGGATACTTTTGAAGAGGGTTTCCGGGTGGCTTTGTTCCATGGTGAAGCCCAAAGCCGAAAAAACGAAAATGCCAACCGCCAAGTACATGAGCAACAACCCCAGTTCTTTGAAACTTCTTTTAAGCGCGTAGGTGAGTGTTTGGAGACCACTGGAGTGGCGCGCAAGTTTAAAAATTCTTGCTATCCGCATGATCCTCAGAGCTTGGATCGCCTGCTGCACATTAGTCAGTTCCATCAGAGATGCCCCAACTGTAGTCAAGATCAGGCTCACATAGAAAGGCAGAATCGTTAGCAAGTCGATAATATTCATGAAAGAAAGCACAAATTTCAGTTTGTTGGGGGCCGACACCAGCCTGAGTGTATATTCTGCTGAGAACCAACCGATGCAAGCCGTCTCGATGGAGTCCAGGACTGGATGTTCCACTGGACTGCCTTCTTCGTCAGTCACTTGGAGATCAGGGATGGTGCTTACACACATCACCACGGATGAGATTAAAATAAACAGAAAAGATAAAACTGCAATCACTCTGGCCAGGCAGGAGGAATCGGGCTTTTCCATCAGTTTCCAGAGGAATTTTTGAGATTTCCCCCAACAGCTGTCAGCCGATTTCCCTCTGTCGGCCAAAATAAGCTGCACTTGCTTTGCGATTTCTTCCAGTTCTTCATTTTTCTCGCCTAAGAGGCATTTGCAACACTCGTCCAGGAAGTCCACTTCGATCTTCCAGAAGTCGAGCTCATTTTTGAAACAAATGGGGCAAATTCCCTTTTTCATGTGGATTTCTCCAAAATAGTAAACGTCCATTACACATTTGAAAGAGTCCGGGTCTCGGTCGAAGTAGAACTCTCCTTTGCTGGGATCGTAATCATCGCAAAGGGTGAAGATCGCTTCGTACCCATTACAGTTTAGCAGCTCTGCCAGTCTGCTTTCCGGGTAACGGTTTAGGACATTCCCATACAAAATGTGCCGCACCCCGCCAATGTTCACCACCATCTCCTGGTCTTCGGAAGCTTCTGATTCATCGGAACCCGGGCTTCTGGGTTCCATCTCCATAGTTCAGGTATTTTACAGTAAATCAAGTTCGACAGACACACTTCTAGCTCCTTAGATAAATGTCTGAGCGCAACAATTTGCATTGATGTTCTCGATATTGCCTGAGATGTATGTACACCGAACCTCTGCAATGGAATCGTAGGGAAAGGCTTCTCGATGGAGAATATATTGAAGAAAGCGCCTGAGATCAAAACTCACCAAAATCTGTCGCGCTGAAAGTTGGAATCGCCTACTTATAAACCTCACACAAGGGAGCCATCGAAATACAATAGCACGTCATCATCTGCCATTTGATGAATGGAATTTATTCAATTGACCGGACACCAAGCAATCTGTCAGGTTGGTAATCTTGTGAACCAGAACAAAACTGTACCTTGAAACGCGGAGTTTGAAAAAGGCTGTCTTTCCTGCAGCCAGTTTGATAAACAGGCAGTAACCCGTTAATCTGTCGACCATGTATCTGCAGTGTTGCACAATGAGTGAAGCAAATTTTATCACTGCAATCCACAGCACTGGAGAATGTCAACAGTTCGGATCAGAAAGGTAACATAATCTGTCTCTTGAAATTCTTCACATCCAACGAGATAATATGAACCCACTGCACCCGCGAGCAGCAAGCTACACTCCCTGCTGGTGAAAAAATGGCACAGCGTCTGAAAATAGTCAATGGTGTGCAAACTTCAAAGGAACTATGGCGATTTACCAAACTATAATTAAATAGTGACATAAATGGTAGCTAAAGTCATAAACAAAGCCTGTTTTTATATTCCGCTGAACTAATTCAACTTTATTAACGATTTTATCTCCTTTTAGTCGAGTTTTAAGAACGAACTAGTTGATCTCCCATAGTACTGCTGTTTATGATTCCAATCACTCTCTATTCATGTTCAACACAAAAATCAGCTTCCGTACACTGCCCCGGACAGGAAGAATGTGAATGACAATTTACTTGTCTTGTGTCCCTTGTCTGATTAGTTACAAATCTATTTGATTCAATTTCTGACAAGCCTACAGCAACAAAACTGGTCCCTCCTCATACTTCCCATTATTTTCATCACCACTACATTCTCATCGCCCTTTACGCTCTAGAATCATACAGTGCAGAATAGGCCTTTTTGGCCCATCCAGGCTGCACCGACATGTGATAAATACCTGACCTCCCACCTAATCCCATTTACTAGCACTTGGCCCATAGCCCTGAGTGCCAAGTGCTCATCCAGGTACTTCTTAAAGAATATGAGGCTATTTGTTTCTTCTGCCCTCCCATGCAGCATTTTCTAGACTGTCACCACCCTTTGGGTAAAAAGGTTTTTCCTCACATCCCCCCTAAATTGCCTGCCACTCACCTTGAACCTATGTCCCCTCATGACTTACCCTTCAACTAAGGGGAACAGCTGCTCATTATCCACTCTGTCCATGACCCTCATAATTTTGTACACCTCGATCAGGTTGCCCTTCAGTCTTATTTGCTCCAACAAAAACAATCCAAGCCTATCCAACTTCTCTTCATAACTCAAATCCCAGGCAGCATCCTTGTGAATCTCATCTGCATCCCTCAAGTGCAATCATATCCTTTCTATAATGTGACGACCAGAACTGCACACAAAACTCTAGCTGTGGCGTCACCAAAGTTCTATATAACACCAACATGGATTCCCTGCTGTTATGTAATGCTATGTTTGTGTCTTTGTGCCCTGTTTGTGATCAGAACTCCAACCCACCTGCCGAAAGCTAGTGGCTTTTGCTACCAAATAAACCTGTTGGACTTTAACCATCAGCCACTTATCTGCCCATTTGACCACTCCATCAATATCTTCTTGTAGCCCAGGACACTCAACCTCACTGTTAACCACTCAGCAAATCTTTGTGTCATCTGCAAACTTACTAATCCTAACCCCCACATAGTCATAGTCTTTATATGAATGACAAACAATTGGGAAACCAGCACAGATCTATATGCTACGCCACTGGACACTGGCTTCCAATCACTCAAGCAACCTACTGTCATCACCCTCTGTTTCCTACAACTGAGCCAATTTTAAATCTGTTTTATCTCCCATGTAGGACCTTGTCAAAGGCTTTGCTGAAATCCATATAAACTACATCAAGTGCACTACCCTCATTAACACACCTGGTGAACTCCTCAAAAAATTCAGTCAAATTCATTAGGCATGACCTCTCCGTTAGGAGAGGTCCTGTTCAGATTTGCCTCTCCAAATGGAGATAGATGCTCTCCTTTAGAATTTTCTCCAATAGTTTCCCTACCATTGATGTGAGACTCACTGGTCTGTAGTTACTTGACTTATCTCTACAACCCTTCTTAAATAGCAGAACCATATTAGCTGTTCTCCATTCCCCTGGCACCTATCCTATGTAAGAGTTTTAACAACACCAGGTTAAAGTCCAACAGGATTATTTGGTAGCAAATACCATTAGCTTTCGGAGCGCTGCTCCTTCGTCAGATGGAGTGGAAATGTGCTCTCAAACAGGGCATAGAGACACAAAATCAAATTACAGAATACTGATTAGAATGCGAATCCCTACAACCAACCAGATCTTAAAGATACAGACAATGTGGGTGGAGGGAGCATTAAGCACAGGTTAAAGAGATGTGTATTGTCTCCAGACAGGACAGCCTGCAAGTCCAGGAGGCAAGCTGTGGGGGTTACTGATAATGTGACATAAATCCAACATCCCGGTTTAGGCCGTCCTCATGTGTGCGGAACTTGGCTATCAGTTTCTGCTCAGCAACTCTGCGCTGTCGTGTGTCGTGAAGGCTGCCTTGGAGAACGCTTACCTGAAGATCAGAGGCTGAATGCCCGTGACTGCTGAAGTGCTCCCCCACAGGAAGAGAACAGTCTTGCCTGGTGATTGTCGAGCGGTGTTCATTCATCTGTTGTCGTAGCGTCTGCATGGTTTCCCCAATGTACCATGCCTCGGGACATCCTTTCCTGCAGCGTATCAGGTAGACAACGTTGGCCGAGTTGCAAGAGTAGGTACCGTGTACCTGGTAGATGGTGTTCTCATGTGAGATGATGGCATCCGTGTCGATGATCCGGCACGTCTTGCAGAGGTGGCAAGGTTGTGTGGTGTCGTGGTCACTGTTCTCCTGAAGGCTGGGTAGTTTGCTGTGGACAATGGTCTGTTTGAGGTTGCGCGGTTGTTTGAACGCAAGAAGTGGGGGTGTGGGGATGGCCTTGGCGAGATGTTCGTCTTCATCAATGACATGTTGAAGGGTCCGGAGGAGATGCCGTAGCTTCTCCGCTCCGGGGAAGTACTGGACGACGAAGGGTACTCTGTCCACCGTGTCCCGTGTTTGTCTTCTGAGGAGGTTGGTGCGGTGTTTCGCTGTGGCGCGTCGGAACTGTTGATCGATGAGTCGAGCGCCATATCCTGTTCTTATGAGGGCATCTTTCAGTGTCTGGAGGTGTCTGTTGCGATCCTCCTCATCCGAGCAGATCCTGTGTATTTGGAGGGCTTGTCCGTAGGGGATGGCTTCTTTAACGTGTTTAGGATGGAAGCTGGAGAAGTGGAGCATCGTGAGGTTATCCGTGGGCTTGCGGTACGGTGAGGTGCTGAGGTGACCGTCCTTAATGGAGATGCGTGTGTCCAAGAATGCAACCGATTCCGGAGAGTAGTCCATGGTGAGTCTGATGGTGGGATGGAACTTGTTGATGTCATCATATAGTTGTTTCAGTGATTGTTCACCATGACTCCAAAGGAAGAAAATGTCATCGATGTATCTAGTGTATAGCATCAGTTGAAGGTCCTGTGCGGTGAAGAAGTCTTGTTCGAACCTGTGCATGGAGATGTTGGCATATTGAGGTGCAAATTTGGTCCCCATGGCTGTTCCGTGTGTCTGGATGAAGAACTGGTTGTTGAAGGTGAAGACATTGTGGTCCAGGATGAAGCGGATGAGTTGTAAAATTGCATCTGGAAACTGGCAGTTGACGGCATTGAGTAGTAAGGCTGTTGCAGCAATGCCATCATCGTGGGGATGCTGGTGTAGAGTGCCGAGACATCCATTGTGACGAGGAGTGCTCCTGGTTCAACTGCTCCATGTGCGTTGAGTTTCTGTAGGAAGTCCGTAGTGTCGTGACAAAAGCTGGGGGTTCTTTGTACAATGGGTTTCAAGATGCCTTCGACATAGCCAGAGAGGTTCTCACACAGGGTCCCATTGCCTGATACGATGGGACGGCCGGGTGTGTTTGCCTTGTATATCTTTGGGAGGCAGTAGAGATCTCCAAAGCGGGGAGTACGTGGGATGAGAGCACGGAGGGTGCTTAGGAGACCTATCCTATGGCCAGAGAGGTATTAAAAATTTGGGTCAGAGCCTCCGCAATCTCCCACAGCCGCCTGGGATACAATTCAAGTGGACCTTGTGATTTGTCCACTTTTAAGTCTGACAACACCTCCATTACCATGTCCTTCCCTGTGTCAATTTGCTCAAGAATCTCACAGTCTCTCTCTCTGAATTCCATACCTGCATCCTCATTCTCTTGGATGAAGATGGATGTGAATTATTTGTTCAACGCTCCACCATGTCCTCTGGCTCCACCCACAGATTGCTCCTTTGGTCCCTACTCTTTCCCTGGTTATCCTCCTCCCATTGATATACTTATCAAATATCTGAGGAGTTTCTTTACTTTTACCAGCCAGAGCTTTCTCATATCCCCTCTTAGCTTTCCTAATTGCTTTCTTAAGCCCCACCCTGCACTTTCTGTATTTCACTAATGCCTCATCTGACTTGTTCCCCTTGTGCCTGCTAAAAGCTTTTCTTTTCTTCTCATTGGTCATCCAGGGTTCTCTGGGCTTGTTACTCCTTTCTATCACCCTAGAGGGAACATGCTGGGCTTGTACCCTCCCCATTTCCTTTTTGAATGCCTCCCCCCTCCCCTCCACCACTCTTCTGTAGATTTCCCTGTTAGTAGCTGTTCCCAGTCTACCTTGGTCAGATCCTGCCTTTTTTGACTAAAGTCCCCTCTCCCCAATCCAAAAGCTTTCTTTGCAACTGGTCTATATCTTTGTCCATAACAAGCTTAAATTGTATCATGTGATGATCATTATCACCAAAATGCTCCTCCACCACCAACTCTACCACCTGTCCAGCTTCATACCCCAGAATTAGATCCAGCATAGTTCCTTCCCTTGTTGGACCCTCTACATATTGGCCTGAAATGATTTCCTATGTACATTTCAAGAAATCCATTCTAAGTCCTCAACACTATGACTATCCCAGTTAATGTTGGGAAAGTTGAAATCACCTACTATAATTAACCTATGATAAATATTTTTACACACCACTATGAATTTTGCACATATTTGGTCCTCAATTTCCCACTGACGATTTGGGGGTCTATAATAAACACCTAGCAATGTGGTTGCCCTATTTTTATTCCTAAGCTCAAACCACAGAGCTTCATTCAAAGCCCCGCCAAGAGATCCTCTCCCCTTAATACAGTAACTGACTCCTTAACTAATAATGCAATGCCTCCTCCTCTTTTACCCCCTCCTCTGTCTCACCTGAAGAGTCTATATCTCAAAATGTTGAATTGCTAATCCTGCCCCTCCATCAACCACGTCTCTGTGATGGCTTCTATATCATAATTCCACGTGTCAATCATCGCGCTTAACTCATCCATTTTACCTGCAATACTCCTGGCATTCGAGGCCATTCAGCCTTGCCTTACTCCCTTTAAACTTAATACAGCTGCACTCCCTCTGATTTGGTTGTTTTCCTCTAATAGCCCCTGCTAAATTAGCATAAACTCCTCCCAACAACACTAGCAAAACGTCCCATAGGAATGTTAGTCCCGCTCTAGTTCAGATGTAGACCATTCCACTTGTTCAGATCCCACCCTCCCCAGTAATGGTCCGAGTGATCCAAAATCTAAAACCCTCCCTCCTGCACCAACTCATCTGACTATTCTCCAATTTCTGTGCTCGCTAGCACAGAATCTACTGATGACTATGAAACCGGTGCCAATTGTTGTAAAAATGCATCTGGTTTACTAATGTCTTTTAGGGAAGGAAATCTGCCATTCGTATCTGATCTGGTCTACAGAGCCACAACAATGTGGTTGACTCTCAACTGTCCTCGGGCAACTAGGGATGGGCAAGAAATGCTGGCCATCCAGCGATGCCAGTGTCCCACGAATAAAAAAAAGTAATCCAGAGATTACCCGCGAGGTCCTGCTTTTTAGTCTACTGCCTAGCTCCCTGAATGTTTGATGCAAGATCTCATCCCTCTATCTATGTCATTGGTACCAACATGTACTATGATCTCTGCCTTATCACCTATCCCTTCAGAATGCCCTGCAGCCATTCAGTGTCATCCCAGACCCTAGCACCAGGGAGGCAACACACCGTCCTGGAGTCACAATTATGGCCACAGTAGGGCCTGTTCTCCTGACTATAGAATTCTCTATTACTATTGCTCTTCCTCTCCTCCTGTACAGATAGGCTGCTTGTGGTGCTAGAAGCTTCTGTCTGCACTCTCTGGAGGAATTAGTGCCCTCATCAGCCTACAAAATGGAATACCAATTTGCAAGAGAGACGCCAGGGGACTCCTGAACTATCTGCTTGTTCTCTTGGACTCTAACACCATACTGTTTTAGTTCCACTTCTAACTGTCCTAGTACAGCAGCATACCTCAAGGTCATTTCTGACTTATACCCATATTTGTCTGAAAGCTTCTCTTGGACTCAAAAGAGCTCCCCCACAGAGAGACTAAGATAGATACTATTAATCGATTGCCGAAATGTTTGTCGATATCATGTTTTTCTGTATCCATTCTCATCTTGTTGAACAAAGAACAATTTTACTATCTTAGTGTTTTAGTCCCACTTCTAACTGTCCTCGTACAGTAGCATATCTCATGGTCATTTCTGACTTACACCCAGTCACCATATATGTCTGAGAGCTTCGCCTACTGTAAGTTCCTGGTTAATGCTGTCCTGTTAAACATTGTTTCACTTTAGCCTCAATAAGTGAATGGAGCCTGTCATCTCATTTGGCATGGCAAGATTAGTTTTAATATTGTTCCACGTGTTACAATCAAAGTTGATGTTGCTACTAGACGGAAAGATCCTAGAATGAAACCCTGGCTCCAAATACCATAACTTTTTTTTTTAAGGAAACATGGATGAACAGAGTCACAGTACTGTAAATTAGCATTTGACAATGGAAAAAAAAACATTAAACATGAAAAATTTAATTATTAGACAGTACTCATTCACTCCCACTTATCTTCACAAATGTATGCAGATTTAAAAATAACTGGTTACAAAATATATCTTATGCTATGATGTTCTGAGTAAACAGAATACCAAAAGGCCAACTGTGCTCAGACACACAACACTCTGAAACCAAGTGGCAGATGCCCTCAATCAAACTTCTGTTGACTTCTCCTTGATTGCCCTAGATGATTATCACACAAATGTTTACAAACTCCACTCTTGAAAAGACCCGCCTTAAAATTTTCTTCCAAGCAATGCTTTCTCTCAGTTGTTTTCAGCAAAGATCCACTTCCAGGATTTTCAACTCTCCTTTTGGTATTCCTTTGTCTTGAATTGCCACGTGCATTCAAGCTTCCACTCAATCTCTCAGGTGTCCAGTCATTACAGAACACTATTGCCTCATAAGCTTTACAAAGGTTACCAACCTCAAGATTGCTTCAAATATCTGGCTTCTCTCAAGCCAACTTTTCAGCTCTGTCTTTACCTTTACTGAAGAGTACCTTGTTCAAATTCCAGTTCCTTTCTTTTCCTTTGACTTCAATCTTCCTGGAATTTCCCTTTTCATTCCCTGGTTTCCAGTACTAGCTGTCCTTTAGTTTCTGGAAGTTGCTTTCTTGTCCTTCATTGTATTGCTTCTGCTTCTGGCAGAGCTGTGAGAGCTGCCTTCTCTCTCACTACCTCGCTTGGGTCCAATTAAAACTAGACTCAAAATTTCTTCTTAACCTAAAGGTGGTCCTTGGTTGCCAAGCAACAATCTTTTTTTAAGTTTGTGTTTGATTTTAGTGTCATAAACTCTCTAAACACAATATAGACACAGCTTAAAACCTAAACCCCCATACAGCAAAATCTTTCTTTAACGTAAATCTAACTCGAGTTTTACCCTTTCTTACACTGAAACACTAAATTAAAATTCACTTAAATCTATAGATTTCAGCTTTCCAACAATACAAACAGATTATTTAAAACTACCTCTGCTTCCCAACACACCCCAGTCTGTTATTGGGCCGCATGCCTCAATCAGCACCAATTTGGAGCAGCATCTCCTGCTCCCTGACTCACACCCAAACTGCTGATCCCTCCCAAATTGCAGCATCTCGCATTTCCTAACACGTCCCTTTGCTGCTGACCCTCCAACTTGTGGCCTCTTTCACTCGCTACTTATCCTCTTGCCAATCCTTGTTCTTGCAGAAGCTCTGATTTGCCACTTCCCTCTCCTGAACCCTTTTGTGAGCGAGTACTCTGGAGATGGGTGGCGATAGGCTGAAGCAGCAGCTTCAACTTGCAGGAAGTTGTAACAGAATTGTATTCCACCATAATCTGGGACCTCACTGATTGACTTCCTTCCATGTGCGACAGATGATAGGAATGCAGCCTCAGAACTTTGGTGGAATCAGATAAGATCATCTGCTGCATTTCTTTTGATGGCTGAACAAGTTGGTTCTGGAAAGGCAAAGACTACCACAAGTGCCACTCATGAGGTTGTCCTTGCTGGTTGTGCAAGATGATCTTTGTTGATACTTGCTGGCAGGTCTGGTGTCTGTTTGGAACTTCTCAACCACATGGATACAAAGTACTCTTAGTGGTTACTGCCGTGTCCATCATCAATTGGCTTCACAGCACTTATGCTGCCAAGTCCGGAAGGAAATAGCTATCAGATTGGGCCAGGAAACCAATGAGAGAAAAGGTTAATTGACTCTGTCCTCATCAATCTAGCTCTCGCAGTTGCATCCATCCAAGTCATGATGGTGAGTGGCTTGGACGGGAACTTTCAAGTGGTAGTGTTCCCATGTGTCTTCTGCCCATCTCCTTCTAGACATCAGTCATGGGTTTATTAAGTGTTCCCGAAGGAACCTTGTGAGTTCCTGTAGTGCATTTATGGATGGTACACAATGATGTCAATTTGCTTCGTTGGTGAAGGGAGTGAATGTTTATAGATGTGTGCCAATTGGGTTGCTTTGTCTTGGATGGAGTCAAGCTTCTTGGGTGTTTTTGGAGCTGCACTCATCCAGGTAGGTGGAGAGGATTGCATCACACCCCTGATTTATACCTTGTAGATGGTGGACAGGCTTTGGTGATTCAGGAGGTGAGTTAGTCGACGCAGGATTCCAAGCCTCTGACCTGAATGTCAAAGGGGCTGATAAGTGACATACTGTGCAGGCCAGAGATTGGGAATTCTGTGGCAAATAACTCACTTCCCAACTCCCCAAACCCTGTCCACCGTCTACAAGGCACAAGTCAGGAGTGTGATGGAATATTCTCTGTTTACCTGGGTGGGTGCAGCTGCAACAACACTCAAGAAGCATGACACCATCCAGGTCAAAGCAGCCGCCTTGATTGACAGTCCATCCACCACCTTAACCAGTCACTCCCTCCACCACTGACCCAAAGTGGCAGCAGTGTGTACCATCCACTAAGATACACTGCAACAGCTCAACCAGGGCTTCTTTGACAACACCCCCTAACTCAACATCTACTGCCTAGAAAGACAAATGCAGCAGATGCATGGGAACTCCAGCTGCAAGTTCCCTCCAAGCCACATACCAACTTCACTTGGAGCCATACCCCATTCTTTCATGATCACTGCATCAAAACCTTCCAACTCCCTTCCCAGCAGCACTGTGTGAGTATTTTCATCACATGAACTGTAGTGGTTCAAGAATGTAGGTCACCACCACCACTCAAGAGTAATTAGGGATGTGCAATAAGTATCCAGTAACAATGACATGCTGTAAATAAATAGGTAAAGTTAGTGTTATTTAACTGCCTGCCATTAATTACTACACCTTTCCTTGGATTGCTACCTTACCATGGTGGAGAAACTTGAATGTTCTGTTGATCTTGAGAATAATGCTGTCAGGAGCCTTAAACACCTGGCAGGGTCACCCATGATGGTACGGTCAGAGGGGAGGAAGCAGACAAAACACAATCCAAAACAAGTCCTTAACGACTGATCAGGCCATGTGCTCAGGATGTCAGAGTCTTAACTGCCAAAGCAAATATTCTTCACCCAGCTGAAGGAAGGCTTCCGAACAGGAGGAGAACGAAGGAAGTGCTTTAAGGATACCCTGAAGGCTTTCCTCAAGAAGTGCAACATAGACATTAATGCCTGGGAGACCCTTGCTCAGAAGAAACCTACTTGGAGAAACCTATTGATTGAAGGGACACAATTCTTTGAGGACACCCTTGGCAAGCAAAGGCCCAGAAAAGGAGCCCGAGAAAGGAATACCTGCAATCCCAAGTCGCAGGACTGATACCATCTCCTGGAAACATCCGACAAGTGTGTGGTCAGGCTCATCATCTACGCAAGGAGCCAGAGGATCCATGACGAGTAATACAGAATTTCTTAGGTGGACAATCATACTTGATTGAAGTGATCACCGAAGAAGAATTCCTGTGTGGGCAAATAATTCCATCTACTGGATATAACATATTTGCAGATTTCTTACCTCTATCCCAGCTCAGTGGTGTGCAACATCAACCATCAATGTAACCCTTGCTAAGACCACCTCTAGAACATTGCTTACTTATACCCCTACATGAAGGTTACACCTGCTGAAATCCTCATTTAAGTTTTCATCATCCCATGGATCAATTTCTCAAATGTTCTTCTCAGCAACATTCACAACTTTTAGTTAACACAGCCCTCTGTGGTCTTCTCACCGTTATCAAATTGCAACCTTTGAGATCTTGGTTCGCATTCTGAAATTCCTCCATGGCCTCACCTACTTTATTTGAAAAGTTATCTTTAGTCATAAGTTCCAACCTCCATCTTGTCCTTTTGGCTCAAAATCTACTTGTTCCATCTCATTATGATCCATGATTAGGTGTCAGTCATTAATTTCCATGCCATTTGAAATGCTCATCCAAAATCACAAAGTCTTGCTCTCACTTTTCCTGTCTCCCAATAACCAAATTCTTTAATAGTAACTTCATTTTGCCCTCCAACTCAGCCATGTTTCTTGAATGTATATAAAGTATTAGAGGTTTACAGCATGGAAACAGGCCCTTCAGCCCAACTTATCCATGCCGCCCTTTTTTTTTAAAAAAACCCTAAGCTAGTCCCAATCACCCACATTTGACCCACATCCCTCTATACCCATCTTACCCATGCAACTGTCTAAACACTTTTTAAAAGACAAAATTGTACCCACCTCTACTACTACCTCTGCCAGCTTGTTCCAGACACTCACTAACCTCTGTGAAAAAATTGCCCCCTGGACCCTTTTGTATCTCTCCTCTCTCACCTTAAATCTATGCCCTCTCGTTTTAGACTCCCCTACCTTTGGGAAAAGATATTGACTGTCTAGTTGACCTATGCCCCTCAGTATTTTATAGACCTCGATAAGATCACGCCTCAGCCTTCTACGCTCCAGAGAAAAAAGTCCCAGTCTATCCAGCCTCTCCATATAACTCAAACCATCAAGTCCCAGTAGCATCCTAGTAAATCTCTTCTGCACTCTTTCTAGTTTAATAATATCCTTTCTATAATAGGGTGACCAGAACTGCACACAGTATTCCAAGTGTGGCTTTACCAATGACTTATGCAACTTCAACAAGACGTCCCAACTTCTGCGTTCAATGTTCTGACCAATGAAACCAAGCATGCTGAATGCCTTCTTCACACTCTGTCCACCTGTGACTCCACTTTCAAGGAGCTATGAACCTGTACCCCTAGATCTCTTTGTTCTGTAACTCTCTCCAATGCCCTACGTCACAGAAAACATGCAATCTTATTTTAGACAAACATATTGCAAATTTGGCAGAGCAGAAATTTGAGATGAATATATTTGCAGCTACCTCCGCCACCCCACCCTTCACCAGCCCCAAAATGTTTTGATATTGGTTATTTTAATATTTTGAAGTGTATAGGTGCAGATTAATTTCCTGAGTATAATATTCTGTGCTTATGCATTCGTTCAGAAGTTTAGCTGCATGTTTCTTGATCTGCACAGATTCAACACTATAGGCAGAATTTGGCAGCCGCTTTAATGCCCGTTTTGCGGTGGGAAAATGTCGTAAAATGGGACGTAAAGCAGCTAGCGCAAATGAGGCCGGTTTCAGCTGCTTTCGCGATTTTACGACACCTGGATTTCTGGCGATCTCTCACGCTGGAAATGGGCGAGAGGCTGGTTAATTTATTTCAATTTATTTCATTGTTCATTTCAATGTATTTAGCGAGCCCAGCGCTCAATCATCCGGGCTTGCTTGCCTTTATGGCCGTGCCGGGAGAAGTTCTCTCCGACAAGGAAAACACCTGCTCCCCATGAATGGGGAACAGTCATGTTGGCCTCACCAGTGGAATCAAAGGCCACTGAGGCCCTCCGGGGAGGTCGAGTGCAAGGCGGGGTTGCCCCTTGGACAGTGCCAGACTGGCAGTGCCACCCTGGTACCTGAGAAATGCCCACTTGGCATCTGGACAATGCCCACCAGGCAGTGCCAGGGAGTGGGGCGGCCACACTGCATACAATCGGTGGGGGAGGGAGTGGGGCCCGCTGCCGCTCTGCATGCGATCAGTGGGGTGGAACGATAGGTTTGGGCAGCATCTCGGGGTGGAGGTGGTTGCGATTTGAGGCTGCCAGCAGTAGCATGGGCCTGACAGCTCTTTCATTGTCTGTCAGACCCCTGCTACTGTTAATGCGCATGTGCAGCATCAGAGGTCTACTCTTGCACAATACCTCCCTCTATAGGCTGTCTGATGAGTTAAGCCCCGCCCAGAGCCTCTCTGGCTAGAAACTGACTAACCCATCTTTTTAAAGCAGAGTGCATAAGATTGGATGTGAAAACTCACCCAAAAAAGGGATCTGGAACTCTCCCATTTTCAGACTAGCTGGACACTTAGAAAAAAATCTCGTAAAATTCCACCCTATATCACTTTACTGGTTGTTTTGCTACAGCTAAGCAAATTTCAATAAATTTACACGTTGAAACAACCAATCTCACTGTAACTGTCTTTCTCATGAGGGTTTCCAATCTCCATATTCGAAGATATTGTCTTGGAATTCTTTCCAAAAGTCACTCCCACTTGGGCAGGTTCAATAGTGGCTCATGTGGCATGGTTTCATCTAGCCTTCAGATATTCCTTTCTTTAAAATTTCAAGTACACTCAAGTGCCACCTTTCAAACACAATTTTGAATTTTTGGTCATGCCATACAGAACACCGCTGCTTCAAAGAGATACCTTTGTCTCAGTGGCCCTCTGCATAGAGTCACCAATCTCCAGCATCCTTCTTAGATTTTTAGGGCTTCTCTCAGGCTTAGTTCAAGTCTGCTCACTGCAACTCTTTAACTTGGAACCTATGTCTCAATTTTACTTAAGGGAGAACTTATTTCTGGTTGCTGAGTTTGTCCCTTACCTGGGATTTCTTTTTGGGATTTCCCCCAGTTCCCCTCATGTAACCTGGGTGGGTTGCTCTTACCGAGAGTTGGAGCAGACTCGATGGGTTGAATGACCTCCTTCTGTACTGTAGGGATCCCATGATTTCTCGGCTGGTGCATATGCAAAAGGCCCAAGGCTCTTTGGACCCCCAACTTCAGATTAAAGCACATATTTCAGTTTCATCATACTAGAAGCATTTCTTTTTTGATATGTATTGATGACTCAGACTCAAGTGTACTGGATATAATTTGCAGATTGACACAAAACTTGGAAAAGTGTTGAATTGTGAGGAGGTTAGTGATAGATTTCAAGAGAAATCAAAAGAAAGACAGGTGAAATGGGTGGACAAGTGGCAAATGAAATTTGCCCACAGGTGTGCAAAGTGGGCACAGTACAGTGGTTAGCACTGCTACCTCACAGCACCAGGGACTCAGGTTAGATTCCTGGCTTGGGTGATTGTCCGTGTGGGTTTCCTCTGGTGCTCTGGTTTCCTCCCACAGTCCAAAGATGTGCAAGTTAGGTCGATTGGCCATGCTAACTTGCCCCCTAGTGTCCAGAGATATGTAGGTTAGGTGGATTAGCCATGGTAAATGCCTGATGTTATGGGGATAGGATGGGGTGTGGGCCTGGTTGGAGTCGGTGCAGACTTGATGGGCTGAATGGCCTCCTTCTGCATTGTCAGGATTCTGTGGTTCTATGGTACATTATGGTAGGAAGAGCAAGAAAAGGCAATACTGGGTACTTTCCAGAAAGGATGCAGGAACAGAGACACCTGGGGATATATGTGCAAAAATTGTTGAAGACAGCAGCACATATTAAGAAAGCTATAAAAAAGGCATATAATATCCATGGCATTATAAATAGAGGCATACATTACAAACAAGGAAGTTGTGATGAACCTTCCAACTGGAATACTGTGTCCAATTCTGGACATTACACTTTAAGGATTCAAAGACTTTAGAGAGAGTGCAGAAAAATAGTTATGAGAATGCCTTCAGGAATTAGGGACTTCAGTTACATTAGCCTTTGAGAGACTTGGCTTGTTCTCATCGGAGAAGAGAAGGTTGAGAGGAGTTTTGATGAATCATGAGAGGTCTGAACAAAGTGGATAGAGACAAACTATTATTGGTAGAAGGGTGGAGAACCAGAGGACACAGATATAAAGCAAGTGGCAAAAGTACCAAAGACGACATGAGGAGAAACTTATTTTACATAGCAAGTGATTTGGAATGCACTGCTTGAAAGAGTGGTGGCTTCCAAAAGAATTGGAGAACCACCTGATGGGAATACGTTTGAAGGGTTATTGGAAAAAGGCAGGGCTGTGGGATAAGCCAAATTGCTCATATAGAGAGCCAACACGAGCATAACGGGTCAAATGCCAGCCTCCTGTGCTGTAACCGTTCTATAATTCTATGCATCATAACAATCATAACATGTTAATTTGGGAGTCAGGGATAATCGAACTAACTCAAGACCACCACTTTTGTGAGTCTCACATCAATTGGGTGTTATGACAGTGGGGAGCAAAGTTATGTTTAAGAAATCTACTGAATCGCATGGATTTTTAAAAAACTTAGTATGGATTTTTTTCAAAATATCATGAGTGAACTGGCATCTCTGCCTGCTATGTGAGAATATTAAAAATCAACTACTGAATGAGCAGAGCTCTGCACACAAACACTCTCAGTGCAACAACAACAAAAAAACAGCTGCATTACTTGACTTCGCGGGTGTGCATATGCTACACAGATACTGATCTAAAACCAGTTTTCAGAGTTCACAAAATACTTTGCAACAGAAAACACCCTTAACAATGAGAAAGTTGCAAAAATCTTGAACAGAGTTGGGGTCTATTTTATGCAATCTTATTACCTCAGTTTGAATTTGACAACGGTATTTAATTAATGTTTAAGTTATTGCGTAATACTAGATATGTGGAAAATATCAATTGTTTTTGAATGAACATTGTGAATCATAGTGGTGCACCTCATAGTTCCAACAGGGATTGGGGGGAGGGGGTTTCCAGTTATCAGTTTATTCTAATCTAGTTCAACACTTGGCTTTAGAAAAAAATCTTTAGTAACTTTACTTTTTACAACTATGCAATAAGCGCATTTGAATTACAATATGTAATTACTATTCGCTGAGTTTATGCTGTAATACCAGTTAAGGTAATAGGTGGTTAGTAACAGTTCCTTCATCTAATAGTTCTAGAGATGTTCAAAGTAATAAATATTACCCAACAAGCTGTAAAGGATTCACTGAAATTATTTATTCTGCTTTACACCTTTGATTGGCTGCCAATATTTTGAATGGGGAATGGTGTTAATCCTGTCTGTCCAATGCAACTAAATGTTTAATGTGGGCTGATGAAGTAGATGATATCACTAAATGATTTGACTGGAACTGTGATGACAAGGCTAGAATATAGCATAGCGTCAAGCAAGAGTAGAGATTAGAAGAATTTTCCTTCCTAGAGTAACAAACAAGTGAAACTGACACTTAGAGGCACTGACCATAATCTTTCAATCCTTTTTAGATAGTGGGGACATGCCAGAGGTTTGGAGAATTGTAAATGTTATACTCTTGTTCAAAAAAGGATGTAAAGGTAAGCCCAGCAACTGCAGGCCAGTCAGTTAACCTCAATGGTAGGAAAGCTTTTAGAAGCAATATTTCCAGACAAAATGAACAGTCACTAAGACAAATGTGGATTGATTAAGGAAAGCCAGTACAGTTTGAAGGACAAATTGTGTTTAACTCACATACTTGAGTTTTTGGGTGAAGTAACAAAGAAGGTTGATAAGGGCAATACAGTTGATGTGCTGTACATGGACTTCCAAAGGCATTGAATAAAGTTGTTAGAGCTCATGGAATAAACGGGACAGGAGCAGCATGGATATGAAATTGGCTAAATATTATGAAACAAAGAGTAGTGGTGAATGGTTGTTTTCAGATTGGAAGAAGGTATATCGCGAGGTTCCCCAGCATTCAGAGTGAGGACCATTGCTTTTCTTGATGTAGATAAATGAGTTAAACTTGGGTGTACAGGGCACAAATTCAAGATTGACTCAAAACCTGGGAATATTGCGAACTGTGAGGAGGATGGTGATAAACTTAAAGAAGACAGACTGTTGGAATATGTGGAGATATGTCAGATGAAAATTTAATACAGAAAAGTGTGGAGTGATTCATTTTGGTAGGACAAGTGAGAAGAGGCAATATAAAATAAAAGGTACAATTTTAAAGGGAGTGCAAGAGGGTATGTGTGCACAAATCATGAAGGTGACAGGGCAGGTTGAGGAAGTCGTTAATAAGACATTAGAAATTCTGGGCTTAATAAATAGGGGCATAACGTGCAAAAGCAAAGATGATATAATAAACATGTATAAAATACTGGTGTATTGTGCTCAGTTCTTGGTACTGTTGAATTTCTATGTTTGCTTTAAAAAAAAGGGAAAATGGCAGTTAAGTGAGATTAGGTTAGTTGCTCTTCCAGAGAACTGGCACAGACATGACAGTCCAAATAGCTTCTTTCTAGGTTGTCACCATTCTAGGATTCTTAACAGAACTGCCTGAGGCTATGGCAGATAATTTATTCAAAAAGGATTAGACCAGTGGTTCCCAATCTGTGATCTGTGAGCCACTGGTGGCCTGTGAGTGTACTTCAGGTGGAACAAAAAATACAATTGCATGTACCTCATATCTATCATAATCAATGTTACATTATTATTTGCAATGGGATTGATTGGTCAACATGTGTAGCATTTAGCACAGATGGAGCCCGTACGATGTTAGGCCAACACAGTGGAGTTGTTATAAATGCAAAAGCAGTGACTCCATTAGCAACATGTGTTCTCTGCAGCATCCATAGGGAGGCATTAGCTGCAAAGTAAATGCCAACTAATCTCATGGCTGTTTTGGAGGAAGCAGTTAAAAAAGTTAATTTTATCAAGGCCTTTCCATTAAATTCACAGATATTTGCAGTCCTATGTGACGAGGTGGACAGTGATCACTATTAACTACTTCTGCACGCCATGGTCCGCTGGCACGATGAGGAAAATTTTTGTTACTTGACTCAAAGTTTGAACTCTCACAACATTTCAGTGATTTTCAGTGGCTTGCCAGATGGGCATATATGTCAGATATTTTTGATCATTTAAATGGTCTCAATCTGAGTCTTCAGAGAAAGTCAGTGAGAGTTTTTCACATGCAGGACAAATTAGAAATGCTGATCAAGAAAATAGAGATGGGGGGCCAAGCAACTTGAGAGGTGAAATTACAACTCATTTGCTAATCCGTCAGATTTTTTGGATACAGCAGAAATGCAGCTTCCAAACAATGTGAAACATGACATCAGAGATCACCTGCAAAGTTTGAAGACACAGTTACGTGAGTACTTACCTGCTCCCGACACAAAGTTCAACTGGATACGAATTCCCTTTACAAATCTTGATGACATCCTCAGAAGCCTGACCTCAAGAGAGCAAGACAACCTTGTGGTGCTGTCCTGTGATAGTTCCTTAAAGTTGTTTTTTTTCTCAGAAGTACCTGACTAACTTTTGGTTTAAAGTTGCTTCAGAATACCCAGAACTGTCCGACAAGGTAGTAAAGTTGCTGATGCCTTGTTTTACCTTTGCAAAACTGGATTTTCAGGGCTTGCTGCACTGAAGATCAAATATCGGAATAAACTTAACGTTGCACCAGATCTCCACTTGAGACTATCATCTCTCGAAACTGACAGCCAGCATTTGACATCTGTGAATCAACATCTCATTAGGTAAGCATTATCTGTTTCCATTGGTGGGCCTACTGCAGGTAGATGTGCTGTGGCACATGCAATGTATTTGTGAATGTGCATCAGAAACTATTAGAAATAGCAGTATTTTTAATACCCATTGATATACAAGTTTGACTCCTGTCAGCCAGGGACTATGTAAAAAAAAAAGTTTAAGAAAGCTTGCATACATTATGGTCAGTACAAGCTTTTGATCTCGATCTAGTAGTCCACATAAAGGAAAAGGTTGGAAACCGGTGGACTAGACAAATAACTGGTTAAAACAGAATGGAAAGGTGTAACTGTAGACTTGAATGCCACAATTTATAGATAATTGCAATGTCAACCCACTTGAGATTATGGATTGCCAAGAATGAAAAGTCTGAAATAAAGTTACAATTTATACCAGTAATTGTCTGGAATTTTCATACGAGTACTTTGGAAAAAAATTAGCCTATGCGCAGCAATGCATTGAAAAGAAACGTGTGGCCAAGAAATGTACACCAGTTAAGAAGGATATAACAGGATATATATGTCATCTGCACTTACAAGGAATGATTAAGAGATTTAATTTCTGCTCCATGTTCCCTAGCACAGTGAACCTGTCCAACACTCGCTGCTTCGGCAGCCGGCGCCACTGTCACCTCGCGCGCCCCCTTCCCGGTCGTTAGTGATACAGGCGCGCGCCCACCGACCCCACCCCACCAACGGCCATATGCTAATAAGCCGTGTTTGAATGAGCCAATCGCTGGCTGGGTGCTCAACCTCCCGGTGTAGTGGCTGCTGCAGCCTCGCTGGCTCGTCAGGTATGAGCGCTGGGAGAGTCGGTGAGTGTGTCGACTTCTAGGAACAGACCTCACTTCGTGAATATCGGTTTTTATATTTAGCTGGGGGCTCAAATACTTTCAATAATCGCCTCTTGTGGGGAACAAATACTTCCAATAATCACCCCCTTCTCCCAGGCAGGTATATAGGCTCACACTCTTGAAGGAGCCCGAGGTGTCAGTGACCATCTGGGAACCGACACAGGGTCTTCCATAAAATAAAAACAAAATGCTGGAAATCTAAAATCAAAACAAAAAATGCTGGATAAAATCAGCAAGTTTGGCAGCATCTGGGGAGAGAGAGAAACAAAGCTGACGTTTGGAGTCCGTATGGCCCTGCTACAAACCTGTAGAAGTGTCCAACCGACTTGAAAAGTTAACTCTGTTCCTCTCTCCACATATGCTGCCAGGCCTGCTGAGTTTATCCAGCATTTTCTGCTTCCATTTCAGGCTCTGCCTTGGTTTGGTAGTGATGGGGACTTAACACCTGGGCACCACCTAGACACCAGCATTTTGTGACTTGAGGCTCTTCCTCTCCCACTAACACATTGGAGCCAACATTGTGCTTTAATTCTGTAATTATGAATAAAATCTAGGTGAATTTCTTCAAGGCTGGTAAATTGACCCTGTGATAATTCTGTGCAATGAATAACCCTCTCAGCTGATCTTCAGGTAGGTGATCCCATCTAGGTACCTGTTAGCATATGTATTTAATGCCTCAAGTCACTATATTTGAGCGAACTGAATTTAAAAGTCTCTAAATAGTAGTTAATGTTTCAGGGGAGGTGATGGCCTAGTGGTATTATCGCTAGACTATTAATCCAGAAACTCAGCTAATGTTTTGGGGACCTGAGTTTGAATCCTGCCACGGCAAATGGTGGAGGTGAGAGTGACAGCGCTTGACAATAAGGTCACATTCGACCGAGTGTAACATCAAGAAACCCTAGCAAAATTGGAATCATTGGGTATCAGGGGGCAATCTCTATTCTGGTATATAGGAAGATGGTTGTTATTGTGGAGGATCAGTCATCTCAGCTCCAGGAGTCCCTCAGGGTAGTGTCCTAGGCCCAACCATCTTCAGCTGCTTCAACAATGACCTTCCCTCTGTCATAAGGTCAGAAATGGGGATGTTCGCCAATGATTGCACAGTGTTCAGCACCATTTGCAACTCCTCAAATACTGGAGCAGTCTATGTTCAAATGCAACAAGATCTGGACAATATCCAGGCTTGGGCTGACAAGTGGCAAGTAACATTCTAACCACTGCACCTTGACAATCAATGGTGTTACCATCACTAAATTCCCCACTGTCAACATCCTTGGGATTCCCATTGACCGGAAACTCAACTGGACTCACCACATCAACGCAGTAGCTATAAGAACAGGTCAGAGGCTAGGAATATTGTGATGAGTAACTCACCACCTGACTCCCCAAAGCCTTTCCAGCATCTACAAGGCACAAGTCAGAAGTGTGATGGAATAATTCCCACTTGCCTGGATGGGTGAAGCTCCAACAAAACTCAGGAAGCTTGACACCATCCAGGACACAACAGCCCGCTTGATTGGCACCACATCTACAAACACCCATTCCCTCCACCATCAACGCTCAGTAGCAGCAGATCAGATAGTTCATGCATCTCAAATGCCTGCTTTTGTTCCTAACTGCAATGTTTATAAACATTCTGCCACTAGCCAGGAAGCTTTCCTAACATGTTTAAAAGCATTTGAGATATTCAACAGTAAAGGGAAAAAAAAACAAAGCTTTGGCTAGTGCATAATTGATCCAACCTGTCAATCAAAGGGCATTAAAGGTAATGGAGCCTGAAATTGAATGAACACAAAGCTTTATGAGGCTTTTGAGCTTTCCAGGAAGGCTCAGAGACCTCAAAAAAGCACTGTTAAAATAATGGGGCTGAGTGAGCAGGTCTGGTGGAATGAGGAGGTTCATGAGGCTTGCTGGATTGTGTCTACAATGAACTGTTTGATGGGCTGTGCAGCTGTCAATCAGAGCAGATCAAAGTGGCCAGGCAGCACTTGCTGCTCATTCAGGCTACAAAAGGAAATCCTCTTTACTGAAACTGACATCTTCTGTCAGTCTGAGGACGTCAAAGGGTTCTTCTCACACCTGGGCTTCTGAGAGAGAAAAAGAAAACCCCCTGGTGAGTGACTGTCGCTCTGAAGACTTAAAGGGATCTTCTCATGCCTGGGGCTTTTGAGAGAGAAAAAGGGCAATCCCTTCTGCAGAATGGAGTGCTGCTGCGATTTTGAAGGCTCCCAGGTGCCATTGGGGCATGTATATTAAAGTAACTAGGGTACTTCAAGGGTTTCACATTACACAAACAAGAATGAAGATTTTGAACTGAAAGCTGCTTAGAATCACCTTGCTAAGAGCGATCTTTGCATTTCCCAGGGCTACAAAGGGCAATTCAGTTGCAAGACCCCATCCTGGGAGAGAGTCTCTAGATCAATCCCTTCCCCCAGGTCCCTTGGGCAACCTTCCCTTTGCAGCCTGGCAGTGGCTTGGGGCACATGGGCACAACACTTGCTTCCTTGCCGCCGCCCCCCCCCCCCCCCCCCCAAGGAGTCCAACACACCAAATGCACATTTGTCAAGACCTGCACCAAATCCTGCCCGGTGGACTTCTGGGGGAGAGGGGGTGGTGGGCAGCATACTGCGTGGCTGGATCATCTGGCCTCAAACCAGATAATGACATTTAAATGTCTATTTCTGAATTTCAATTAGGTTCCCACCCACTCTGAGTGAGAACCTGATTGGGGCCAGTGGGGTGGGTCAGGCCATCGCCCGGATGCCCAAAACACTGTGCCATCGCAATTCTTGCCAGGGGCTTGTGGCCCCGGAGAACCTTGGCGTATTTCTCCATGTCACGGAGGGGTCACGAAATGTCCTTGGCAGACAGGATTAAGGAGAATCCTAAGGCATTTTATACATACGTTAGGAACAAGAGGGTTGTCAGGGAAAGAATCGGACCTCTCCGGGACAAAGGAGGGGAATTATGCTTAGAACCAAAGGAAGTAGGTGAGATCTTAAACAAATACTTTGCATCAGTATTCACAAAGGAGAGGGACATGTTGACTGGTAGTGTCTCAGAGAGATGTGTTGACCCGTTAGAAAAAATCTCAATTACAAGGGAGGAAGTGTTAAGGTTTTTTAGGAAACATTAAGACAGACAAATCCCCAGGGCCAGATGGCATCTATCCTAGACTCTTCAGGGAGGCGAGAGATGAAATTGCTGGGCCTCTAACAGAAATCTTTGTCTCTTCACTGGACACAGGTGAGGTCCCAGAGGATTGGAGGATAGCAAATGTGGTCCCATTATTTAAGAAGGGTAGCAAGGATAACCCGGGTAATTATAGGTTGGTGAGCTTGACGTCCGTGGTAGGAGAAGATTCTTAGAGACAGGATATATGCGCATTTAGAACTGAATAATCTCATTAGTGATAGACAGCATGGTTTTGTACAAAGGAGGTCATGCCTCACAAATTTGGTTGAGTTTTTTGAGGAGGTGACAAAAACGATTGACGAAGGAAGGGCCGTGGATGTAGTCTATATGGATTTTAGTAAAGCGTTTGACAAGGTCCCTCATGGCAGGCTGGTGCAAAAGGTTAAATCTCATGGGATAAAAGGTGAGCTAGCTAGATGGGTGGAGAACTGGCTTAGCCATAGAAGACAGAGGGTAGCAGTGGAGGGGTCTTTTTCCGGTTGGAGGTCTGTGACTAGTGGAGTTCCACAGGGCTCTGTACTGGGACCTCTGCTGTTTGTGATATATATAAAATGATTTGGAGGAAGATGTAGCTGGTGTGATCAGTAAGTTTGCGGACGACACGAAGATTGCTGGAGTTGCGGATAGTGATGAACATTGTCAGTGAATACAGCAGGATATAGATAGGCTGGAACATTGGGTGGAGAAATGGCAGATGGAATTTAATCCAGATAAATACGAAGTGATGCATTTCGGTAGATCTAATGTAAGGGGGAGCTATACAATAAATGGCAGAACCATCAGGAGTATAGACACACAGAGGGACCTGGGTGTACAAGTCCACAGATCCTTAAAGGTGGCAGCACAGGTGGAGAGGGTGGTGAAGAAGGCATATGGCATGCTTGCCTTTATTGGACGGGGCATAGAATATAAAAGTTGGCATATGATGTTGCAGCTGTATAGAACGATGGTTAGGCCACATTTGGAATACTGCGTCTATTTCTGGTCGCCACACTACCAGAAGGACGTGGAGGCTTTGGAGAGAGTACAGAAAAGGTTTACCAGGATGTTGCCTGGTATGGAGGGTCTTTGCTATGAGGAGAAATTGGGTCAACTGGGGTTGTTCTCCCTGGAAAGACGGAGGATGAGGGGCAACCTAATAGAGGTGTATAAAATTATGAAGAGCATAGATAGAGTGAACAGTGGGAACCTTTTTCCCAGGTCGGAGGTGACGAACACAAGGGGTCACGGGTTCAAGGTGAGGGGGGCAAGGTTCAACACAGATGTCAGGGGACGTATTTTACACAGGGTGGTGGGGGCTTGGAATGCACTGCCAAGCAAGGTGATTGAGGCGGACACGCTGGGATCGTTTAAGACTTATCTAGATAACCACATGAACAGACTGGGAATAGAGGGATACAAAAGAATGGTCTAGTGGGCAAATGAGCGGCGCAGGCTTGGAGGGCCGAAGGGCCTGTTCCTGTGCTGTATTGTTCTTTGTTCTATGTAATATCTCATTGGGAAAGTGGCCCTTCCAGCTGAAGCATTTTTCAACAGTCTTTTGCAGATGCCATTTAGTTTATTTTCCAATTACTTAGTAAATGTGCAAGTGTCAGCACCATGTATCAACCCTCCACTCTTTCTAAATATCTTGATCATGCCTCCTGTTCACCACTTTGTGCTTCCAAATTCTAATCATTTAACTATAAGCTGACCAAGCTTGACAAACTGATTTATACTGGTGTAACTGTGCTTTTCTGTTATTCTAAATCATTATCCCGAGTATTTAAAGTCATTGACCTCCTGTAATACTTGATTTTGCATAAGTCTCTGTTCTTTGCTTATTCTTTTCTGCTTGGAGACCAATTTGTGCTGCTTCTTTTTCCACTTGTTTAATAACTTCTGTTCAAATGATAACGATTAAGTATTTGTCAACAAAAGGTAAAAAAGATGCAGTGCAGTTTGAATTTCATTTACTGCTCTCAAGTCAGATAATTGAATTGTGAAAGCAACATTAATCTTAAAGAGTTCCAAGAGGTGTACTTTTCAACCTCTTAGAAAAAAAAGTCTTCCCCTCTACCGCGGCTACGTTCGCGGCCGGGTGTCCCTGGAGAGGGAGCATGCGGTGTCCACGGGCGAGGTTGACGCTTTCCGCGCCCGCTGGGCACCGCAGGGGTTGGGGTGCGTTATTGACCCTAATAATCACATTTTAATTTGATGTTTTTAAGTTTCCTTTGTACTTTGATTTCTGTTCGGGCTGTTCCCCCTCCTTTTTGGGGAGCTGCCCCTTTTACTTTGTCCTGATTTAATCTGAGTTTGTTTACTTGGTTTGGTTTGACCTAAAAAGAGGACAAATTCCCAACGCTGCTACTAGGCATTTTATTTACACAGCGGTATCTATCTGGCAGTATACGACCAGGATTTCAGTTACCAAGAAGAAATTGATAACATGGTTTGGTAACCTCAAAGCTAAGGTCAGAGTAGGTGAGATTAAGGGACAAGTAGGATGGCACGGTGGCACAATCGTTAGCACTGCTGCCTCACAGCACCAGGGACCTGGGTTCAGTCCCTGGCTTGGGTCACTGTTTGTGTGGAGTTTGCACGTTCTCCCTGTATCTGCGTGGGTTTCTTCCGGGTGCCCCGGTTTCCTCCCACAGTCCTAAGATGTGCAGGTTAGGTCGATTGGCCAAGGTAAATTGCCCCTTAGTGTCCGAGGGAATAGCTAGGGTAAATGCATGGGGTTATGGGGATAAGGCCTGGGTGGGATTGTGGTCGGTACAGACTCAATGGGCCAAATGGCCTCCTCATGTACTGTAAGGATTCTATGATTCTATGAAGTAGGAGAATATATAGCAAGCTACAAAACAGAAAACAGTGAGTAGATAAAAGTTGTGGGCGGCATGGTGGCACAGTGGTTAACACTGCTGCTTCACAGCGCCAGGGACCTGGGTTCGATTTCTGGCTTGGGTCACTGTCTGTGCGGTGTCTGCATGTTCTCCCCGCATCTGTGTAGGTTTCCTCCAGGTGATCCAGTTTCTTCTCCTAGTCTGAAAGACATGCTATTTAGGTGCATTGGCCATGCTAAATTCTCCCTCAGTGTACCCAAATGGGCACTAGAGTGTGGTGACTAGGGGATTTTCACAGTAACCTCATTGCAGTGTTAATGTAAACCTACTTGTGACACTAATAAATAAACTTTAAAACTTTAAACTTTAAAAACTTAAGTGAGTAAGTAGTGCTTAGATTGAAGATGTGAATGGCAAATCACCAAAATTGAAGCTGGGACCACTTGTTCACTGTTTACCTAAATGATTTGGACTTTGGAGTCAGAAGTACAATTTCAAAATTTGCAGGTGACACCAACTTAGAGTTAATAAGAAAATACTGCAATTTAAAATATAGAAAAACATTAATAAACTGCAGAATGGGAGTGTAATTAGCAACTGACCTTCAATAAAGATAAGTGTGAGTTTATACATAGCAGCGTTGGGAATTTGTTAAGAGGTTGAAAAGTACACCTCTTGGAACTCTTTAAGATTAATGTTGCTTTCACAATTCAATTATCCGACTTGAGAGCAGTAAATGAAATTCAAACTGTCCTGCATCGTTTTTACCTTTTGTTGACAAATTCTTAAATCGTTATCATTTGAACAGAAGTTATTAAACAGGTGGAAAAAGAAGCAGTACAAATTGGTCTCCAAGCAAAAAAAAGATGCCATTCACATCTTCAATCTAAGCACTACTTACTCACTTAAGTTTTTAAAGTTTTAAAGTTTATTTATTAGTGTCACAAGTAGGTGGGAAGAATAGAGAGGACACATGCCCCTTGGAAAGTAAGTGTTTGAATGGAATAGAGGAGTAATGATCTGGAGGTAAAGATACACAGAACAGCAAAAGTAGAGATGTGGATCAATAGCTATATTATGGAAATAAAAGCAAAAAGGAAACACTGGAGTTCATTTCCAGAAGGATAGAATTGAAAAGCAGAGAAGTTAAGTTAAATTTTTATTGAGCCTTGGTTAGCCACACTTGGAGTACTGTGAACAGCTGATCTCCATATTATAAAAAAAACCCAGAGAGGCACAGGAGAAAATGCAAGCAAAACTTACTAGGATTATACCAGAAACTAATCATGAAAGATTTCACAGGTTGGGGTTCTTTTCCCTAGAAATGGGAAAACTGAGGTGTGGCCTAATAAGTAAAATTTTGAAAGATTTGATAGGTTAGATTTAGTGAAGATGTTTTCATTTGTAGGGAGATCATAGAGGTAGCAGTAGAGGCAGGCACAATTTTGTCTTTTAAAAAGCATTTAGATAGTTATGTGGGTAAGATGGGTATAGAGGGATATGGGCCAAATGCAGGCAATTGGGACTAGCTTAGGGGTATAAAAAAAAAAAGGGCGGCATGGACAAGTTGGGCCAAAGGGCCTGTTTCCATGCTGTAAACCTCTATGACTCTATGACGCTATCAGAACTGGCGGCTATATATATAAAGTAGCATTCAATCCAATAGGGTATTCAGAAGGAAATTCTTTCCCCAGAAAGTGGTTAGAATGTGTAACTTTTTCTTTTCGATCAGTCATAGGATGTGGGCTTGGCTGGCAAAACCAGCATTTATTGCTCATCCCTAAATGCCCCTGGGAAGGTGGCAGTGAGCCACCTTCTTGAACAGCTACAGTCTTGTGAAGTGAGGATTCTCCTGCAAGCACTATTAGGTAGGTAATTTCAGGATTTTGATGCAGTAACAATGAAGGAACGGTGATATACTTCCAAGTCAAGATGGTGTTTGACTTGGGAGCAATATGCAAATAGTGTTTCTATGCATCTGCTGCTGCTTTCCTTCAAGGGGCAATGGTTAAGCGAAAAGTATTGTTTCTTGTGCTCTATACAGACAAAACATAGCATTTATAGAGTACATATGGGAGAAGGAAAGGAGAGGGTGCAGAATATAGTGTTACAGTCATAGCTGGGGTGCAGAGAAAGATTAGCTTAAAAATGGCAGGTCCATTCAAACGTCTGATGGTAGCGGGGAAGAAGCTGTTCTTAAGTTGGTTGGTACGTGATCTCAGACGTTTGTACCTTTTTCCCAATAAGAAGGTGGAAGACAGTGTGTCCAAGGTGCATTGGGTCCTTGATTATGCTGGCTGCTTTTCCGAGGCAGCAGACAGAGTCAATGGATGGGAGGCTGGTTTGCATAATGGACTGGGCTATGTTCACATCCTTTGTAGTTTCTGACAGTCTTGGTCAGAGCAGGAGCCATACCAAGCTGTGATATATCCAGAAAGGATGCTTTCTATGTTGCATCTGTAAAGGGTGGTGAGAATCATAGCGGACATGCCAAATTTCCTTAGCCTCCTGAGAAAGTAGAAGCATTGGTGGGCTTTCTTAACTATAGCGTTAACGTAGAGGGACCACGACAGGTTGTTGGTGATCTGGACACCTAGAAGCTTGAAGCTCTCGACCATTTCTACTTCATCACCACTGATGTAGACAGGGGCATGTCACTACACTTCCTGAAGTTGATGACTATCTCCTTCATTTTACTGACATTGAAGAAGAGATTATTGTTGTTGCACCATTTCACCAGATTCTCTATCTCTTTCCTGAATCCATCTCATTGTTTGAGATCCAACCCACTACGGTGTTGTCATCAGTAAACTTGAAAATGGAGTTGGAACAGAATTTGGCCACACAGTCATAAGTGTATAAGGAGTATAGTAAGGGATTAAGGACACAGCCTTGTGGGGCACCCGTGTTGAGGATAATCGTGGAGGAGTTGTTGTTGCCTATCCTCACTGATTGTGGTCTGTGGGTTAGGAAGTCTAGGATCCAGTCTGAGGGAGGAGCTGAGCCCTAGGCCACAGAGTTTGGAGATGAATTTTGTTGGGATAATGATGTTGAAGGCTGAGCTGTAGTCAATAAAAAGGAGTGTGACATAAATGTCCTTGTTGTCTAGGTGTTCCAGGGTTGAGTGTGGGACCAGGGAGATGGTGTCTGCTCTGGACCTGCTGCCTGTAGTGGATCCAGGCGATCTGGGAGACCAAAGTTGATGCATGCCATGACTAAACTTTCAAAGCACTTCATAATGATGGATGTCAGAGTCACCGAGCAATAGTGATTCAGGCAAGCTGCCTGTCTTTTCTTTGGTACAGGGATGATGGTCATCTTCTTGAAACAGGTAGTTTGCAAGGTGTTGTTGAAGAAGCCATGGTGAGGTCCTGTAGTGTTTCTCGTGGATGGTCCATATTGCCACCTGTGGTCTGTTGGTGTTGGAAGGAATGAATATTTAAGAAGATGGAAGGGGTTCTGATCAAGCAGTCTTCTTTGTCCTGGATGTGTTGAACTTCTTTAATATTGGTGGAGCTACATTCATTCAGGCAAATGAAAAGCACTCCAACAAAATTCTCACTTGTGCTCTATAGGCAGTAAAAAGGTTCTGTGGAGTTGGGTAGTCACTCACAACAGAACACCCACCCAGCCCCTAACCTGCTTATGGGTGGGATGTGGGTGATCCAGTTAAGTTTCTGATCAATGACAATCCCCAGAATGATGATGGGGGCTTCAATGGTGGTAATGATACTGAATATTATGAGGTGGTTAGATTTTATCCAGTTCGTGATTAACCCAGAGATGGACTTCTGCTTTCAAACTTGTGCTATCACTGAGGTCACCTATTTCACCTTGTAACTTCGCCTGACCTCATCCATGTCTCAGCTCGGCTGTTGCGGAAACCCCCTTTTCTGCAGTTGTTACCTCTAGATGTGAATATGTCAGTACACTCCTGGTTGGACTCTCACCCCCAGCATTCTACACTTTGTGAACTTGAGGTCATCATAAAGCTCTGCCCCCATGTTTTAACTTGCACCAAGTATCACTCACGTATCACACCTGTGCTAGCTGACCTACATTAGCTCCTGATCAAGCAATGTCCAGTGTCGTGATATTAAAATGTTCATCCTCATCTTAAAATCCCTCCATGTTTTCATCCCCACTCTATGGGTGCAATCTTCCCAAAATAATTCTAAGGGCGCAACCTTACAAAAAAACTCTGTGCAAAACGAGCAAATAAACGGGAGAGTTTCAGACTTGTTTTTTGGACAAGTTTGAAAATGCAATCTTATGGCACTTAGTGCAAGAAAAGTGCCAGGATGCAATTCTCGCCAGCAGGGGTAGGGGAAGCCTCGTGGTGAAGCTGGCGGCTAAGCTTTAGGGGTGGCTAAGCTTTAGAGGCACCATGCATAGGTGCCCCGATCTCCCACTGTACTGGGAGATCTCCTGTCTCCCCAAAGACATCGGGCCCCCCCCACCCCGCATGGACATTGGGACCCCCTCTCCGATGGACATTGCCAACCTCCCCTGCCCAATGCCCCCCAGCGTACCCTCCCTCCCCGATTGCCATGCAGAGTTGTTTCCTCCTCTCCTGATCGCCGATCACCCCCTCCTCCCCCATGGCAGAGTTCTCCCCTTTCTCGGCACAAAGCCAATTTCATCGGCAAAATAGTGCTGGTAAGATCGGGGAAGGTGAGAAACTAGGTGCAAACCTAATTTTTTGCCTCCTGCCTGATCTTACCACCTCGCCTTGGAGAATGTCAGGTGGGACGAGGTCGTAAGATTGCGGCCTATGTGTCATAAAAGTCTAAAATGGGAGTGTTTCACTCCAGTCTTTTGAGCGAGTTTGACACTGCAATCTTCCCACACTCTGTCAACTTAGCTGGGAGTTTCACGCCGATAGGAGTAGGTGACAGAGCCTAAGCTTGCCGGTGAAGCCAGCTGCAGACTGCTCATGTTGGCATTGCGCAGGCATCCCAATCTCCCAGTGCACTGGGAGATCTCCCCCTTGCCTCTCGGCACCGCCGAGGCACAGTTATTGTGCCTGATGGGCACTGCCAGGCTGGCACTGCTTGACAGGAACTGCCTGGCAATGCCCTGACCACCGGGGGACTCCAATGGTCTCCGATCCCCCCCCCCACAAAACTCCGCAGGTCTGCCAGTATAAACCAGGAGAGAAGCATAGTTAACAGTTCGAGTCACGGACCCTTTGTCAAAACTAAAAGGAGGGAGAATGTTCGAGCAAAAGAAACTGCCACAGAAGTAGCAATTTTAAGAACAAATTTGATTTATTATTGTCACATGTATTAGTATAGTGAAAAGTGTTGTTTCTTGCATGCTATACAGACAAAGTAAACCTACCATTCATAGAGAAGGAAAGGAGAGAGTGCAAAATGTAGTGTTACAGTCACAGCTAGGATGTAGAGAAATATTAACTTAATGTGAGATAGGTCCATTCAAAAGTCTGATGGCAGAAGCTGTTCTTGAGTCGGTTGTTACGTGTGCTCAGACTTTTGTATCTTTTTCCTGACGGAAGAAGGTGGAAGAGAGTATGTCCAGGGTGCATGGGGTCCTTGATTATGCTGGCTGCTTTTCTGAGGCAGTGGGAAGAGTAGACAGAGTCAATGGGTGGGAGGCTGGTTTGAGTGATGGACTGGGCTTCGTTCATGATCCTTTGTAGTTTCTTGAATAGACCAGGAGCCATACCAAGCTGTGATACAATCAGAAAGAGTGCTTTCAATGGTGCATCTGTAAAAGTTGGCACGGTAGCACAGTGGTTAGCACTGCTGCTTCACAGCTCCAGGGTCCCGGGTTCGATTCCCGGCTCGGGTCACTGTCTGTGTGGAGTTTGCACATTCTCCTCGTATCTGCGTGGGTTTCCTCCGGGTGCTCCGGTTTCCTCCCACAGTCCAAAGATGTGCGGGTTAGGTTGATTGGCCAGGTTAAAAATTGCCCCTTAGATTCCTGGGATGCGTAGGTTAGAGGGATTAGCGGGTAAATATGTGGGGGTAGAGCCTGGGTGGGATTGTGGTCGGTGCAGACTCGATGGGCCGAATGGCCTCCTTCTGCACTGTAGGGTTTCTATGATTCTATGATTTCTATGATTGTTGAGTCGCAGCAGACATGCCAAATTTCCTTAGTCTTCTGAGAAAGTAGAGACATTGGTGGGCTTTCTTAACTATAGTGTCGGCATAGGGGAACCAGAACAGGTTATTGTATCTGGAGACCTAAAAGCTCTCGACCATTTCCACTTCATCCCCATTGATATAGACAAGTGGCCAGATGTGAGGGAGGGGGGGATATTTTGCATTAGGCAATACATGTATGGAATATTTTTTTAAAAAGGAAAAGAGAAGAAAGGGGATGTAAGATGCGGGAGAAAGGTCAAAATCTAAAGTTGTGCAACTCACCATTGAGTCCGGAGAGCTGCAACATGCCCAACTAGAAGATGAGATGACCCCAACCTTCCTGTGTGTGCCATTTTAATTCAGCACCTTGCTCTCATGCCCACATATCCGTCCTTGGCTTCCTGCAATGCTTCAGTGAAGCCCGGCACAAGCTGGAGGAGCAGCATCTCCTCTTCCAGTTGGGCATGTTGCATCCGTCGGGACTCGACGTTGAGTTCGGTAACTTCAGATTTTGACCTTTCTTCTTTGTCTTAAACTCTCCCTTTCTTTAATTTTCCTTTTAAATGTGTAAACATATGAAGAATGCTTTTCTCAATGCATTTGATTTAGTTTCAGAGACTTGCAGGCAAAAATTTACAAATCTAAGGAAGAGACAGAATCAGACCTGAGTGGCATTTTATAGGGAAAAGGAGCTTATTACTGATAGGTGATATAGGGCTGTGAAAATTGGGTTGGATCTTAAAAATCATAAAGGTGATGCTAATGAAAGAAGTTTAAAAATTGTGCCCATTAGGAGTAAGATCCAACCGAGAAGACCATAAAGTTTCTAAGATAAGAGTGG
The DNA here is from genome assembly GCF_964213995.1 of Mustelus asterias. Taxonomy (NCBI): domain Eukaryota; kingdom Metazoa; phylum Chordata; class Chondrichthyes; order Carcharhiniformes; family Triakidae; genus Mustelus; species Mustelus asterias. The sequence goes on from NC_135805.1 coordinate 104,945,434, forward strand.
CACCAATTATGGCTGATAACTATGAATTGTCTCCAAACATGTGATAGTGCAGAGCAATTTTGTTTGTAAAATCACATGACAAGTGGAGAGCTAACAGATTCAATAATAATAAATATTGGTTACGGTGAGGAAGATAGCAGAAATGAAAAGACAGATATACCGTAAGGTAATAAAAAAGACAGTATGCAGGATAATTATGAGTCAAGAGAATCAACATGTTACTTTTGTCATAAAGCAGATTGTTGGAAATTAAAAGCCAAAGCTAACATTATGGATATGCATAACGTGACATAAGAACATAAGAACATAAGAAATAGGAGCAGGAGTAGGCCATCTAGCCCCTCGAGCCTGCCCCGCCATTCAATAAGATCATGGCTGATCTGACGTGGATCAGTACCACTTACCCGCCTGATCCCCATAACCCTTAATTCCCTTACCGATCAGGAATCCATCCATCCGCGCTTTAAACATATTCAGCGAGGTAGCCTCCACCACCTCAGTGGGCAGAGAATTCCAGAGATTCACCACCCTCTGGGAGAAGAAGTTCCTCCTCGACTCTGTCTTAAACCGACCCCCCTTTATTTTGAGGCTGTGTCCTCTAGTTTTATCTTCCTTACTAAGTGGAAAGAATCTCTCCGCCTCCACCCTATCCAGCCCCCGCATTATCTTATAAGTCTCCATAAGATCCCCCCTCATCCTTCTAAACTCCAACGAGTACAAACCCAATCTCCTCAGCCTCTCCTCATAATCCAAACCCCTCATCTCCGGTATCAACCTGGTGAACCTTCTCTGCACTCCCTCCAATGCCAATATATCCTTCCTCATATAAGGGGACCAATACTGCACACAGTATTCCAGCTGCGGCCTCACCAATGCCCTGTACAGGTGCATCAAGACATCCCTGCTTTTATATTCTATCCCCTTTGCAATATAGGCCAACATCCCATTTGCCTTCTTGATCACCTGTTGTACCTGCAGACTGGGCTTTTGCGTCTCATGCACAAGGACCCCCAGGTCCCTTTGCACGGTAGCATGTTTTAATTATGTGACTGCACATAATGTTGTATCAGAAGGTGACACCTGTGACAAACCATCAGCTTTGGGTATATTTATTATCAAATAAAGACCAGAACATAAATTAGAGGATTTAAAGCATTTCATGTTCAAGGATGAAGTGTTCCATTTTTGTCCAGTGAAGCATGCAAAAAATTAATATTCCTAGAGATACGAGGTTAACTCAATCGCTGATGGTGGTAGATGACGGGAAATTCCCTGCAGAAGGCATACTATTTAAGAATGTATTGATTTAGGGCATTATTGAAGGTTATTTAACCATTCCAAGACTTAATATTTAGTTAAAATGTGGTCTAATTTCTGGTATTGTACCTATTGTATAGATCTTGGGTTCAGGTCACGCTATCTGTGGCCCTCATGACTTGCCTGGGCTTGCAAAAGCTCACTAACTGTCCTGGCTGGAGACAATACACACTTCTTTAACCTGTGCCTAACCCTCTCTCCACTCACATTCTCTGTACCTTTAAGACTTGATTACTTGTGAAGACTCGCATTCCAACCAGTATCTTGTAAATTGAGTTTGTGTCTATATATGCTCTGTTTGTGAACACAACTCCTCACTCACCTGAAGAAGGAGTGACACTCCGAAAGCTTGTGCTACCAAATAAATCTGTTGGACTTTAACCTGGTGTTGTGAGTCAAATTAAACAGGCAGGCAGAACCTAAACAACAGGGGTCAAAGCAGATAACGGCAGCACTCAAAGCTCATGGAATAAAGGAAGGTAGTACTTTAAGATTGGAAGCCTGCTGTAACTAATACCATGGAGCTATTAGGAAGCATACATGTTCTTGAACTAAAATTAAAACTTCAAAATAAAGATATAGTTGCTCTTGCTGGAAATGATGAGACAATGCTCGTACTGATTGGTGGCACAGTGGTTAGCATTGCTGCCTCACAGCGCCAGGGATCCAAACTGTGTGGAGTTTGCACATTCTCCCCGTGTCTGCGTGGATTTCCGCCGGGTACTCCGGTTTTCTCCCACAGTCCAAAGATGTGCAGGTTAGGTTGATTGGCCATGCTAAATTAACCCTAGTGTTGGGGGATTAACCGGGTAAATATGAGGGGTTACAGGAATAGGGCCTGGGTGGGATTGTGGTCGGTGCAGATTCAATGGGCCGAATAGCCTCCTTCTGCACTGGAGGGATTCTATGAAAAATTCTATGAAAAAATTCTATGAATGGGAAAGTAAAAATTAGAAAATTGGATAAGTTGATTAAAAAAGTATCAAACGTTTTAGCTGATCATCAAAGTAGCCTTAAATTGAGTTCTTAAACCAGATAAAGTTGATTTTACTCAGCAAAAGAACAAACTGCTTGGACAGAAGAAGCCAATATTAAACCTGCTTCTCCTGGTAAAAAAAACTACAGAAACTTTGAATCATAATAAAGGACTTAGGATGAAAGTAAGATAAAGGCAAAATACTGTGGGTGCTGGAATCTGAAACAAAAACAGAAAATGCTGGAAAATCTCAGCAGGTCTGACAGCATCTGTGGAGAGAGAATAAAATCAATAGGGCGACAGATTAGGGCTGCTGGATGTGGGGGGATGTTGGGGAGATGGGACTGTGGAGAAGGCGGGGGGGGGATGGTCAGAGCTGATCCAGACACATCCAGGGGGTGGGGGGAGGGGGAAGTGGGAGAGCAGCAATCGGGAGGCTGACAGTGCAGGGCTATTGCGCCTGCGCCAATCTCAGCGCTAACAGATTGGTGCATGCGCAATGATCCACTCATGCTATGCTGCAGGCCTCACCATCAGAAATAGGCCCCGTCCACTGATTTTTAGCATGATTCATGCTAGGGCACTCTCAGATGCACAGAGTGTAGGAGATTCAGTTTGAAAATCCCACTGAAAAAAACAAGTGGGATTTACTCCAGTTTTTACGTGAATTCGACACTTAGAATATGATCTTTTTTCCGCCATAAGGTCAGGAGTGAAATTCTTCAGCACCATTTGCAATTTGAGCTGTCCATGTCCAAATGCAGCAAGACCTGGACAACATCCAGGCCTTGGGCAGACAAGCAGCAAATGACATTCGTGCCAAAAAAACCCATCTCCAACAAGAGAGAATCTCTTTGGCGTTGTCATCACTGAATTCCCCGCTAAACTCTTAGGGGGGAGGGTTACCATTGACTAGAAACTGAGCTGGACTCGCCATATAAATGTTGTGGCTACAATAGCAGGTCAGATGTTAGGAATCCTGAGCATGCAATTCAATTCCTGACTCCTTAAATCCTGCCCACCATGTAAAAAACACATGTAAGGAGTGTATTGGCATACTCTGCACTTGCCTAAATGAATGCTGCTCCAACAACACTCAAGAAGCTTGACACCATCCAGGACAAATCAGCCCACTGGCATCCCTCCCACAAACATTCACTCTCTTCATCACTGATGCGCAGTTCGAGCAGTGTGTATCATCTACAGGATGGACTGCAGAAACTCACCAAGGCTCTTTAGACTGCACCTTCCATACACTTGACCACTATCATCACGGACAAGAGCAGCAGACATCTGGAAAAATCATCAATTTGAAGTTCACTTCCAATTCACTTACCATCTTACTTGGAAATATATTGCTGTTTCTTCACTGTCTCTGGGTCAAAATCCTGGAACTTTCTCCCTAACAGCACTGTGAATGTACCTATAACAAAGGGACTGAGATGTCTAAGACCACCACCTTCTTGAGGCTAATTATGGGGGGCATTGTGGTCTAGCCAGCAATGCTCACATCACATGAATTAATAAAAATAAACCTCTGACAGAGGGAGCACCTATGGTACAAGTCCCAGTGACCGTGGCTGCCCCGCAGAAATGCAGATGGTGCAGTCGCAGGACAGGCCTGAATGGATCCCTGTATGATGGGATCTAGCGCCATGGACCTCAAAGCACCTGAGCCATGGACATAGGTGTCCTGCCTTCACCTCCTTTAAGATGACAAGAGGTGCACATTGTACCACATCACCTTGATCACCAAGTGTATCACTGCGTGTTATTATCTATGTAGTTTGCAAATAATTTGCCTTGGGTCATGATGTAATTAAAGTAACTGTTTGATTACTCGCATGTTCTCCTCTTTAGCCTTGACTTGTGACAGGGAACCTTTCCTTAGGCTGCATGAGTTTAGGGATGCAGATGTTATGCTGCAGTTGTACAAAACCTTAGTTAGACCCCACTTACAGTACCATGGGCATCACATCGTAGAAAGGATGTTTTGACCCTTAAGGGAGTTCAACACAGGTTTACAAGAATGATACCTGGACTTCAGGGGTTAAGTTACATGGAGGGATTAGACAAATTAGGCCTTTATTCTCTCCAATTCAGAAAGTTGAAAGGTGATCTGATAGAAGTCTACAAAATACTTACAGGGAAGGACAGGGTGGATAGGGATAAACTGTTTCCAATAGTTGAAAGTTCTAGAACTTGGGGCCGTAATCTTAAAATTAGGACCAAACCATTCAGAGGGATGTTAGAAAACACTTCTGCACGCAGAGAATGGTGGAGGTTTCGAACTCTCATCCTCAAATGGCAGTGGATGCTTGTTCAATTGTTAGGTTTAAGTCTGAGATAGACATTTTTTTATTGAACAGTGGTACCAAGGTATATGGGCCTAGAGCCGGTACATGGAGTTAGGCCACAGATCAGCATGATCTTATTGAATGGTGGGGCTCAAAGGGCTGAACAGCCAACTCCTGTTCCTATGTCCTTATTTCCTATGTTCCTATGCTCCTGCTGCATTGTCTTAATGGCCCACGGATGCAAGGGAGCTGTGCCTATTTTAACTGGCAAATTTGCTTCCTTGAGATGGAAGTTGTGCAAGCCTGGCTGAATGGCCTGTTGCCAAATTAGTAGCAGATTTTAAACAGTCTGCCATGGAGGTTAGCTCTGTCTCTTCCACCCTCCCTTGTGCAGTTGCAGCACCTTCTCTGAACAACCTAAAATGGTCATAGCACCGGAGGAGGCCATTCAGTCCATTATGTCTGTGCTAGCTTACTGGAAGTACAACTTGACTAGTCCCATTCCCCTGCCTTGTTTCCATAGCCCCTTGTTTTGTGTCCCCTCATAATTGTCAAGTTCTCTTTGGAAGCCACAATTGAATTTGCGTCCACCACGCTCTCCAGGGAGTGCATTCCAGATACTAACCACACACTGCATTAGAAAAAGCTTTTTCTTATGTCGTCATTACTACTTCTGCCAATCACAAATTGGTGTCCTCTAATTCTCCATCTTTCCTCCAACAGGAACAGTTTTTCCTTTTGTACTCTTTCCAGACCCCTTGAATTTATCAACAATTTAGCTATATATTCCCAAGAGCCATTAGGGATGGGCAATAATTGCTGGCCTGGCCAATAACGCATAAGTGAATGAATTAGAAAAAAATACATTCCTGTCTCTCATTGACTGTTAGACTTGGCATATATTTCCAGCAGTGTACCAGAAGTATCCTAGAGATTTTTGAAAGAATGTTTTAGTGAAATTTTAATGAGTTAAAAGTTAAACGTTAAAGTTAAACGTTAAAGTTAAAGTTTATTTTTTAGTCACAAGTAAGGCTTACATTAACACTGCAATGAAGTTACTGTGAAATTCCCCTAGTCGCCACACTCCGGCGCCTGTTCGGGTCAATGCACCTAAAGTCATACTTCAGAAGGGGGGAGGGCAAAGGAGGAATGATGGGTACAACAAGGTCCCCTCCCTTTAAAAACCTTTAGCTTCCTACGGCAGCTGCTGGCAATACCTCACCCAAAAACGGGTTTTACCTGAGGTACTGCTGTAGATTTTCCTAGCCATGTATTCAAGGGAAATAATAAAAACCCAAGCAACTGTGATCCCTGACTGTGAGGACCATTACAAAGAACAGTACAGCACAGGAAACAGGCCCTTCGGCCCTCCAAGCCTGTGCCGCTCCTTGGTCCAACTAGACCAATCGTTTGTATCCCTCCATTCCCAGGCTGCTCATGTGACTATCCAGGTAAGTCTTAAACGATGTCAGCGTGCCTGCCTCCACCACCCTACTTGGCAGCGCATTCCAGGCCCCCACCACCCTCTGTGTAAAAAAACGTCCCTCTGATGTCCGAGTTATACTTCGCCCCTCTCAGCTTGAGCCCGTGACCCCTCGTGATCGTCACCTCCGACCTGGGAAAAAGCTTCCCACTGTTCACCCTATCTATACCCTTCATAATCTTGTATACCTCTATTAGATCTCCCCTCATTCTCCGTCTTTCCAAGGAGAACAACCCCAGTCTACCCAATCTCTCCTCATAGCTAAGACCCTCCATACCAGGCAACATCCTGGTAAACCTTCTCTGCACTCTCTCCAATGCCTCCACGTCCTTCTGGTAGTGCGGCGACCAGAACTGGACGCAGTACTCTAAATGTGGCCTAACCAGCGTTCTATACAGCTGCATCATCAGACTCCAGCTTTTATACTCTATACCCCGTCCTATAAAGGCAAGCATACCATATGCCTTCTTCACCACCTTCTCCACCTGTGTTGCCACCTTCAAGGATTTGTGGACTTGCACACCTAGGTCCCTCTGTGTTTCTATACTCCTGATGACTCTGCCATTTATTGTATAACTCCTCCCTACATTATTTCTTCCAAAATGCATCACTTCGCATTTATCCGGATTAAACTCCATCTGCCACCTCTCCGCCCAATTTTCCAGCCTATCTATATCCTGCTGTATTGCCCGACAATGCTCTTCGCTATGCGCAATTCCAGCCATCTTCGTGTCATCCGCAAACTTGCTGATTACACCAGTTACACCTTCTTCCAAATCATTTATATATATCACAAATAGCAGAGGTCCCAGTACAGAGCCCTGCGGAACACCACTGGTCACAGACCTCCAGCCGGAAAAAGACCCTTCGACCACTACCCTCTGTCTCCTATGGCCAAGCCAGTTCTCCACCCATCTAGCCACTTCTCCTTGTATCCCATGAGCCTTAACCTTCTTAACCAACCTGCCATGTGGGACTTTGTCAAATGCCTTACTGAAATCCATATAGACGACATCCACGGCCCTTCCTTCATCAACCGTTTTTGTCACTTCCTCAAAAAACTCCACCAAATTTGTAAGGCACGACCTCCCTCTTACAAAACCATGCTGTCTGTCACTAATGAGATTGTTCCGTTCTAAATGCACATACATCCTGTCTCTAAGAATCCTCTCCAACAACTTCCCTACCACGGACGTCAAGCTCACCGGCCTATAATTTCCTGGGTTATCCCTGCTACCCTTCTTAAACAACGGGACCACATTCGCTATCCTCCAATCCTCAGGGACCTCACCCGTGTCCAAAGAAGCGACAAAGATTTCCGTCAGAGACCCAGCAATTTCACCTCTCGTCTCCCTGAGCAGTCGAGGATAGATGCCATCAGGTCCTGGGGCTTTGTCAGTTTTAATGTTCCCTAAAAAACCTAACACTTCCTCTCTTGTAATGGAGATTTTCTCTAACGGGTCAACACCTCCCTCCGAGACACTCCCGGTTAACACGCCCCTCTCCTTCGTGAATACCGATGCAAAGTATTCATTTAGGATCTCCCCTATTCCCTTGGGTTCTAAGCATAATTCCCCTCCTTTGTCCCCGAGAGGTCCGATTTTCTCCCTGACAACTCTTTTGTTCCTAACGTATGAATAGAATGCCTTAGGATTCTCCTTAATCCTGCCTGCCAAGAACATCTCGTGACCTCTTTTTGCCCTTCTGACTCCCCGTTTGAGATCTTTCCTACTCTCTCTGTATTCCTCCAGAGCTCCATCTGTTTTCAGTTCCCTGTACTTAACGTACGCCTCCCTTTTCATTTTAATCAGATCCTCAATTTCCCTGGAAGGAAAATATCCTGTGCTAGTTTTATAGATGGGTATCTGATGTGAGCTCATCCTGCCCAATTTTCTTCTCCCACCAATATGCTGATGACTATCAGAATATGTAGCAAAAAAATCCAGAACAATAATTCTGCCAAGTTTCAGGATTCCTGTTTGGCTTTGCACATTCTTCACCAGAACTTAGCAATACAAAACATCCACTGCATTGTCGGGACAATTGGCTCTATGTGCAAATAGGCAGTAATAATGGAATTTGGGATGTGTGATAAACTGGGCAGTTGTTAAACTGGGTGAAGGTCCGGTAAATATTGTGGAGAAACAAAAGCAGAAAATGCAGGCTATCATGTTGGTCATAGTCACTTTCTGTGAGCAGCCATTTCATCTTCCAGTCAGTCATTATATGTTCTACTTAATATACATGATGTACAACACAGAAACAGGCTATTTGGCCAATCATGCCTTGTCTTTTTATGCTCAGATCGAGTCTCCTCCCATTTTTTCTCATCTATGTATGTTACTGTAATCAGCTGTTCACTTTCCCCCCCCATATACTTGTCTGATTTCCCCTTAAGTGCATCTGTACTATTTGTTTCAACCACTCCTTGTGGGAGCATGATCGACATTCTTATCATTTTTTAGGTTAATTCTTCTGAGTTCCATATTAGATTTCTTGGTGACGATTCTATATTGATGGCCTCTAGTTATGCTATTTCCCACAAGGGGAAACATTCGATATGCACTCTATTAATACCATTGGAAATTTTAAAAACCTCTATTAGGTCAACCCTTGCTTACCATTTTTTCAAATGAGTAGGGGCCCAGCCTGTCCTTGTTTCCTGTTATGTTTGCCCATATATTTTAGATGTCGTCCTTGTAAATCTCTTCGACACCCTTTCCTCTATATCCTATTGATAATATATTGATCAGAATTGCATACTATATTCTTTTTAAGTGTGGTCTAATCAAGGTCTAACATAGGTTTAGCATAACTACTATAATTTTCAATTATATCCTGCTTGCAGGCAGCATGGTGGCACAATGGTTAGCACTGCTGTCTCACAGCGCTAGGGACCCAGGTTCAATTCCAGCCTCGGGTGAGTGTCTATGTGGAGTTTGCACATTTTCCCCATGTCTGCGTGGGTTCCTCCAGGTGCTCCCACAGTCCCAAGATGTGCGGGTTAGGTTAATTGGCCATGCTAAATTGCTCCTTAGTGCCGGGGGACTAGTGGGGTATGTGGGGATTCAGGGATAGGACCTAGGCGGGGTTTTTGTTCGATGGGCCGAAATGTAGGGATTCTATGATTCATTCTATGATTCTAGCAATAAAGCCAAGTGCTTGATTTGATATTTTTAATGCCTTATTAGCATGTAGCACAAACATTTAGTAATTGATGTATCTGTGCTCCAAAATCTTTTTGTTGTTCTTGTTACGATCTCAGTAGAGAACATATTTTTTTTAAAGAAATTCAACTCCCAGTTATTAGCTAAAAGAATTGCACTACAAGATTTTATGTTTTAAACAAAACAACTTTTACTGTACAAGTGTTAAAGCAAGCGCTACAAATTTAGCACAAAGTTTCATAAACATTTGTTCTTTAAACATGAAAATCTCAACCAAACACTTTATGATAAATTTTCTAGCTCCACCACTGCAGGAATCATCGCAGGCAGGACGGCAAATTTGACGGACCATTTTAAGGTCCATTGACCATGGGCAGGAATTTCTGGTCTCAGGCTGGGCACAACCAGAAAATCCTTTATGTTCTACTTTTATTTCCATCCAAGAGTTCCTATATACTTTACAGGATATTGAGGATTCCTACACTTCTCCTGGGATCAAACCAAGATGCGCCACAGTTCCCAGGAATTCACTTTGATTCTGCTCCATGTTTTTGCTATTTTCTGAAGTATGATATTTATTGGGATCCTTCCTTGAGCATCTGTTCAACCTTCCAACACTCCTGAAACTCCTCCCATTTGTGGATTCTCCAGCTGAAATATGGTGCTTAAAGTGGAGTCATTTTAGCTTTGTGACCCCAAATCAGAAATGCCCTTGATATCTGAGAGCTCTCTTCTACTGGTTTTCTACTATTGGAAGATTCCCACTCTCTCTCACTCTGCTTGTCTCAAAATTGCTCCCAAGCTGATTCCAATTACTTTCTGAGAAATTGAACAGGTAAAAACCCGAAACCTTCCCCTTGTTCTGGCAAACCATATAAATAATTTAAACCTCTTATTGAGACAGCTGTAGACATCCTGTTTCCAATAAGAAACTTAGAAAGAGGTCACACATTCTCTGGTGTTTTCCAAATTCTAACTTTGACCTCATCAGGCCATCCTTTGAATTGCAATTATTCTAGATCTGCTTATCAACTTCTCAACCTGGGTTTATTTATGGAACATTTATCATCCATTTATAAACTTCAACTCCCAAACTAAAGTTCTATTCCTAAAACATAATAGTAGATATTCATAACACTGTACACCATCCACACTTGCACCTTTCAATTAATGAATTGTCTCCTTATTCTTCTGATCATATTTATCCACATTGAAATCTGTGCATCCATCATTTGCAATAAGTGTAGCAAATGACCCTGCTGTGCACTCACCAGACTAAATCAATTGAGGCCAATACTTTCACCTGTTCCAAGACTCTTATTTAATCAAATGATGAACTGTTGAATATATTAAAAATGTGTTGTTCAATCCTATATGAAAAATAATAAAACAAAAATATATTTTTTCTGACATTTTGTAAATAATTGATCATTAGAAGCAAGTGGAATTGCAGAACAAAATTGAGGACATTAGTGACATTTCAGAATGTACAGGATATCTAAGTAACATTTATTAGCTACTGATTTGAACTGTACTTTTCAACTGCAAGGTAACTGAAAATAAAAGTAAGCACAGATTGTCTGTGAATATTGAAATGTTTGTCTAATATTTTCTAATTTCAGGTATTGTAGCCTGCATGTGCATTTTGACTGTAAATGCATTCTACTCATCAAGTAATGTAATAAAATTAACTTCAATAAATTTCAATTCTCAAGTTATTGAAAGTGAAAAACTTTGGCTAGTAAAATTCTATGTCCATTGGTAAGTAAGTTATTTCTTCTTTGGCATTGTACTTTGCTGTTAGTGTTATTGTAACTTAAAATCCATTGTTCAGTAGCTGCTAACTTCTTTACGTTGCAGGTGTGAACATTGTGAGCAGTTTGTTTCAGAGTGGAATAATGTAGCTACTGCTTTGAAGGTAAGGGATTTTGTCACTTCAGTTATTTTCTTTCCTTGATACGTTAATTTATGATTAAACCTGTCTATTAAATGTTTCTCATTATGAACAGGGTATTGTTAAAGTTGGTGCAATAGATGTGACCAAATATGCATCGATAGGACATCAGTATGAAATAGAAGAATTTCCCACTATCAAGTTCTTTGGGCCTAATAAAAAAAAGCCAGAAAAATATTATGGTATACAATTATTCTCTCTTTACAATGGTTGACATTTTGATACTTTGTCATGAATATGAATTTTGGCAGACTTTTAAAGAAAAAAAGTGGTTCAGTTTAAAAATGCCTATTATATAACTTGATTACTCAGGTGGAAGGTCAAGTGCAGCCATTACCAATGGAGTCCTTAATTCCATACGGTTCATAGTAAAGGAGAGACTAATTGAACAAAGTAGTCAATGTGGAATAAGAGGACAGGTAAAAAAATATATATTTTGATAATTTATGCCTATGGAAATTTGTATTTTCATCCAAAATAAGTCTCTTAAGAGAAAACTTTATTTTAAATCATCAATGTTAATGTTAAATGTGCTCTTGAACACTACAGTGCTATATGTATTTCCTGTGAAGAAAATGTGAGTGACAAGGTGAGGTAGGAATTATACATGTGCCATGTACCCTTTGAAAATGGGTCTGAATTGGAAGAGGAACAAAGGAGCTCAGGGGCACAAATATTTAGATGACTAGAATTAGTCACAACTAAAAGCCATTAAAAAAACAATGCACATGGGGGATAGAATTTCTAAGCATGCAAGTTAGATTAAACATGTAAAGACCCATGGCTGTGCACAATTCTGATTTCCATGTTGTGAAAATAACAGAGATGCACTGAAGAAAGAGCAAGAAATAAGTTATCAGGGAGATTGAACAGGCCAGACCTTCTTTCTGTGTGAGGGGTGACCTGCTGAGAGGTTTCCTTCTCCAAAGCCCTTGAATATGTTGTCTTCCCAAATGCAGGTCAGTCTTTCCCGGAACTATATGTTTGAATCCCTTCAATCAGATTTCAGCCTGCCACAGAACCAAAATGGCTTTTATTAAAGCTACAAATGGCATTTTATATTACTGTGGCATCGTAAACTATCCCTTCTTCGCAGACTTAACTTGTTTGCAGCTTTCAGCACAGTTGACTCCTGCAGCTGTTGCCCACTGTTCAGCACTTGCTGAATTTAATTCTCATCTACCTAACCATAGCCAACATCTTCATTGGCTTATCTTCCCAATCATGTGGTCCCAGATCATACATGTACACAACAGTCACCCATCTCACTGGGAGCAATTCTAAAGCTTGGGCTGGTAATGCTAAATGTGATGTGGAGATGCCGGCGTTGGACTGGGGTAAACACAGTAAGAGTTTTAACAACACCAGGTTAAAGTCCAACAGGTTTATTTGGTAGCAAATACCATTAGCATTCGGAGCACTGCTCCTTCGTCAGATGGAGTGGAAATCTGCTCTCAAACAGGGCACAGAGACACAAAATCAAGTTACAGAATACTGATTAGAATGCGAATCCCTACAGCCAACCAGGTCTTAAAGATACAGACAATGTGTGTGGAGGGAGCATTAAGCACAGGTTAAAGAGATGTGTATTGTCTCCAGATAGGACAGCCAGTGAGATTCTGCAAGTCCAAGAGGCAAGCTGTGGGGGTTACTGATAGTGTGACATAAATCCAACATCCCGGTTTAGGCCATTCTCATGTGTGCGGAACTTGGCTATCAGTTTCTGCTCAGCGACTCTGCGCTGTCATGTGTCGTGAAGGCCGCCTTGGAGAACGCTTACCCGAAGATCAGAGGCTGAATGTCCGTGACCGCTGAAGTGCTCCCCCACAGGAAGAGAACAGTCTTGCCTGGTGATTGTCGAGCGGTGTTCATTCATCCGTTGTCGTAGCGTCTGCATGGTTCCCCCAATGTACCATGCCTCGGGACACCCTTTCCTGCAGTGTAAGAGAGTACAGAGGAGGTTTACCAGGATGTTGCCTGGTATGGAGGGGCTTGGTTATGAGGAGAGATTGGGGAAACTGGGGTTGTTCTCCTTGGAAAGACGGAGGATGAGGGGAGACTTAATAGAGGTGTATAAAATTATGAAAGGCATAGATAGGGTGAACGGTGGGAAGCCTTTCCCCGGGTCGGTGGTGACGTTCACGAGGGGTCATAGGTTCAAGGTGAAGGGGGGGAGGTTTAACACAGATATCAGAAGGACATATTTTACACAGAGGGTCGTGGGGGCCTGGAATGTGTTGCCGGGCAAGGTGGTGGAGGCGGACACACTGGGAACGTTTAAGACTTATCTAGACAGCTATATGAACGGAGTGGGAATGGAGGGATACAAAAGAGTGGTCTAGTTTGGACTAGGGAGCGGCGCGGGCTAATTGTTCTTTGTTTCTCGTTTCAAGGCTTCATTCTATGATCATCTTGCTGGTGCCAGTACAGAGCGAGACTGCGGATAGTTGGGAACCTGTCTCGGGGGCAGGGAATTCAGATGGTGTTCGTAAAGCAGAAGTGGAAATGAATAGGGTTGGGAAGTATTTTCTGATCATGGCCAGTGTGATCTCCTGGACTCGTTTCGATCGCGTCAGGGGGTCAGAGAGGAATTTCCCAGATTTTTTTTCCCCATATTGGCCCTGGGGTTTTCACTCTGGGTTTTCGCCTCTCCCTGGAGATCACATGGTCTGGAATGGGGGGGTGGGGGTGAGTTAATAGGTTGTGATGAACAAAGCATCGTAGCTGTGAGGGCCAGCTCGGTGGATAGGATATTAGGATGTAGATAGGCTGGAAAGTTGGGCGGGGATCCTGGATTCAGGATTCAATCCTGAACCGGGGAGCGGCGCGGGCTTGGAGGGCCGAAGGGCCTGTTCCTGTGCTGTATTGTTCTTTGTTCTTTGTATCAGGTAGACAACGTTGGCCGAGTTGCAAGAGTAGGTACCGTGTACCTGGTAGATGGTGTTCTCACGTGAGATGATGGCATCCGTGTCGATGATCCGACACGTCTTGCAGAGGTTGCTGTGGCAGGGTTGTGTGATGTCGTGGTCACTGTTCTCCTGAATTTGCTGCAGACAATGGTCTGTTTGAGGTTGTGCGGTTGTTTGAAGGCAAGAAGTGGGGGTATGGGGATGGCCTTGGCGAGATGTTCGTCTTCATCAATGACATGTTGAAGGGTCCGGAGGAGATGTCGTAGCTTCTCCACTCCGGGGAAGTACTGGATGACGAAGGGTACTCTGTCCACCGTGTCCCGTGTTTGTCTTCTGAGGAGGTTGGTGCGGTTTTCGCTGTGGCGCATTGGAACTGTCGATCGACGAGTCGAGCGCCATATCCTGTTCTTATGAGGGCATCTTTCAGCGTCTGGAGGTGTCTGTTGTGATCCTCCTCATCGGAGCAGAGAGACGTTTCCGTCGCACCTCTCTCACCCTCCTCAACCACCTCATACACCAGCTCTACAGCAAACGCCGCAACCTGGAAACCAAGATAGAATCCATGTTCTCAACTTGTGCTCAGGCGCAGACCAGCTGCAAAACTCTGCCAAGCGGACGAGACAAAGGAACTACACCATCTACATGCACACCAAGAACAGGAAACTTGAGAAACTCGGCATCACCACCAGCAGCAACCAAGCTTCACCCGGTACCACAGGAGAAAACAGTACCACTGCAGGGAAGTCCATTGTCAACTTGTTGGACTACACACTTCAACCAGATGAAATCGAAGTTCTCAGCCGAGGGCTCAATTTTTGCCCCACCACCAAAATAGATCCCATCAGTCTCGCAGCAGACACAGAGGAATTCATCAGGCGAATGAGGCTGCAGGAGTTCTTCCACAAACCCCAAGAGGCCAACATCGAACACAATGAGACAGCCAATGAACCGGAACAGCCGACAGAGAGATCCGCAGTGCAACCGAAGAGGAAAGAGTCGAATTGGACTCCTCCGGAAGGCTGCTGCCCTCGACTTGACATGTATGCCCAAGCCTTCAGGAGGTGCGTCAACACCAAATTCATCAGCCGCACTCACAAGACAGCACCGAACATCACCCAAGCACAACGCAATGCCATCCACGCTCTCAAGACCAACCGCAACATTGTCATCAAACCAGCAGACAAAGGAGGGGGCATCGTCATACTGAACAGAACGGATTACTGCAAAGAAGTGTACCGACAAGTGAACAACGAGGAACACTACAGACAGTTACCCACAGATCCAACCAAAGGACACACCCGTCAACTCAACACTCTGATCAAGACCTTTGATCCGGACCTTCAAAGCCCCCTCCGTGCTCTCATCCCATGTACTCCCCGCGTTGGAGATCTCTACTGCCTCCCGAAGATACACAAGGCAAACACACCCAGCCGTCCCATCGTATTGGGCAATGGGACCCTGTGCGAGAACCTCTCCGGCTATGTCGAGGGCATCTTGAAACCCATTGTACAAAGAACCCCCAGCTTTTGTCGCGTCACTACGGACTTCCGACAGAAACTCAACGCACATGGAGCAGTTGAACCAGGAGCACTCCTCGTCACAATGGATGTCTCGGCACTCTACACCAGCATCCCCCACGGTGATGGCATTTCTGCAACGGCCTCAGTACTCAACGCCATCAACTGCCAGTTTCCAGATGCAATTTTACAACTCATCCGCTTCATCCTGGACCACAATGTCTTCACCTTCAACAACCAGTTCTTCATCCAGACACACGGAACAGCCATGGGGACCAAATTCGCACCTCAATATGCCAACACCTTCATGCACAGGTTCGAACAAGACTTCTTCACCACACAGGACCTTCAACCGATGCTATACACTAGATACATCGATTACATTTTCTTCCTTTGGAGTCATGGTGAGCAATCACTGAAACAACTATATGATGACATCAACAAGTTCCATCCCACCATCAGACTCACCATGGACTACTCTCCGGAATTGGTTGCATTCTTGGACACACGCATCTCCATTAAGGACGGTCACCTCAGCACCTCACTGTACCGCAAGCCCACGGATAACCTCACGATGCTCCACTTCTCCAGCTTCCACCCTAAACACGTTAAAGAAGCCATCCCCTACGGACAAGCCCTCCGTATACACAGGATGAGGAGGATCGCAACAGACACCTCCAGACGCTGAAAGATGCCCTCATAAGAACAGGATATGGCGCTCGACTCATCGATTGACAGTTCCGACGCGCCACAGCGAAAAACTGCACCGACCTCCTCAGAAGACAAACACAGGACACGGTGGACAGAGTACCCTTCGTCGTCCAGTACTTCCCCGGAGCGGAGAAGCTACGGCATCTCCTCCGGACCCTTCAACATGTCATTGATGAAGACGAACATCTTGCCAAGGCCATCCCCACACCCCCACTTCTTGCCTTGAAACAACCGCACAACCTCATACAGACCATTGTCCGCAGCAGCTACCCAGCCTTCAGGAGAACAGTGACCACGACACCACACAACCCTGCCACAGCAATCTCTGCAAGACGTGTCGGATCATCGACACGGATGCCATCATCTCACGTGAGAACACCATCTACCAGGTACACGGTACCTACTCTTGCAACTCGGCCAACGTTGTCTACCTGATACGCTGCAGGAAAGGATGTCCCGAGGCATGGTACATTGGGGAACCATGCAGACGCTACGACAACGGATGAATGAACACCGCTCGACAATCACCAGGCAAGACTGTTCTCATCCTGTGGGGGAGCACTTCAGCGGTCACGGGCATTCAGCCTCTGATCTTCGGGTAAGCATTCTCCAAGGCGGCCTTCATGACACACGACAGCGCAGAGTCGCTGAGCAGAAACTGATAGCCAAGTTCCGCACACATGAGAATGGCCTAAACCGGGATGTTGGATTTATGTCACACTATCAGTAACCCCCACAGCTTGCCGCCTGGACTTGCAGAATCTCACTGGCTGTCCTGTCTGGAGACAATACACATCTCTTTAACCTGTGCTTAATGCTCCCTCCACTCACATTGTCTGTATCTTTAAGACCTGGTTGGTTGTAGGGATTCGCATTCTAATCAGTATTCTGTAACTTGATTTTGTGTCTCTGTGCCCTGTTTGAGAGCAGATTTCCACTCCATCTGACGAAGGAGCAGTGCTCCGAAAGCTAATGGTATTTGCTACCAAATAAACCTGTTGGACTTTAACCTGGTGTTGTTAAAACTCTTACAATGCTAAATGTGCCAGAGAATAACAACGTGTCACCGCACATTAAACCGTTGACTGCAGAACAGATCCTAGAGGAGTATGTTTACAGGATTATGATCTTTATCTGGAGAATGTCATCTAGAATTAGATGGGAATGTAAGACCAATTCGGCATCTGCCAAGAAGAGCTCCAAATGTCCTCTAACTACACCTAAAATCAACATTGAAGAGCTGAAAAAGAAGGAAGTAATCAAGAAAGTGGCAACTCCTACAGACTGGAGCAGTGAAGCAACCAGGAAAGTTGGGAGAATGTGTAGACCTAAAGGATCTACATAAAGCACTGCAGAGATCTCACTACTCCATGCTAAACACCAAAGGAATTTTACCACAATCTGCCAAGGCAAAGATCTTTACTACCCTGGATGTGAACTGGTAAATGAAGCTGGATGTAAGCAGTAGCTTTCTACCTACATTCTGGAAGCCATTTGGGAGATACAAATGGTTGTTGTGCATGTTGTTTGGAATTTCCATGCCTCCAGAAGACTATCAATGCAGACAACATGCGATAGTCAGTGATCTTCCCAGGATGGAAGCCACGGTGGATGATCTGTTAGTCTATGGATAAGGAGATGCAATGGAAGAAGCCATATCTGACCATGACTAGAATTTGATACTAGAGAGACCTTGCCAGATGAACCAGAAGCTGAACAAGAAGAAATTACAATTGAACATGCCTGAATTCAAGTATGTAAGTCCCGTATTGGCAACAAAAAGTCTTCAGTTGGAAACCTGAAAAAGTTAGAGCTGTAGCAGTGATGCAGCGACCAACAAATGTGAAAACAGTGTGGCAATTCATTGGATTTGTGAACTATTAAGCAAACATTTTGCCTAATTTGTTGTCGGGATGTGAACCATTATGCAAGCTCACTGCTAAAGAGATGCAGTGGTACTGGAGCACACTAAAATCAAACAACTAGTGACAACAATGCCAGTGTGAATTACTATGACATCGATAGTGAGGTGACCTTGCAGTGTGACAACAATGAGACAAGTCTTGGAGCAATCCTAAAGCAGCAAAGACAACCAGTGAGGGGCGGCACGGTGGCACAGTGGTTAGCACTGCTGCCTCACAGTGCCAGGGACACTGGTTCAATTCCGGCCTCGGGTCACTGTCTGTGTGGAGTTTGCACATTCTCCCCAAGCCTGCGTGGGTTTCCTCCAGGTGCTCCAGTTTCCTCCCACAGTCCAAAGATGTGTGGGTTAGGTTGATTGGCCATGCTAAGTTGACCCTAGTGTCACAGGGATTAGCAGGGTAAATCTGTGGGGTTGGCAACAAAAATTCTTCAGTTGGAAACCTGACAAAGTTAGGGCCTGGGTGGGATTGTTGTTGGTGCAGACTCGATGGGCCGAATGGCCTCCTTTTGCACTGTAGGGATTCCATGATGCAGTCATACTTGCAGCCAGGACATTAACTGAAACTAAATAGTGCTATACTCAGATCTAAAAATCATGCCTGGCTATTGTTTTTGCTTGTGAGCATTTCCATCAATACGTGCTTGGTGGAGACAAAGTAACAGTGGAGTCTGACCACAAGCCATTTCAAAACAATTTTCTCAAACCGCTACAATCTTCTCCAAAACCTATTTTCAGTACTATCATCTGGACATGACATATAAGCAAGGGAAATAGATGTACAAAGCTGACATGCTGTCAGAAGCAGTACTCCCCATGAAGGAAGTTGAGGATGGTGCCACAGAATGTGAAATCATCTTCGCAGATTCAATGCAAAGCAACAGCTTGAAATGCTTTGGAAGTCATGAACTCTGCAGAGATATTGAAACTGACTAAGCACCATCCTTAAATCAAGTGAATTAGCAAACATGATGCAACTCTCCAAGTGCTACAAGAAATAGTGATGAAAGGATAGCCTGAGGGCATCAAGGACACATCTGTGGTCACAAGAGCATATTGGGCTTACCGTGATGAATTGATCGCCCGAGATGGCATCTTGTCAAAGGAAATACAGTGATCATCCCAAAGGAGATGAGGAGAGATGATGAAGCACATCTGTGCAAGCCATCAAGGAATTGAATCAATTCTGAGAAAGGTACTTGAAGTGCACCACTGACCAAACATGAGCAGTGAAATTAAAAACCACATTGGCTAGTGCAAGGCTTGCAATGAGTATTAAGTGAAATAAGCTAGAGAGTCATTGATGATGCATGACATCCCAAATATACCATGGATGAAGCTGGGAATAGACCTCTTTACTATACCAGGAACTGATTATCTTGTCTCTGTAGAGGACTATGCTCACTACTGGAATTTAGACCAGCCTACTTCAATGATGACCGGGTAAATAGTGAAATGCCTGAAAGCACACTTCAGTCATTATGGCATTCCAGATATTGTGATGTGTGATGATAGCCCTCGGTTCACAAATGAAGAATTCAGCTGCTTCACAAAGCATTGGAAAGTTCAACATTATACGTCAGCTCTGCATTATCCCCACTTCAATGGAAAGGCTGAGGTGGCAGTGAAAATTGCTGAAGGAATCATCAAGAAATTGAGGAAATTTAGCACAGATATATACAAAGCAATCCTTGAGTGGAGAAACACACTGACTGAAGGCCTGGAAAGTAGCCTAGTCAAAAAACTAGTGCCATGCCACACACAAACTAGTCTTCCAATGGGAAAAAGCTACTGAAGCCAGAAATACTAAAAAGCGTGTTTGTAAAACAAAAATCAAGGTGAAACAACAAAAAGC
Source organism: Mustelus asterias (assembly GCF_964213995.1). Taxonomy (NCBI): domain Eukaryota; kingdom Metazoa; phylum Chordata; class Chondrichthyes; order Carcharhiniformes; family Triakidae; genus Mustelus; species Mustelus asterias. The sequence continues at coordinate 104,965,541 of NC_135805.1, forward strand.
CTAATTTCATTTTGACAAGACTGCTAAATGCCGAGTTATGAAATCCTTGATAATAGACAACTTCCCCAGTACCGACATTAGGCTCATTGTCTATAGTTCTCTGTTTTCTCTCTACTTCCCTTTTTGAATAGCAGCCTTACACTAGCTACCCTCCAATCTGTAGGAACTATTCTAGAGTCCAAAGAATTTTGGAAAAATTCCACCAATGGGTCAACTATTTCCAGTGCTATTTCCTTCAGTACTCTGGAATGAAGATTATCAGGACCCGGTAAATAAACTTTAAATTTTCTTGCTATTTCCCCTTAGCCCAGCAATTTTTCTCCCCTTCACAGATGGAGGAATTTCATCTCCGTTAGGGCTTAGTCTCAAACCTATTCACTGCATATTCTACAATAATAGGAGCCCTGTCCTGATACTATCTCTAATTTCCCTTGTAAACCATGGTTTGGCCACAATTCTCTTACCACTCTTGCCCCAAACAGGAATACACAACTTCTGGAGTTCATCTAGTCGCTCTTTAAATGCCTGCCATTGCCTGTTCACTGTCTTTCCTTTCAGTAATGTTTCCCAGTCCAACATGGCCAATTCATGTCTCGTATCATCAATAGTTACCTTTATTGAGATTCAGAACTCTAGTCTCAGAATCAACTACATCACGATCCACCTTGACAAAGAATTCTACCATATTATGATCACTTGTCCCCAAGGTTCTCTCGCAACGAGATTGCTAACACTTTCTCATTGCACAACACCCAGTCCAAGATGGCCTGCTCCCTTGTTGGTTCCTCAACGTGTTGCTCCAGAAAACCTTCCTGTATGCACTCCAGAAATTCCTCCTCTATTGTACGTGACTAATTTGACTCTCCCAATCTATATGCAGATTAAAGTTGCCCATAATCACGGATGTTTCTTTAACACATTTCCTGTCTAATACTTTTCTCAATATTACCACTACCGTTTGGTGGTCTTTATGCCACCCACACCTATGTTATTTACCCCTTGTTTCTTAACTTGACCCATACAAATTCCACATCATCTATACTAATATCTTTCCTCAATATCTTCTTTCATCAATAATGCAACTCCAGCACCTTTTCCTTTCTGTCTGTCCTTCCTAAACACTGAATAGCCCTCAATATTCAGTTTCCATCCTTGGTCACCTTGGAGCCACGTCTCCCTAATAACAACTATATCATACCCCTTTACATATATCTGTGCAACTAATTCACCCATTTTGTTTCAAATGCTCCGAGCATTCAGGTACAAAACCTTAAAGTGGGCACTTTAAACATTTTTTTTCTCTTTCCTACTATTTTTCACTCGGTCTTTATCTGACTCTGGTCCTTGATTCCTCTGCCTATCACTTTCCTTATTTTCCTTCCTGTCTTTTCTCCTTGTTCTTAATTCCCCCTGCTCCGAATCCTTGCAAACATTCCCATCCTGCTGCCATATTAGTTTAAACCCTCCCCAACCACTCCAGCAGGTACCCCCCAAGGACATCAGTCCCGATCCTGCCCAGGTGTAACCCGTCCAGTTTATACAGGTACCACCTCCTCCAGAACCAGTCCCAATGTCCTAGGGATCTGAAACCCTCTCCCTTGCACCATCTTTTCAACCATGTATTCATCCTATGTATCCTGCTGTTTCTATTCTGACTAGCACGTGGCACAGATAGTGACCCTGAGATCACTATATTTGAGGTCCAACTTTTCAACTTGCTTCCTATATTCTGCTTTTAGGACCTCATCCCTTTTTCTCTTATGTCGCTTGTACCAATGTGTACTACGACCACTGGCTGTTCGCCTTCCCCCTTCAGAATGTCCTGCAGCTGCTCCAAGACATCCTTAACCCAGCACCAGGGAGGCAACATATCATCCTGGAGTTTCGATGGCAGCCACAGAACCACCTATCTATTCCTCTTACAATTGAATCTCCTATAACTATTGCATTCCCACATTTTTTACTCCTCCCCTCTGCAGCAGAACCAACTGTGGTGCAACGGATTTGGCTGTTGCTGTTTTCCCCTGAGAGGCAGGTTCCTGCATTGCCTGCCTGGCTCTCTTGCTCTGCCGGGTGGTCACCTATTTCCCTCCTGAACCTGCGGCGTGACCACCTCTGTATACGTGCCATCCACAATACTCTCCGCCTTGCAGGTGCTCCACAATGTCCCCAACTGCTGCTCCAGCTCCGAAACATGGGCTTTCAGGAGCTGCAGCTGGAGACATTTCCTGCACACATGCTGGCTCTCGGCACTGGAAATATCCCAACCTCCCAAATGGATCACAAGGAGCAGTGTGAGTGCTCATGTCATGTCTCCCCCCCACCCCCCCCCCCCCCCCCCCCCCCCCCAGCCCTTCACATCAGGCCATCTATCTCTTGTTCTTAAGTTTGCTACATTTTTGTTGCAATCCCTCCCAGCTTGGAATATTATCCAACGGGTTTTCCCAAGAGTCAAATGGACTCAAAATGTTAACTCTGTTTTCTCTCACTGAAGTTGCCAGACCTGCCAAGTTTTTCCAACATTCTATGTTTTGTTTTAGGTTCCAGCGTCCACAGTATTTTGCTTATATTAGAATATCTGCTTATTGTTACCTCTTCTTGACATATCAGTAAATTTTCTCTATTATTTAATATAGTGTAGACAAATAAGCAATAAACCTTCATTTGAATTGAATGAGAACAACTTTGATAACCAAGTGGCCAGAGATGATGAAATATGGATCGTGGAATTTTCGGCACCTTGGTGTGAGCACTGTTTAAGGTAGGTAATAAACAAGCTTGCATTTTTTAAAACAATTTTAAAAATGTCCCGCAAGGATGTTAGTCCCACTCTGGTTCAGATGTCGACCATCCCTGTTTGTACATGTACCACCATCCCCAGAAATGGTCCCAGTAATCCAGGAATCTAAAACCCACATTCCTGCACAAGCTCTTAAGCCATGCATTCATCTGCACTCTTCTATTTCTTGCTAGCACATGGCACTGGGAGTAATCCAAAAATTACAACTCAAGAAGTCCTGCCTAGGTCTTCTGCTTAGCTCCCTAAATTCTTGATGCAAGACCTCATCCTTCTTTCTACCTATGTCATTGGTACCAATATGTGCTATAACCGCTACCTTATCACCCTCCCCCTTCAGGAAGGCCTGCAGCCATTCAGTGACTTCCCGGACCCTAGCAGCAGTGAATCACGTTGATGGCTACAGTAGCACCTGTTTGTTCTCCTGACTATACAATCCTTTCCCCTCTTCTGCCCCTCCTGTACAGACAGGGTGCTTGTGGTGCCAAAAGCTTAGCTCAGTCTGCACTCCGTGGAGGAACTAGCATCCTCATCAGCCTCCAAAATAGAATACCAATTTGCGAGTGAGACCCCAGGGGACTCCTGAACTACCTGCCTGTTACTCTTGGACTGCCTGGTGGTCAACCATTTCCTATTAAAATGCATTGCCATTTAAAAGTGCGTCTATAATATTTTATTTCACTAGTGTTTGTTATATATAGATTTTCATTAACTTATATCTGTCCAGACACAGAAGAACTGATGGGAGACTATTTTTGGCTCAGGTCTCTTCAGCCTGCGGTGTGACCACCTCTCTAAACGTGCTATCCACAATGCTCTCAGACTCACGGATGCTCCACAGTGCCCACAGCTACCGTTCCAGCTCCAAAACACAAGCTTCCAGGAGCTGCAGCTGGACACTTCCTGCACACATGGTGGCCTTGGGCACTGGAAATGTGCCCAGCCTCTCCTGTGGAACAAGAAGAGTAAACCACGGCTTTGAGCTCTCTTGCCATGACTAAACCCTTTTAAGTTTAAACACATTAGAAGACTTTTTAAAAAGAAATAAATTAAATAATTCCCTATCCTTGCTTAAACAATGACTTACAATTTAATATGGTTTGGAACTGCCCACCAGGACTTGCTCACCCCACTGGACCTACAGAGGTAATAAAGGACACAAGGCACAGCAATACCTCCCTCCCTCACTTCCTCAACTCTTGTGTTTCACTTTGCAGCTAGTGCTCTGTGCTGGTTGCACTTTAGGCCTTGCTTATATATCTTAGGCCTGTCTTGCTTCAATAACCAGATTTAACTGGTTTAATTAATTAGCTGCTCCCTATGAGCTACAGCACTAGGAGAGTTTCTTTTTTACTTTTCTTATCATAGAAATCATAGAAAAGCTTAAACGTCTACCCTTCAATTATCAGCAGTTTGTCATATTTTAAGGCAAAAGATTAAGATTTATTCTCTTAAACTCCCACGCTTGCCTCAACTCTGTGTTTCACTCTCTTCAGGATGCACTGTGGGAACTCACCAAGGCTCCTTAGACAGCACCTTCCAAACCCACGACTGTTACAATCTAGAAGGGCAAAGGTAGCAGATACACGGAACATCATTATCTGGAAGTTCCACTCCAAGTCACTCACCATTTTGACTTGGAACTATATTGCCATTCCTTCGCTGTCGCTGGGTCAAAATCATGGAACTCCCTCCCTAACAGCACTGTGTGGGTATCCACACCATAGAGACTGCAGAGATTCAAGAAAGTAGCTCACTGCCACCTTCTCAAGGGCAATAAATGCTAGCCTATCCAGCACCTTCTTCCCATAAATGAATAGAAAAAAGTTTATTAAGAAAACTGTACTCCCAAATGCACAATAAACACGTTCTTGCCTGACTGAATAGAATTCTAAATAATTTTTTTTTAAAGAAAACTTTGTATACTTGGGTGTTGCAACCTCTTTCAGAGGCGAATGCTCTGGTGATATATATGTATGTGACATTGTGATTAATAGAGATATCCTCTAGTTGATATTTTTAGCAATATTGTATAATAGACTTGAGTTTCCAAGATATCACTATACATAGTGACCAGAATAATTTGTCACCCATTAAATTAGTTTTACTACTGTTGCATGACTTAATGTACCAAGTTGGAAAAGAGCAACTAACCCTATCCTAATTTAAACTAGGAACATTAAAGTCAATTAGAAAATTGAGTAGAAGCAAAATCTCCTTATTCCCTGACAATCCTATCTTGCTAAACTCAGTAACAAGTCAAAAATAGTCCCCCATCAGTTCTTCTGTGTCTGGACAGATATAAGTTAATGAAAATCTATATATAACAAACACTAGTGAAATAAAATATTATAGACGCACTTTTAAATGGCAATGCATTTTAATAGGAAATAATAAATTATGATAAAATGTTTATAATCTATTTTTAAAGCACTTGCCTTTACCAGCTTATGTTAGCTATTTTCACAATAGCATTCTATTCATCCATTATCTTGGTTCCTGCATTGGTGTAATTCACCATTGATAAATCCTTTCTTTTTGCAGTCAACGGTCTACGTGGGCTCATGCAGTTGTTGAACTAACAAAACGGACAAAGGGAAAGGTTCATCTTGCAGCTGTAGATACTACAGTAAATGAAAGGATAGCCAGTCGATATGGGGTGAGTAAATGCATAGAACCTTAAGTATTTTTAATGCCTGTTGCATCTGTGCTGACTGTTACTAAAGCTATCTTTGTTTTCTTCCCATAGATTTGTATTTTTTCTGTTTCAAAAAGCAATTTTTAGCCTTAATTGTTTACTGTCTACATAAAGCATTCTATGCACCAGCAGCTTCTATCTAAAGAAACTTCTCTTAATATCTCTCAAAATTTGTTTTGTGATAATTTCTTATTGATGAGTACTTATTAACTCCCCAACAAGAGAATATTTCCCTATTAACTATCTAAATTTCTTGTAATTTTAGAAACTATTAAATCTTTCCTTTCCCGGTCACCGGTCCAGTCTTATTATATTTCCATATAATAAGAGTTTCCTATATCTGGAATCATTACTTGCGCTTTCAACTGGTGTTCTTCTCCAGTCATCTGGAGTGTCATCCACAAGTTGAGTCAATCACCAATGATGATGAGTGCCACTTTTTATGGAATATCTTATCTTATCCTTATCAACATCATCAACGGCCTGCTTGAACTCTCTGATTTAATGCAGCAAGGTCCAGTAACTGAAGATGCACCTTTGCTGGTGCCGGTGCAGCAGCCTCTGGAGGTGTCATGATAAAAATAGCAACCACGGACATCTGGGATCCAAGCAGAGAAAATCAACAGGCTGCCTGCCCCTCATCCAAGACCAGAGGAGAACATTGCAGCAAAGTGTTCAAAAGCAGAAGCCACAACATTGGGAAGAACACAGAGTGGTTCACTGGAGTTTGCCTCACCTATAAGTGTGCACCTTTTCTCTTTTTGAACACAATGTAAGTATTTGGCACATGACCCCAGGTATGTGAGCATTCATTCTTTAATGGCAACACTAGAAAAGAGGGAAGAAGTGTTGAAGGGAACCAAAGGGGGATAGTGAAAATACCAGATAGACATAGGTAATTTATTGGTGGCAGAAGTGGAACTATTCCAGGCTGTGCCTTCAGTGAAAATGACCTCCCAGGCTGCTCAAGGTGTCTTTCATCATCATTCTCCTGGGTTAGAAAGACTCAGCCAAAATGTGTCTGGATCAGATGATCCTTGATCCATGTACCAGCCCAGGCCACCTCCTTCTGCAGCTAGGGCACCTCTCTGTTCTGCATCTTCCTCCTTCACCTTGTTTACCTCGTCTTTGATGAATTGTGTCTTTCCAATGCCTCACCCTCTTCAAGGTCAAACCTCTCTGGATGACCCTTTCAGGAATGCACTGCAGATTGCCAATGGCTGGTCCTGGCACCTTTCAGTTATTCTCCCTTTTATGGGCCCACCTAAGTTGGAGATGTGGCCGTGATCTTGCCCCTGCTCTGTTGCCACCTCCATGCATCTGCTTTGTCTCTGATTCAGTGTGGAGTCTATGCACTCTCACCAAAATCTAAATCTGGCAATCAACAAGCTAACAATGAGCTCTTTAAAAATATTAATTGACCTCAATCTCGAATCAGGCATTTCCTTGGCCCACTCTCCCTGTCCTTGGAAAATTGCCAGTGGTGGGAATGGGAAACCAGCGTGCCAAGAGCAGCAACCTCCTGCCTCCATTCCCACCCCACTTGGAACCAAAAAATCCTGCCAAAGCAGACTTTATAGCCAAAAAGCAATATTTATGGTCATTTGGGAATTGAGTAAATTGAAGCACCAAAGTGTCCCTGCTGTTTTGAGTTAAGGAGGTGCATTGAAGCCCTGCAGCTCCACTATTGGTGAAGAGTAAAATTATGGATTGACTGGTCGAAAAGGTACTTTCAATTGTAAATGTGGACATGGGAATATATAATCACTTTGAAAGTGTACACAGATGTAAGATTTTTAATAAAAATGGATGTAAAATGTGTTAATTACCAATGAAAATAATTTTGGCAACTGGTTTTGTGATTTTAATATTCCATTTCTCTGAGAACACTATTAGAGGGGATTACAGCATGGAAACAGGCCCTTTGGCCCAACTTATCCATGCTGCCCAGTTTCTCTATCCGTTTGGATGATAAGTACAAAACAATTAGACACGTGTTCTTGGCCAATTTCATTATTTCTTTGTTACAATGCAGAATTACTTGGTTGCACATTGATGCAAAACCAGCATCATAATTCAGGGAAATCACTGCTAACTGCTGAAGATGTTCTTAGACCACTTGAGCTTCACAACAGCTCAGCATACATGTAGTCTAACTCAGAGCTAAGTTTAAAAATTTTCCATGGACTCGTTACCAGCCAGGATTTATCCTGAATCCCTACAGCTTTGAATTTAATTAATGGCCTTTCAAATGCAACTTTATCATCATCCTTTTGGAAATTGATGTAGCCCAGGTCATAAAGCTTATTGCAGTCCACTTGGGGTGTCAAAATTGAGGGAGATGATCATGCAGTATGTTTCGTTTTTGAACTCATGCTAACTGAATTGAACTCGATTATTGTTGAGGGAAGATTCTCAAATTTACTCCTGATTCAACTATTTCTGGTAAAATTATTGAACTGATTGAGTAAAATGGGGGTGGAACGATTCTCCCAGCCGACTACGCTGGTGCAGCGTGCCAGGAGACTCCAGCGGAGGCCATTCAGCAGGCTTTCCGCTGGGCGCCACAGCCCCCGCAAGTGTGCGGGCGCCAGATTTCCTGTGCCGTCAGCTCCGCACCAGAAATTGGCGCAGAGCTGCATACTTTATGGTAATGCTCATTTTAATATTATTTCCATATCATTAACGAGCCCGGGACTGAAGTCTCCAGGCCCATTCGTCTCTCCCCCCACCACCGGGAGTGTTTCACTCCAGTGGGGATTACAATATCTTCACACTAATGGGGAGCTGGTGGCCCGATCCAGTTGGAGTGAAGGGGGGCCATTAAGGCCCCCAGGAGGTTGGGGGTAAGGGGTCTTGTCCCCGGGCATTGCCGGATTGACAGTGCCAGCCTGGCCCCCTGGCACTGCCCAAGGGACAAAGTGGCACTGCCCACCAAGCATTGGGCAGTGCCAAGGGGGTGGGGCCTTATGGGGCAGAGCCTTTGGGGGGGGGAGATCGGTGGGGGTGGGGGTTTGCACGACCACTTTGCAGCTGGGCTGGGTGACAGAGGGAGGAAGGCCAGCAATTTGGGCTAGCCATTGGGATGGGGGGGTGGGGGGAGTGTGGAGGGGGGGATCGGGGTTGCAGGGGGTGGGGGAGGGATCGAGGCGGGCCCGGGGTGGGGGGGGCCGGGGGAGGCTGGCCTGGACAAGTCCTGGGGCCAGCAATCGGGCCATGTGGGGTCAGTGAAGCAGCAATATAAGGGTCGCAGGGCTGGCCAGCGATCGAGAGGCTGACAGTGCAAGGCTACTGCCCATGTGCACAGATCTGTCAGCGCAGCGATCGGCGCATGCGCAGTGGCTCGCTCGGCTGCTGGCCCCTCCTGTGGGAATAGGCCCTGCCCCCTGATTTTTCATGTGAATCAGCTAGTGCACTCTGCAGTACACAGAGTGTGGGTGATCCATTTTGAAGCACCCGCTGAAAAAAACAATGGATTTACTCCAGCTTTTATGCGAATTCGACACTTAGAATTTTTTTGGGAGAATTGCCGCCGTGGTCTGTTAGTTCACACTTTTTGGAATGCAAACACCATATTATCCTATTTTCAGACTGCCGGTGCCTTTACAGTGTACATGATTTTTTTGTAATTTTCAGTGCTTCATGAAGCTCCTCCCAGGCTTCCATCAGCACTCTGGGGTAAATATAATTGGGAATTATTTTTGTGCCCATCTATGCTTCCATTTAATAAAGAATAAAGTAATAAGTTTTCCTTTAGATATCTTTACTTGGCAACATATTAGCCGGAATTTTCTTGCCCCTCCCGTAAGTAGGCTCTTCTGTCCCACCGAAGTCAATGAACATTTGAATGGTTCACCCTATCTGCTGAAGGGGAACTCCTGCCCTGGTGGGGCCAGAAAATTCCTGTCATTGACTTTGAAGTCCTGAATAAACCTGCCATCCTCATCATTCATCATTGTCCTCATAGAGATCTTTTTTTGAATAATTTAGCTTTCTTGTTATTGCAATTCTACTGTTAGTGCAGCATTTTCTGATTTGTGTGCAGCTATCTTCAGTCTTATTTCCAATGTTTACCGGCCTGTAAAATATTTGCAGTAATATGACCAATCTTGTGCTATGCTTCAGGTTATTCCAAAGAGATTCTACTTGGACCACTTTACTATTTAGATTTTTACACTCTAGTAACATATTGTTTCAATATTAGCTTCCTCCCTTTACTTTCTCCAGATCCCACCTGAAAGTTTTATGTAAATATTTAATTGCCAGTTCTGACCCAGCAGCAACTACATTTAGGTTGCCATTTCTATGCTGTGCTTTTTATTTTTACTCAATAGCTCTAGTTCTCAAGTTTAGTTTATTTTACTTTATGCATGAATGCGCAGCTATTATCATTTGGCTTTCATTGGTTTTGCACTTTTTTTGCATCTCATTTCATATTTCATTGCATTGAACCACTTGATCTGTCTGCTAGCCTAATCTGATCTATCCAAATCTCTCAATCTGAAGCATGCTTTTATTTCCAAGTTCTCCCACTGTACCTTTTTGTTTTTTGCCCCCCTTGTTTCTGTCATTTACTTTAGCTCCTAAGGTGTAAATTAAGCTCTCAGCAAGGTTATTGATTCCAATTTGAATTGTGTGTAGACCAGTCTGGTGCAAAAGAATAGGAGATTTTTTATTCTGCACTCTTATGGCAGTGTAACCATATATTTATTCCCTAATCTGCGCTGTTGGGCAGGAAGGAACGTCCATGTGCCCATCATAGGCACCACTGCAAGATCATAAACCTTCCCTTTACCCCCTGGCATCTCAATCCAGCCCCACCTCTCCCTTGCTGTGGCCTATCAGTCAAACCCCTTCCAGTCTCCCAGTCTGGGCTGCATCACTACTTATTAAGAAGTCTCACAACACCAGGTTAAAGTCCAACAGGTTTATTTGGTAGCAAACGCCACTAGCTTTCGGAGCGCTGCTCCTTCGTCAGGTGAGTGGGAGATCTGTTCACAAACAGGGCGTATAAAGACACAAACTCAATTTACAAAATAATGATTGGAATGCAAGTCTTTACAGCTAATCAAGTCTTAAAGGTACAGACAATGTGAGTGGAGAGAGCATTAAGCACAGGTTAAAGAGATGTGTATTGTCTCCGGACAGGACAGTTAGTGAGATTTTGCAAGTCCAGGCAAGTCGTGGGGGTTACAGATAGTGTGACATGAAGCCAAGATCCCGGTTAAGGCTGTCTTCATGTGTGCGGAACTTGGCTATCAGTCTCTGCTCAGCGACTCTGCGCTGTCGTGTGTCGTGAAGGCTGCCTTGGAGAACGCTTACCCGAAGATCAGAGGCCGAATGCCCATGACCGCTGAAGTGTTCCCCAACAGGAAGAGAACACTCTTGCCTGGCGATTGTCGAGCGGTGTTCATTCATCCATTGTCGTAGCGTCTGCATGGTTTCCCCAATGTACCATGCCTCGGGCCATCCTTTCCTGCAGCGTATCAGGTAGACAATGTTGGCCGAGTTGCAAGAGTATGTACCGTGTACCAGGTGGATGGTGTTCTCACGTGAGAGGATGGCATCCATGTCGATGATCCGGCACGTCTTGCAGAGGTTGCTGTGGCAGGGTTGTGTGATGTCGTGGTCACTGTTCTCCTGAAGGCTGGGTAGTTTGCTGTAGACAATGGTCTGTTTGAGGTTGTGCGGTTGTTTGAAGGCAAGAAGTGGGGGTGTGGGGACGGCCTTGGCGAGATGTTCGTCTTCATCAATGACATGTTGAAGGCTCCGGAGGAGATGTCGTAGCTTCTCTGCTCTGGGGAAGTACTGGATGATGAAGAGTACTCTGTCCACCATGTCCTGTGTTAGTCTTCTGAGGAGGTCGGTGCGGTTTTACGCTGTGGCGCGTCGGAACTGTCAATCGATGAGTCGAGCGCCATATCCTGTTCTTATGAAAGCATCTTTCAGCATCTGGAGGTGTCCGTTGCGATCCTCCTCATCTGAGCAGATCCTGTGTATACGGAGGGCTTGTCCGTAGGGGATGGCTTCTTTAACGTGTTTACGGCGGAGGCTGGAGAAGTGGAGCATCGTGAGGTTATCCGTGGGTTTGCGGTACAGTGAGGCGCTGAGGTGACCGTGCTTAATAGAGATGTGTGTGTCCAAGAATGCAACCGATTCCGGAGAGTAGTCCATGGCGAGTCTGATGGTGGGATGGAACTTGTTGATGTCATCATAGAGTTGTTTCAGTGATTGTTCACCATGAGCCCAAAGGAAGAAAATGTAATCGATGTATCTAGTGTATAGCATCGGTTGAAGGGCCTGTGCGGTGAAGAAGTCTTGTTTGAACCTGTGCATGAAGATGTTGACATATTGAGGTGCGAATTTGGTCCCCATGGCTGTTCTATGTGTCTGGATGAAGAACTGGTTGTTGAAGGTGAAGACATTGTGGTCCTGGATGAAGCAGATGAGTTGTAAAATTGCATCTGGAAACTGGCAGTTGTCGGCGTTGAGTACTGAGGCAGTTGCAGCAATGCCATCATCTTGGGGGATGCTGGTGTAGAGTGCCGAGACATCCATTGTGACAAGGAGTGCTCCTGGTTCAACTGCTTCATGTGTGCTGAGTTTCTGTAGGAAGTCCGTAGTGTCGCAACAAAAGCTGGGGGTTTTTTGTACAATGGGTTTCAGGTTGCCCTCGACATAGCCGGAGAGGTTCTCGCACAGGCCTCCTCAGAAGACAAACATGGACACGGTGGACAGAGTACCCTTCGTCGTCTAGTACTTCCCCGGAGCGGGGAAGCTACGACATCTCCTCCGGAGCCTTCAACATGTCATTGATGAAGACGAACATCTCGCCAAGGCCATCCCCACACCCCCACTTCTTGCCTTCAAACAACTGCACAACCTCAAACAGACCATTGTCCGCAGCAAACTACCCAGCCTTCAGGAGAACAGTGACCACGACACCACACAACCCCGCCACAGCAACCTCTGCAAGACGTGCCGGATCATCGACACGGATGCCATCATCTGACGTGAGAACACCATCCACCAGGTACACAATACATACTCTTCCAATTCGGCCAATGTTGTCTACCTGATACGTTGCAGGAAAGGATGTCCCGAGGCATGGTACATTGGGGAAACCATGCAGACGCGATGAAGAAAGCTCAGATACGATCGATTTGAAACAGGATAAAGCTATGATATTTGGGAAAATTGTGGACCTACATTTTACAAGATCTGGTCATTATTGTCTTCCTTTAAGCAAACCAAAATTATCAGACCAAAGGATTCATGGCGCATTAGTGTCGCTAATAGACAACAGCATGATGGACAAAAAAAAGATTATTCTGAAACTCCATAAGCAGTTTGGTCATCCAGAGACTGAGAACACTGCTGCAGGATGCAGGTTTGCTGGACAAAGGATATATTGATCTCATAGAACAAATATCAGCCCAGAGTGAAATTTGCATAAAATATAGAAGGACACCCACACGTCCAGTCATGAGTCTACCATTAACACGAGATTTCAGTGATTTAAGTGGCGATGGATCTAAAGATATGGGACAAGGACAAAGGCGTCTATCTATTGTGCTTCGTGGACATGGCCGCCCGGTTTAGCATATTCATGGTGATTTACAGCAAAGATAAAAAGACCATTATAGATAAAAAATTATGACCCACTGGTTTGGAACAGGATTGGGGGCACCGTCTAAATTTTTGATGGACAATGAGGATGAATTCACAAATGATGAGTTTCAAGATATGTGCGAAAATTTAAATATTGTAATAATGCACACTGCAACAGAGAGCCCATTCAGCAATGGCCTCTGTGAAAGGAATCACACAGTTATAGATGACATGTTGCGTAAAAATTTGGCGGATCAACCGGACTATAAATTGCAAGTTGCATTAGCATAGGCAGTACACATGAAAAATTCTTTACAGGTGGTGGGGGGCTATAGTCCATACAGTTGGTATACGGGAGGAATCCAAAGTTGCTGTCAGTATTGTAAGTTTTAGGGCAAATCCTCCATGATTTAAAAAAAAACCCAGGGATAAGGAAAATGGCCGACTGGCTGTCAGGAACCTTTACAGCCACATGAATATGCAAGAGGTTGGGAATAACGAGAAGGTCGAGACAGGGATGATCTAATCAACAAGAAACAAAGGAGAAACCATGACCAGCAGACAAGGAGTAAATAGCCCAGCAGCAAGACAATGAGAACAGAGATCATTCCATCCACAGACAACATCAATGACTCAGCTCACTGATGGGATTCCAATCAGGATGACTCAGAGAACATTTAAAAGACATTAAAATGTCAATTAAGGGCGGTCCCGACAGTTCCGACCCTTTTTGTCCCAGTCAATCGAAACTATCAATGATCAGAAACTGTTTTGTGTGAGAGAATCACTGGTTCAGGTTTTAAAAAGGGACAAGGTCTCTCTCTCTTTTCTCTTCGGACCAGCATGGCAGCACCCTCCACTCTCTTCTCCTGTTCCTGCCTCTCGTTTGTCTCCAGCACGCAGCCCGAAGCCCACTGAGCAATTTAAACTAGGATTGTGAGTACCCTCCGGTAATTCGCGAAGTTCCCGAGATCATCATAGTGGATGAGGCTTTGGGGAAAGGGGGGGGGGGCTTTTGCATGTACCTTTCATAGTTTAAGACAGTGGTTAACTTGTGTTAAGTAAGCATTCTCGTTGTGTCCGTTTTAGTATTCCTTCCATAGCTATAGTCTTATAGAGCATAAGGCATTGTGTGTTGTTTTCCTGGTGTTTGGTGATCTTGACCTTGATGTTTTAATAAATATATATATATCTTTGACTTCCATTGGAGTCCGTTTTGATCTTTTCAATTTCTCACCAATGATCTCTGACCAAGTCACAATATTAAATATCCCTTACCATAATTCCGGAGTCTAGAACTGAGGGTACCCTGGGCGCTTCGAAACCGCCCACTCAGGAAAGGCTGCCAGGTAGTGGATAGGCGGCAGTTTCCTTTTCTCTATCTTGGGAGCGCTACTCTAGTGAAGTAGGCGCAAGGTGGCCGTTGTTCCATCGGCGAGAGAGAGAATCACCCGGGCATTGGTGGGGTTTGGGTAACGGAGAACCAAACCTAAAATAAGCCCAGTGGAGTTAAAAAGAGGGATCCCGCTACAGTATTAACAGTTGCTCCCCCAGCACTAGAAGGGATAAGCTCCATGTTTTCTGCACACTTAAACACTACGCATGCAAGGAGAAAGGCCTCCATTAAGGTTGAAGTTTCAGAACGGATAAGAAGGGTGCTGAGACATCGCATAAGATCATCGGGGGTATAATTCAAGAAAGGGGATAGGGTCTACTATAAAAGAGAGGGCAAAAAAGATTGGAAAGGGCATGGGAAAGTGATAGGAACAGATGGCAAGGTAGTTAGATTACAACATAGTAACCAGACAGTGCAAGCCCACCCTTCAAGAGTAGTGGGAATTGTGTATGAATTTGGAGCATCTGAGCAAGATGCAGAAGTGCACGAGACACCTTGACCTCACATGCACATACCTTGAGCTACTATGAGGATCAGTCAACTATAGATGAGAGGGAATCTGATGATCAACAAAATACCAGTGAAGCAGGGGATGAAGCTGCTACTTCAAAGGTTCAGCTATCCAAAGTAGGCACAGTGGTATCATACATACCCGAAGGGTCAAGTGACTGGAGGGATGCCACTATAATCGGGAAAGCAGGAAAGTACAAACACTGGCTCAACAAGAGCAAGGGCAAGAAGCCAAAGCTATAGATTGGGAAAATGGGATGGACAGATGGAAGAAAAAAAGTGAAACCTAAGTCCTGAGGATGAGACAGTAAGCATTCGTGAACCCAGGAAAAAGTCATGAATCTGTGCTTTTCGATATCTTGGTCTTGATATCCAACAAAGTACCTCTCGTGGAACAGTGAGTCAACAGGGATATCTAAACAGTATTGATCCCATTCCCATCACTAGAGAACGGTCAATGGCAAAAGAGGAATGGGCCAACAAAAAAGAAACAGAATTGTTGAGGAGCATGATAGGACAGCTAAATTGGCTACACAGTCAAGACTGGATGGGAGCTATAATGCCCTCGAGCTCAGTAATATGTTGAAGTGCGCCACAATCAGAGAGATCTTGCAGGCTAATAAAACATTAAAAAAGCTAAAATAAGAGGAATGTGTAATTGAATTCCCAGCACTAGGAGAACCGAAGACATGAAATTGGTTGTCTTTAGTGATGCTTCACATGCCAGTCTACCAGATGGACATTCAAGCAGTGCTGGATTCATAATATTCCTGGTAGGTAAGGAAGGAAAATGTTGCCCCTTGGCCTGGGAAACAAAGAAAATAAAAAGGGTGTTCAAAAGTACATTGGCGGCTGAAACCCCAGCGTTAGTTGGAAGCATTGGATATGGAGATATATTTGTCTGACACATTACAGAATTATTTTTTATGGGCACATCGGGTAAGAAAGTGCCAATTGAATGTTATGTGGACAATCGGTCTTTATGGGACAATGTTCACTCAACAAAAAGTGTAACAGAAAAATGACTAAGAATTGATTTGGCCAGCATTAAACAAATGCTGGAAAACAAAGAAGTTTCCAAACTTAACTGGGCTGATGCAAATCTGCAGATATCCGACTATTTTACAAAAAGGTGTGCAGGTACTGGAAAGTTATTAAGAATACTGGAGGATGATTGTCTTAAATTATTTTGGAAAAAAAATTAAAATAAAGGGAATCTGTTAGAATGTAACCGGTGACAACTTTGTATTGGATGTAATGTGATCAATGGTAACAAGCTGTAAGAGTCAGCTGACCCAGTAAACCATGGAACCAATTACAGAATGATGTGATGATCAGCTGACCAACTGACTCACTATAAATAACCTGTTAGGAATTGTGCTGAGCTTGGTGTGACCCAGGGCGAGGCCCCAAGTTTGGAGTAATGAAGTTTCTTTATTAAACCCTTTCTTTTGACTTAGAGGTTGGAGTAAGTGTTGTTATATTTTTATTGTCTGCATTTGAAGAGTTCCTTCTGAAGAAACAGTTCTGGCAGAGTGAGGCCTGACAGAGCTGGCAAGGCCAGCTCCTCAGAGAGTGGGACATCCCAATCTGCGCAAAAAATACCCCCCCCCCCTCCCAACTGCCCACCCACCTGCCCCCACGGACATGGAGGACCCCCTTACTGATCTTATCATAGAATCCCTGCAGTGGAGA
The DNA here is from genome assembly GCF_964213995.1 of Mustelus asterias. Taxonomy (NCBI): domain Eukaryota; kingdom Metazoa; phylum Chordata; class Chondrichthyes; order Carcharhiniformes; family Triakidae; genus Mustelus; species Mustelus asterias. Next base: position 104,982,248 of record NC_135805.1, read on the forward strand.
AAGAGGCTATTTGGCCCATTAGGTCTGCGCCCACTCTTTGACAGAGCATCCCACTGAGTCCCACCCCTGCTCTATCCCTATAAACCTACACATTTACACCACTAATCACCCTAACTTACACATCTTAGGGTGCTAAAGGGCAATTTAGCATGGCCAATCTAGATAGCCTGCACATCTTTGGAGTGTGGGAGGAAACCGGAGCACCCAGATGAAACCCTTGCAGACACGGAGAAAATGTATACTCCACACAGTCACCCAAGGCTAGAATCGAACCCAGATCCCTGGTTATGTGAGGCAGAAATGCTAACCACTGTGCTATAATTATGTAATTACCTTTAAGATAACAAGATATTATTCCTTCTTAGATTCAACAAGTTCCAGTGATTAAGATATTTAAAACAAATAATGAAACTGTTGACTATAATGGCGAGAAATCTATATCCAGCATTGTTGCTCAAGGAGTTGACTTGTATGCTAAGATGTCACTATATAAGCCATTTGAGGTAAGAAATTAGCTTTGGAAAGAACCATGATATCTAAGCCGCAAAATAATTTTTTGTGAATGACAAAACATAGTTGTAAATTTTCCAGGTACATACTAGGAGTAGACATGTAGCCTGATGCCACATAATTGGACAGCTCAAAATTGAACAGCAGAAATAGCTTACAGTAGATTCATTTGTACTTTCGGGGAGGCAGTGGCATAGTGGTATTGTCACTGGACTACTAATCCAAAGACACTGGGTAATTCTCTGGGGACCTGCATTTGAATCCCACCAAGGAAATTGGTTGAACTTGCATTCAGTAACAATCTGGAATTAGTCTAATGATGACAATCATTGTCAATTGTCATAAAAATTCATCTGATTCACCAATGTCCTTTATGGAAGGAAATCTACTGGCCTCACCTGGCCTGACCTACATGTGGTGGTTGACTCTAAAATGCCCTCCAAAATGGGCAGGCTAAGGGCTAGTGGGGGCGCCTGAAATCTGATTTCGAAGTCGGATCTGAATTGCGCCCAGATTCAGCACTTAGAATGAAAATGGTAAAATCAGACCCCATGTTTCAAACCAACAGGAAATTTCAATCATCAGCCACAGCGAAGGCTATTTTGAGAGCAAGTATAGCATTTCATATGGGCATGGGATGCCATATGACAGTAAAGATGCTGAATCATTAACTAGGCACAGCCAATCTCCTCCTGACCTGTAGAAGAATGCCAAAAATAGCTGTGGAAATGGCCACTGAAGCTGTTCACATCCTTCTGCTGATCCTGGCAATAGCTGGCTATTACAGTTTTCAGTTTAATTTTCCCTGAATGTCAAAGTAAAAAATTCAGGACCTTAGTATTATAATATATTTAAGTATGTTAACTTGGGATTTGGTGGGAGGATTGTAAAACCAAACACAACATTAAATGGATGAACATCGGTTGGGATTGGTTGTTCAATTTCATTCTTCATTACACCCTCTGCACCCTTTGCCAGGCCTAAATATTGCCTAAAATTAGCCTTGCGATTCCAGTTAGGAAAATATTCCACTTATCCATTGCTTTATAGAATTTTGTCAAGTTTACTTGTATCTCCTAGCTATATGACAATCATTCCAGTGACCAGAGGTGTGCCTCAGGAATCGGTACTGGGTCCACTGTTATTTGTCATTTATATTAATGCTTCGGATGAGAATTTAGTAGACATGGTTAGTATGTTTGCAGATGACACAAAGATTGGTGGCATTGTGGACAGTGAAGAAAGTTATCTAGGATTGCAACGGGATCTTGATCAATTGGGCCAGTGGGCTGACGAATGGCAGATGGAGTTTAATTTAGATGAATGTGAGGTGATGCATTTTGGTCGATTGAACCAGGGCAGGACTTACTCGATTAATGACAGAGCGTTGGGAATAGTTATAGAACAAAGAGATCTAGGGGTACAAGTTCATAGCTCCTTGAAAGTGGAGTCACAGGTGGACAGAGTGGTGAAGAAGGCATTCAGCAAGCTTGGTTTCATTAGTCAGAACATTGAACACAGGAGTTGGGACGTCTTGTTGAAGTTGTACAAGACATTGGTAAAGCCATACTTGGAATATTGTGTACAGTTCTGGTCACCCTATTATAGAAAGGATATTATTAAACTAGAAAGAGTGCAGAAAAGAGTTACTAGGGTGCAACTGAGACTTGATGGTTTGAGTTTTAAGGAGAGGTTGGATAGACTGTGATGTTTTTCTCTCGAGCATAGGACACTTATAGATCTTATAGAGGTCTATAAAATAATGAGGGGCATAGATCAGCTAGTCAAAATCTTTTCCCAAAGGTAGGGGAATCTAACACTAGAGGGCATAGGTTTAAGGTGAGAGGGGAGAGATACAGAAGGGTCCAGAGGGGCAATTTTTTCACATAGAGGGTGGTGAGTGTCTGGAACGAGCTGCCAGAGGTAATAGCAGAGGCGGGTACAATTTTGTCTTTTAAGAAGCATTTAGACGGTTACATGGGTAAGATGGGTATAGAGGGATATGGGCCAAATGCGGGCAATTGGGACTAGCTTAGAGGTTAGAAAAAGGGGGTGGCATGGACACGTTGGACCGAAGGGCCTGTTTCCATGCTGTAAACTTCTATGACTCTATTCCTCTGCCCCATCTTTAAAGTTTTAGGATTATTTCCTTCCAAAAATCCTCTGTAAATGCTCTATTGAAGAGATAGATGTTGAATTTCTGGCAATCATCTGAAATTGGAAAAAGGATAACAGAATTTAAAATCAAAGTAGACCATCTCTTTCAGATTGTTTTATATTGTTTTTTATTAGAGAAAAGACATCAACAATGAGGATATCAAACCCCTTAACATTAACAAACATTGTTTCCTGATTTTGTTTTTTAGAAAATGGTTAGTGAAGAAACCTTGAAGGCAACATGTGATCATCAGCTACTATGTATTATTGCTGCACTGCCAAACATTTCTGAAACAGGTATATTATCCCCTGAAATGATATGAAATTTGAGGTTATATATTTTCTATATTTTTAATTAATGTTGCATTTTACTTTTTAATTAAACTTTTCCTGTTGCCAGGGTCTAGTGGCAGAAGTGATTATCTGAACTTACTGGTGAAAATGGCAGACAAATACAAAAAGAAAAAGTGGGGGTGAGTAATTTCTACCAGGATTTTTTTATTTGAGGAATATTAGGAGTCTACTGTGAGAACAAAATTAATACAAATGTTAGTGCAAGTTTAAAGGACTCATCGCCAAGGTGATCTCATCCTTTTTTTGGTAAATAATTACAATTTTCTCCAGTGGTGTAGGGGGAATTGTTATCACTGGACTAGTAATCCAGAGGCCCAGGATATGACAGCTGGTGGAATTTGAATTCAATTAATAAAATCTGGAAAATAAACCTAGTCTCAGCAGTAGTGACCATGAAACCAACTAGTTCACTAATGTTCTTTAGAGAGGGAAATCTGCTGTCCATATCAGGTCTGGCCTACATATGTCTCTAGACCCACAGTAATGTGGGTCTTAACTGCCCTTTGAAATGGCTGAGCAAGCCATTTGGTTCAAGGGCAATTAGGGTTGTGCAACAAATATTGGCCTTGCCAGTGATGCCAACGCCCTAGAAAGAATAAATAAATCTATTGGTCCATCATTGTTCCATCTATATTTTTGTATTGGAGTAGTTTCAATGATTTCCAAAGATTGCTAGCTAAACATTCAAGTTATTTTGATATATTTGCATATTATGGAGAACACCCTTACAAGCTTCTAACCATGCTTACTTTCTACTTACTTTCCCTTTAGACCAGGTTTGTCCAAGTGTGGCCCACAGGCTGGATCCTCTACATGGCCCCCAGGGGCAGTTTTCAAAATTCTTGTCAACCAGCAGAGTTTCAATAGAAGTTGCTCCTCAAATCACAGGCTGTTTATCTCCTGCATTTGCTGCTGATAGGCTGATTAGTGTGCCTATCTGCAGCAAATCAATCTCTGATTGGGAGAGTAGTGAATAGTGTGCAGAAAGCTGGTGGATGAGAGAAGCAAAGGTACGTTGGGGCTGGAGCCTGGGGAGTCGAGCAATGATGGGGCCAGTGTTTTTGTCAAGATCAGTAGTTACCACAGAAGGTGGGCAGAGATAATGGCCCATAACTTCCGGGTTCCCCAGCACTGCATTTCAGGGGTACCCCAAGATGTAATAGGCAAACCATCCAGTGAGTTCCCACATAGGGTATAGCCAGTAATTGCCCAGAAGTGCTAACTTCCTCTGGATAATTGCGCTGGGCTGGGAACCATTTTATAGAATTAAAAGATTTAAATCACTAAGTTTGGACCGGTCTGCCAGTTTTACCCCGTTAGTTTCTCTGAGTCAGAAGGAAAAAAATCTCTTCTAACTTCAAAGCAACTATTGAGACACCTAGACTGACAGGGAACACCAACTACACCTTTCGCTCCTGGTCTGACCCCCGTCCCTCTTGCACTCTGGCATGCGCGCACACACCCCACTCCAGTTATTCCATGTCAATACTGCTGGGGGCTGCTGCACGGCTCCTATCTCACTCAACCTGAGTGTGGAAGCTTGGGTGAGACAGGAGCTGTGCAATTACAGCAAAGGTAAGTTTATCAAATATGGCAATCTGACAGAGATTGTCACACTGTGGAAGCTGCAAGCCCATGATTTCGCTCCTGTTTGTCTGTAAACAATATATTTCATAAACTAATGAACCATTTCGATGAAAGCTGGTACACAGATAGGTATGGCACAAGGAAGAATTGATTTGTTCTTGGTGAAGGGTCCAGATCCTGGAACTTTTTTTAAAGGATCTGTTAACATTGGGGGACTGGACAAATTGCCTTTTATTAGAATATTGTAAGTTGTTTAATTTAGAATGTTGTTAACTGTTTAGAGTGTTGTGGATTGTGTCAACTGCTGTGGTGAATTTTGTCACAGTTATCAAAATGTGAGCTGAGTTTTTGGAGCAGGTTTTTGGATCTAGATTGGCCTAAAGCCTCCTCAGTGAGATGGAAGCCATTAATAAAAAGTTTTCTTTTTTTCAACTTTGTAGTTAGAGTATCAAACAGACATGGAAGCGTCTTAAGGAAGAGCTGCACAATTGTAATAATGTTGAGTTAACAGTGTGGCAGAGGTATGCACTATACAGAGTGTCTTCTTGTTTAGATTGAGGAGTGTAAGAGTCTTAACATCGACCGTTGCTGAAGACCACTGGTCTACTGTGAATAACTACCGTTAATTACGACCCTCTGTTTATGAGAATACAAGTAATTTCCTATAAAATCCCAGATCTGACCTCTGATCCCACAAGATACTATATTGTACAGTAATCCATTATATGGCACTTTGTTCCTCACTCTTTGAAAAATCCAAATGTACAATTTTTATCCATCAAGCTAGTAAATTAACCAAAACAGAACATGCTAGAATTTCTCAGCAAGTCTGACAGCATCTGTGGAGAGACTAGAGCTAACGTTTTGAGTTTGGATGACCCTTCGTCAGAGCATGTGCAGTAATTTGCTTTTATCTTAGTCATTTAACCAGGTTGGTAATACATGGCCCTGTTTTCCAGAAACAATATTCTAAGTCTCTAATAACCCTATCATAGTAAAGGTCGCTTTCTGAGTGCCACCAAGATTTGTTTTAACAACTTTTCCTGAACTGACATCAAGCTAATGGGCCTATAGTTTCCCACTTCTGACCTATGAGTCTTTTTGAATATCAGTACAAAATGAGCTTCCTTCCAGATTGTAGGAACAATCTTGGACTTCAAAATTAAATATAAAAGCAAGGGGCCCACATAGTACTAATCACAATTTTTTGAGCAACCTCAAATGAATGCCACCCGAACTGGCAGTTTGTTCTGATTTGAGATCATTATTTTAGCTTTGAAAACCTTTATAACCTTCAATTAAATTTGGAGCTATGTTCTCATGTATATTTACTATTTGTAATGATACTGAAATTGGGGGGCGGTGGGTGGGGGGGGGGTGGGGGAGAGATCTTTATGTTGTTGTATGTCATAGTGTAACAAAACTGCTTTTTTCTCATTTTAGTTGGTTGTGGACAGAATCTCTGGCTCACCCAAAACTAGAAAATGCTTTAAGTATTGTAGACCTGATGTATCCTACCATAATAGCCATTGATGCAAGAAAAAGAAAGAAAGTACTCTTGAAGGGTTCATTCAATGAACCTGGAATAGCTGAATTTTTTAGGTAAAAAATTAAACCTTTATATTAAGTATATTTTGAAATTGTTTTAATCACATTTGTGTTCACTTTTGGGTGCCCTACCTTAGAAAGAATTTCAAAGTCTTAGAGAAGGATGCAAAGGACATTTAGCAAGGTCATACCAAGAATCACCGGTGTATTCATGTAAAGAGCAAAGAAACTGGGAGTGCTGTCATTAACATAGTAAATGTTAAGTGGAATTCTGACAGATTTGATTAAAACTATTAGAGGTTTCTGTAAGGTAAATCAGAAAAAAGCTTTTCACCGATCAGTGAGTAGATGATGTAAATATAAGGGATAATTATTAAAGCAAGGTGAGAAATTAGGTTTTTTTAAATGCAGAGTGTAGTTAAATAATATTCTTTGTTCTAGGACTATGTAACAACACACATAATCAGCACACTCCCTACTGTTTCTGTTCCTCCCTCTCCAAATTTGTTTCACCTTCCCACCAAAGTTTGCTTCTGATCCTACAATTTGTGTTTCTTTCTCTCTCACTCCCAATTTTATTCCCCTTCCCTCTCTGTTTGTATTGCTCTTTTTTTCCCTCCTTTGCCAGTTGATTCTCTTCCCAGTTTGTGTTTCTCTTTTACTGAAATCAGTGCTCATTAGGTAGAATTTTACAGTCCCCTGTTAACTGGTTTGCAGGCAGTGGGGGAGCCATGTGAAATTCCCCAGATGACCTTCCCTCCCATCCTCCCCAGCTAGTCTTCAATCTTACAGGACTGGGTGAGGGGCCAGTGACCCCATGATACAATCTGGAGACTGTTTACAGTTCTAGTCTTGGGTCACAGCTGCCTTTGCAGATTGGCAGGCTGTTCACTGAGGTGGATCTTTAACAATAGTGAAAGTTAAATGTGTTCCCTAGAATGGTGGCGGAAAGTTCCTGCCCAAGGAATTTCCAGGTGATTTTCATTGGCCCTGAAGCCACCCAACCTCACAACTGGCCAGAGAAGCAAGATGACTAGTAGAGCTTGGTCAATGCAGATTGGTTGTAAGCCATGTGAATTAGAATACTGGACATGCATGAACTGTGCATACAAAGACCTTTCTCGTGAATCACCTGCAGCAGTGCTAAAGTTAACAATTCTGGGAAACTCCCTGCAAAAACAGGAAGGTTGGGAACCCTAGAACAGGAGTTAGCCATTCATCTCCTCGAGCCTTTTCCAACTTTTCAGTTAAGTCATCGCCAATCTGTACTTCAATCCTATTTACTTGCCTATGAGCAGATCCCTCAATACCTGTACCTATTAAAAATCTATCAATTTAAATCAGGTTGTTTGTAGAAATTATCATATATCTTAAAATGCTATCTTAAAGCAATTGAAATGGCATGGTACAATTTTAAAAACTAAATAAAATGCATAAAATACAAAGTAGTATAATAAATATTTTATTTTTACTTAACTGTAAGAATGGGATGTGATGTATTCGTATATTTTGATTGTGAAGTACAGAAAAATAAATTAAGTAGTTCCTTTCCAATTTAATAAAGTAACAATTGTATTTTAATCATTGCTGACATATAGAAGACTTTCTATGGGACATGTTTCCACAGTACCAATAGGTGATGTTTTACCTAAAAGCAAAACAATGAAACACTGGAATGTCAAAAATGAAGATGTAAGTTACTTATATTCATTTAGGACTTATAGAAATGGAACTAGTTGAAGATTTATTAATTTAAAATGAGAATGGAGTATTATTTGCTGTTGAATCTGTATTTTTTAATTATCCAAACCAAACTTAATTATGATATTCCAAATATTGCAATAGATGCATTTTATTCATATGTTAGGGTTTCATTTGCATTCAAGTGAGGATATCTCTAATAACAGGTACCTTCAAAACCATATATTTCATGGCAACCACTTACAAACAGCAGACACTTGCAAATCTCAAACTACAGACCACTTTCAATGTATCAAACCCTATTTACTTGGTGTATTTTGCACCTTAAAATACAGACACAATCTGATATCATGCTGTAAAATGTTCAAAATACTGTACTTGTATGAGTCAGATGGTCAATGCACTCAACAGTGATGACAATCCTTTTATGTTGGTCACAACAAATGGCTGGATGTCACAGGGGGTTGTTTGCTTTCCAACATGACCATTATGTTTCACAAGCACTTTATCTCCTGGCTTTAGCAGTCTTGCTCTGAATTTCATGTTTTACGCGGCATTTGCTTTCATTCAATCTTTCTATTCTCAATTGTGTTCATGTACGTGTTGATCATTAGCACCCCAGGGTAGCTCAGGAAGATGTTTTAGCATAGGATGTGTAAAGATTAATGTAGCTGGAGGTAGTTCTGATATCTTGAGAGGATCATAAAGATTTGACGTGGCAAAGTTTGTGCTCAACCATGTGGTTATTTTTAAAAAACATTCTTTCACAGGTTGTGGGCGTCACAGGCTAGGTCAGCCTTTATTGCCCATTCCTAATTGCCCTTGAAAAGGTGGTGAGCCACCTCATGAACTGCTGCAATTTGGAGGGGAACTGTACCTTTTCCCTAAGGCGTTCTTTAGTTTGACAATTCCCTGAAAACCTTCATGTATTATATCAACAATACATTCTCTCAATGATTGTGGAATTACAATACAGATGCCGCATAACACAAGATCATTTGAGGTCCTAATGGTGAGTTAATTTCAAACATTGTGAAAACCCTGTATGTGAGCGATGTATTCTGGATCACATCTTTCCAGTTTCGTGAATGTCATAGGTAGTTGCAACGCCTCATGTTTCATTGCCACTTGATGAGAGCTAGTTTACGTGATTTTGGCACTAGATTTAGGCTTAACAGAGCTATGATGTTGTTTGTTCAGCAACCTTTTCCTCACAACTAGTAAAACTGACTGTCAGCAACAAATGTTGCAAAAGATAATCTGCTAGGTTGAGTTTGGAAAGTACTCTTGCAGTTTGAATATCCAAAACTGTATTCCAGTGTGTGGTTTGCTATGTGGATTGTTGAAAGAGCTTACTAGTGGTCTGTGATCAGTTTTTAGGGAGCAGTAAGATTATTTTGTTTTGTCATTTGTAATTGCAAAATCTGCCATCATACTTATGAAACAACACGAGAATACAGATGCTGATTCCAAATTTACATCAAAAGGTTGTAGATTGGGCATGAACAACACCATATTCATCAGCAATACTGATACTTTATGATCCAGGATCTGTTTTTTTGAAAGAAAACCTTCATCTGTAATGATGTGAGGTTAATTTTTTTTAAAATATTGTTTGATGAAACTCAGAAATACATTGAAGCACAGTTGGGAACCTACCTGTAACCTGTTTCCTGTAAACTTAGACCCCAAATCTGCTTTTCACCAGAAGAATGGACACCCTGTCCCATGGGTCTTGTGTTTCCTGGCTTTATCCTTTTAGTACTTTTCTTGCAGCTGTCAATAGACAGCACCTGTTAACCTGTTGCAGGGCATTTTGTCAGATGCCAGTGCTATAGACAGCAAGTTCTATTTCAATTAAACTACAAGGAAAGAAAGACTTGCATTTATATTGTGCTTTTCACAACTGCTGGTATCTCATAGCACTTTACAGCCAATGAAGAACTCTTTGACATGATTTCACTTGTAATTTATAAGACAATTTGCACAGAGCAGGCTCCCACAAAGAGGTTAACGACCAACTAATCTGATTTTGTGACATTGATTGAGGAATAAATATTGGCCAGTGTACCGGGCGGGGATAACTCCCTGCTCTTCAAAATAGTGCCATTGGATCTTTTGCATCCACTGCAGCAGACAGAAAGGGCTTTGCTTTAATGTCTCATTTGAAGTTGGCACCCCTAAAAGTGCAGGAACCCTTCAGTACTGCACTGGAGCATCAGCTTTGATTTTTGTGCTCAAACCCTGGAGTGAAACTTGAACCTCGAGCTTTGGAACGAGAGGTGAGGATGCTATCAACTGAGGCACAGCTAGCACTCAAACAGAATTTGAATTGGAGTTATATTGTTGGCATTAAGGTATCATAATGTTGAGTGGGGGGGTATAAGAAATGTTTATATGATTACTTGAAATGTTTTGATATAGTGGATAAAGAGAGAGCATTTCCAGTTGTGGGGAAGAACATAACTAAAGGTCATCAATACACAACAGTCACCAAGAAATCCTTTGATTTGTTCTTGAGATATGAGTGTTGCTGGCATGACCAGCATTTATTACCACTCGCTTCCTTGAAAAGGTGGTGATGAGCCACTTTCTTAAACACCTGCATTCCGTGTGGTCATTGCTGGCAGTACTATTAAGGAACGTGTTCCAGGATTTTGACCCAATGACAGTGAAGGAACAGCAAAATAGTTCCAATTCAGTGTGGTGTGTGCCTTGGAAGGGTGTTTATATGCATCCCTTGCCCTTGTCCTTCTAGGTGATAGAGATTGTTAGTTTGTATTGTGCTGTTGAAGAACCCTTGGTGAGTTGCTGCAGTGCAAACGGTCCAAATTGCTGCCACTGCTCTGCTGGCAGAGGGATTGAATGTTTAAGGCAGTGAATGGAGTGCCAATATAGCAGGCTGCTTTGTCTTGGATGGTGTGGAGCTTCTTGAATGTTGTTGGAGCTGTACTCATCCAGGAAAGTTGGAGGGTATGCCATCACACTGCTGACTTGTGCCAATAGGGAATTCAAAAGAAATTTCTTTATCCATAAAGTGGTAAGAATGTGGAAATCTCTACCATAGGGAGTGGTTGAAGAGAATTGTGTCGATGTGTTCAATTGGAGATTGGATGAGCATATGAGAGAAAAGCGAATGGAGAATTTTACTGATCAATTTAGTTGGAGAAAGACAGGACAAGGCATCAGTGGAACATAAACACTAACATGGACTGGTTGGACCAATTCGTCTGTTTCTGTGCCTTGTATGAGTTGTTTGAAAAGAAAATGCACAAAATACATATGTACACACTGATCTTGTCATAATAGCCATCTAATCAAAAACAAAATGCTGTCTGCAGAAAGTGGACAAATGCCTTCCAATGGTTTCATGCCTAAAACAATAATGTTTCATATTTTTCGCCATGTTCTCATGTTGGGGAGAAACAATAAGATGTATAAAATCAGAACTGCACGTGCTATTAAAACATCGATCCTTTATTATCTCTTCTTACTGATTCCCTCTGCTGGTACATGTGTGTATTGCTGCATCAAATGGACAAAATGCTCAATGCAATTTTCACATTGCAATCCCCGGTAGGTAGAAGACATCTCTCCTCCAGTTGACCACCAGTGCTATCAGAGAACCTTGTAGAATGCTCTCTGCCCTGTTTCACCATTTTCACTCTTTTTGCTACCAGTTCCATCATCTCTGCAACCAGAATGTACCTCCTGTTTACGTCCCGTGCAGGCTGGCTTTAAGTAATGCAGATGAGATTTAAGTGGTATAAAAGCAGAAAATACATAAATGCTCAGCACATGCAGGTTAAGCAGCATCTAGATTTAAGTGGTGCTATCCTCGCACAAACCTGCGCTCCCAACTGAAACCTGCAGCAACTTACCAAGTTTAGCATTCACAAAGTTTGCATGTTGCCTGCATCTAACCCTTGCCAAAGCTGCCAACCTCACAATCACCTCTCACTGGTATCACAAATCCCATTCGGCTCTTAACTTCCAGCTTTTCACTCAGCTATAATTATCTGGCACTGCTGAGCCTTTTAGTGTCATGCTGATCCATGTGCCTCTCTCCTTTTTCTAGATTTATCTGAAGACATGAGGTGGAAAAATTAGATAAGGCACAGAAATGGGTGCAGAGATCATGATGCACAATTAACCTGCACCGGTTTTATTTTTGTTTATATATCCAATTCAATCCAATCAAAGTCCAATTCAGAGTCTCAGCAAGTGAGACATTCCCGATCCAAGCTGACAAGACCCAGGGCTCTCACCTCCTGTCTTGGGCTTGATCTACATGATCCAAACTGATTGGAGTAGGAATTGCACCTCCACCAAGGCTTGATCTCATTTGCATCTTAGCCAAAAGACCGAGATGCCGCTTTTAAAAATTGCTTCAAATGAAGCTAAAATGTAACATAATGACTTCAACCAACTACAGCATGTCGATACTACACTTGATCTTAGCCAAAAGGCTGAGAAGCGATGCGGTTTTTTTTAATTTCAAAAATATACTTTATTCATAACAAAAACTCTCAAATAAACCATTGCAAAATGACAGATCCAAAAATTACAAACAGTGCAAAAAAGGAATCATTTTTACAGTACAATACTATGCTTATCTACACGACATTACATTAATTACATTTCAGTACTTAAACTATATATATCAGATTTTACTGTGTGCTTTTTGTTTTTCAGATAAGCACACAGTTACGCAGGCAATGGGTGTTCTGCAGTTACCGGGCCCTCGGTCTGCCTCGGTTGAAAGGCTTTACACGGTGGCCTTTCCCCATTGTGTCTTTGCGGCGGCTGCCCCAAGCTTGAGCGCGTCCCTCAGCACGTAGTCCTGGACCTTGGAATGTGCCAGTCTGCAACACTCGGTCAAGGACAAATCTTTCAACTGGAAGATCAGCAAGTTTCGGGCGGACCAAAGTGCGTCCTTCACCGAGTTGATGACCCTCCAGCAGCAGTTTTTCAATCAACGGGTGGGAATCAGATAGGTTTTGGATCAGGTCTGTAGTCAGGCAGGGCTGCCCTCTCTCCTCCGTCCTTTTTGTGTGTTGCATTGAACCCTTTGCCGAGGCCCTCAGAAGCGACCAGGCATCAAAGGGGTTACAATCCCAGGCAGCGGAGGCACGCAGGTCAAAGCCTCCCTGTACATGGATGACGTGGCTGTCTTCTGCTCGGACCCCTCATCTGTTCGCAGGCTCCTCCAAGTCTGTGGGCAGTTCGAGCTGGCCTCGGGAGCCAAAGTCAACTGGGGCAAGAGTGAGGCCATGTTCTTTGGGAACTGGGCTGACAGATCCTTTGTCCCCTTCACCGTCAGGGCAGACTACCTCAAGGTGCTGGGGATATGGTTTGGAGCGGCAGGGGCATGCGTCAAAAACTGGGAAGAGTGCATCGCCAAAGCCAGGCAAAAATTGGACTTGTGGGAGCAACGCTCCCTCTCTATCACCGGAAAAAACCTGATCATCTGGTGCGAGGTACTGTCCATGTTGTTGCACATGGCGCAGATCTGGCCTATCCCCAAATCCTGCGCAGCAGCAGTGACCCAGGCCATCTTCAAATTTATCTGGAGATCAAAGATGGATCATGTCCGGAGGGAAGCGATGCACAAATCTCCAGAGAACGGAGGGAAAAACGTTCCCAACGCCACCCTCATCCTGATGGCCACCTTTGTGTGCGGCTGCATCAAGCTGTGTGTAGATCCTCGGTACACTAACAGCAAGTGCCACTACTTTTTGAGGTTCTACCTGTCCCAAGTGTTGCGGAGGATGGGTCTGCCACATTGCCGCGGAACGCTCCAAGTAGTTGGACCGTACTGCAGCACCTGTCCTTCATGGAGAAATTTTTCCGCAAACACACCTTTGACCACATGGCGATCAAGCAGTGGTCAGCATGTAATGTCCTTGAGGCCCTGAAAGAAAAGGAGATGGCGGATCCTGCCGGATGGTTCCCTGAGCAGACTGTCAGTGTCATCTGGCAGAATGCCTCATCACCAGAACTCACAAACAAGCACCAAGACCTGGCTTGGCTGGTGGTGAGAAGGGCACTCCCCGTCAGATCCTTTATGCAAGCTCGAGGTCTCAACATCACCGCACGCTGCCCTCGAAGCGGCTGCGGGGGTGATGAGACGGTCGCACACTTCCATGTGGAATGTGCCTTTGCAAAGAAGGTCTGGAGTGAGATGCAGTGGTATTTGTCGAGGTTTGGCCCGAGCAGCTCGGTGACACAGGACTCTGTGCTCTACGGGCTGTTTCCAGGGACGCACACCGAGACAAACATCAACTGCTGCTGGAGGGTCATCAACTCGGTGAAGGACACACTTTGGTCCGCCCGAAACTTGCTGATCTTCCAGTTGAAAGATTTGTCCTTGACCGAGTGTTGCAGACTGGCACATTCCAAGGTCCAGGACTACGTGCTGAGGGACGCCCTCAAGCTTGGGGCAGCCGCCGCAAAGGCACAATGGGGAAAGGCCACCGTATAAAGCCTTTCAACCGAGGCAGACCGAGGGCCCGGTAACTGCAGAACACCCATTGCCTGCGTAACTGTGTGCTTATCTGAAAAACAAGCACACAGTAAAATCTGATATATATAGTTTAAGTACTGAAATGTAATTAATGTAATGTCGTGTAGATAAGCATAGTATTGTACTGTAAAAATGATTCCTTTTTTGCACTGTTTGTAATTTTTGGATCGGTCATTTTGCAATGGTTTATTTGAGAGTTTTTTTTGTGAATAAAGTATATTTTTGAAATTTAAAAAAACCGCATCGCTTCTCAGCCTTTTGGCTAAGATCAAGTGTAGTATCGACATGCTGTAGTTGGTTGAAGTCATTATGTTACATTTTAGCTTCATTTGAAGCGATTTTTAAAAGCGGCATCTCGGCCTTTTGGCTAAGATGCAAATGAGATCAAGCCTTGGAGGAGGTGCAATTCCTACTCCAATCAGTTTGGATCATGTAGATCAAGCCCAAGACAGGAGGTGAGAGCCCTGTCTTGTCAGCTTGGATCGGGAGTGTCTCACTTGCTGAGACTCTGAATTGGACTTTGATTGGATTGAATTGGATATATAAACAAAAATAAAACCGGTGCAGGTTAATTGTGCATCATGATTTCTGTGCCTTATCTAATTTTTCCACCTCATGTCTTCAGATAAATCTAGAAAAAGGAGAGAGGCACATGGATCAGCATGACACTAAAAGGCTCAGCAGTGCCAGATAATTATAGCTGAGTGAAAAGCTGAAAGTTAAGAGCCGAATGGGATTTGTGATACCAGTGAGAGGTGATTGTGAGGCTGGCAGCTTTGGCAAGTTTTTGAAGGTGAGGTGGATCATCTGAATGTTAGACTTAAGTCCTGACTGCCAGGGGGTACCATTAGGTGAGTGATCGAGATGTGGTGTATTAAGAAGCATGATCAGCTGATGTTGTGAGTAGGAGATGTTATGCAAAGATACAGTCATTGATCCTTGGTCCTTGGTCACCTGTGTGAGTTTAAATTAGACTTCTAGTGGCACTGCTGCTCAGATCCAGATTCTTGGAGTTGACCTCACATTCCTTTTGAGGAAGTCCTTGAGAGCCTCCTGGCTCCCATGGAACCATGATTTTTCACCTGCAGCCCAACTATAACACTAATGCCTCCAGCACCACATCTGTCTGCCTGATGTTCAATTTGCAATTTTTTTTGTGCACTTTCACTTTTAAAGTACAGCCTGCTTTGATGATGAGCAAGCTGATTGTATTACACAATGACAAACAGCATTGCCAACTGGCCTGCTGAGTGCAGAAATTGCAGGCAGCTTGGAGGAGTGGACAATGCACCGAAGCAGCTCGGGCCAACACTACTAACGTATTAATGAAGTGGATACATAAATTTGGCAGTGTCCACCTCTTACTGCATAGCTGTAGGCAAGTCACAAATTGCCATTCCACTCCCCAATAACCAGGGCAACCAAATTTTTAGCTTCAGGGAACTAGATCTTTGGGGTCTTGCTTTCAAACAACACAAACAGATACACTAGGGCATCATGGAGGAGCCCAAACCGATAGCATTCATGCTGTTGTCATTTCCATACAAGTACCACTTTGGAGAGGAGGTTTTGTGGCGCAGTGGGCATCATCCCTAGCCTCCCAAGTTCATGTTCCAGTCCAATACTTGATGGCCAAGGAAGATGCGTTCATAACACAGCTAAATGAGTTGTGTATCAACCTACAAATCCTTCCCGACATATTACAATGTCAGGCAATAAGAGTGAGAGATATTCTTGGTCAACTATGTGATGAAAAGAACATTAGAGCTCTACCGTAATTCAGAAGTTCAGACTACAAAATGCATGTTGTCACAGCAAAAACTCCTGAGTGAACACTTTGGTGGTGAGTGCATCTTCTGTGAGCAACTAATTCTACAACAATTTAGTACATCTTGTAGAATAGATAAAGCTGTGATGCATCTGATTTACACCCAAATCCGTTTCCCTTCTATCTGATCTACACCACTTCTTTTCAAAAACCAAAAGAGTTTTGGCATCTATATATTTAAAGTAAAAGTAGGAGATATGTGCACTCCTGGCGTATTGGGTGAAAACAGATCTTGCCAGGAGAAAGAGACTAAGTTCTCATTGATTTTGTTGCTAATTGTGTCAATGAACTATGTGAGATGACAATAAAGAGAGCAAATAATATCCTGGATTATGTTGTCAAATCAGTTAAGTTGAAATCTTGAGGTCTTATTGAAACTGTGCAGTGTCCTGATCAGGCTGTAGCTGGTGTTCTGTGTATAATCTAGTTGCTGCAACAGAAGAAGTCCACTTTAAGGGATTTAAAAGGCAGTGCAGACGAAAACAAATCTAATCCCCATTTCAGGGAAGAGCTATTAAGAAACAATAGGATCATAGAAATTCACAACATGGAAGGTGGCCATTTGACCCAATGTGTCCGAGACAGCCAACAAATAGCCATTTGGCCTAATCCCACCATCCAACTCTTGGTCTGTAGTCTTGAAGTTACGGTACTTCAAATGCAGATTCAAATACTTTTTATATTTTTTAAGTGCTATGAGGGCTTCTGCCTGTACCACCCTTTCAGGCTGGAGTTTCAAATCTCACCACCCTCTGGATAAAAACATTTCCCCTTGAATTCCCTCCAAACCTCCTACCTCTTACTTTAAATCTATGATCCCTGATTAAGAATACCTCACCAAGGGATATAGGGCTTTCCTATCCAGTCTATCTAGACCCAGTCTATCTACACACTTCAATTATGCCTCCCCGAAGACTCCTCTGTTGCAAAGAAAGCAACTGTAGTGTATCCAAACTTTCCTCAACTAAAATTCACCAGTCCAGGTAATGTCCTCATAAATCTCCTTTAGTACAATCACATCTTTTCTATGGTGCAGTGACCAGAACTGCATGCAGTACTCCAGCTGTGGCCTAATTAATGTTGTATACAGTTCCAGCATTACCACTCAGCTATTCTGCGCTGTGCTTATTAAAGGCAAGTATGCCTTCTTGACCACCATCTACTTGTCCTGCTACTTTCGGAGATCTGAGGACATTCACCCCCAAGGTCCTACTATTCCACTGCAATTGTTGGTATCCTATCATTTATTGTTAATTTCTTTGCCCTTTTAGCCTTCCCCAAATGCCTTACCTCAAACTGCTCCAAATTGAACTCCATTGCCACTGCTCTGCCACCAACTAGTCCATTGATACCTTCCTGCAACCTAAAGCTTTCTTCCTCACTATCAACCACACATCCAATTTTTGTGTCAACTGCAAACTTCACAATCATATCTCCTCTATTTAGGTCCAAGTCATTGATATATATCACAAAAAGCAAGGGACCTTGTACAAAGTCCTGTGGTTCACTACTGGGAACTGCCTTTCAGTTACAAAAACACCCATCGACCATTCCCTTTGCTTCCAGTCACTGGGTCAATTTGGATCTAACTTGCTACTTTGCTTTGGATCCCATGGGCTTTTACTTCTGTGACCAGTCTACCTTGTGGGACCTTATCAAAAACCTTGCTAAAATGCATTAGTCTCACTGACCCTCCTTGTTATCTTCTAAAAAAACAGGTTTATGCAGTCTTTGATTAATCCATGTCTTTCTAAATTAACTTTATGCTGCTGTCCCTCAATTTGTTTCAAATAATTTTCCCACCGAAGTTAGGTTGACTGGTCTGTAATTACTTGGTCTATCCCTCTCTCCCTTTTTTAACAATATTGCAGCGTCAGCTGTCTTCAGACTCCACATTTATAGATTTAGAAGATTAGATTGGATTGGATCAGAGTAACTAGTTCTTCTTTTTTCCCCTTAACAGTTTAGGATACATATCATCTGCGCTTGATTTGATTTATTATTGTCACATTATTCGTATACAGTGAAAAGTATTGTTTCTGGCATGCTATACAGACTAAGCATACCATACATAGAGAAGGAATGGAGAGAGTGCAGAATGTAGTGTTACAGCCATAGCTAGGGTGTAAAGAAAGATCAATTTAATATAAGGTGAGTCCATTCAAAAGTCTGATGGCAGCAGGGAAGAAGCTGTTCTTGAGTCAGTTGGTACATGTCCTCTGACTTTTTTTATCTTTTTCCCGATGGAAGAAGGTGGAAGAGAGGATGTCCGGGGTGCATGGGGTCCTTGATTATGCCGCCTGCTTTTTAAAGACAGTGGGAAGTGTAGACAGAATCAATGGATGGGAGGCTGGTTTGCATGGTGGACTGGGCTTTGTTCGCGACCCTATGTAGTTTTTGCAGTCTTGGTCAGAGCAGGAATCATACCAAGCTGTGAAACAACCAGAAATAATGCTTTCTATGGTGAGAGTTGCAGTGGACATGCCAAATTTCTTTAGCCTCCTGAGAAAGTGGAGGTGTTGGTGGGTTTTCTTAATTGTGGCATCGGCGTGAAGGGACCAGGACAGGTTGTTGGTGATCAGGACACCTAGAAACTTGAAGCTCTCGACCATTTCCACTTTGTCCCCGTTGATGTAGACAGGGGAATGTCCTCCACTGTGCTTTCTGAAGTCGATGACTATCTCCTTAGTTTTGTTGACATTGAGGGAGAAATTATTATCATTGCACCAGTTTTCCAGATTCTCTGTCTCTTTCCTGTACTCCGTCTCATCATTATTTGAGATCCAACTCACTATGGTGGTGTCATCAGCAAACTTGAAAATTGAGTTGGAGGGTGTAAATGGGTTTTTTTTCCAGAGACAAATTATTGCCAAAAACGTTAACTAATACAAAGACTTGTGGCACAGCTGTATCCCAGTGAAAGACGTTCTTCATTGACCAACGTATGCTGGGAGGAGGACTCGGACAGTTCGACACCTCTCTAAGGTTACATTACATTCGTCAACATAATTGTGCATTTTCCAAATTCACTTTTCCCATCTCCTGGTTCATCCCTCCCAGATATGAATCAATCATCATCAGTACAGGTCAATCATTGTTAATAAATGTCATTTAGCCAACTGCATCCTATCCTCTGACATCATGGGAATTCATTGGTCCATAAAATCTAGAAGCTCCTATCCTCTTGTCTCTTAGCAACTTCAATAACGCTAATTATAGAGTTCAAAGGTCCCTTTCCCATCGTCTCTTAGCAACTTCTATGACTCAAATCATAGAGTTCAAAAGTTCTGTTTCCATCGTCTGATGAGCCACCCTTATCAGCAAAAAATGAATAACTCTATTCATGCTGGATTTGAGAATTTGCATTTTCCATGACTTATTACTGATAAAAACTGTGCTCTGTGACTGTATTGTTCTCAAAGAATGTGGCCTGACTATCTCGGCTTCCTTCCCATTATGCCTTGGGGCAGCCTGTATTTTGGCCAAAGTGTACATCTGAAATACATTTTTTAAATCCAAAATACACATTTAAATCCTTTAACTGTGGTTATATGTGTTTCTATGCAGACAGTAGTTCTGTAATATAGTTAAGGCAATCTGTGATTCTTATCCAAAATTAATCCACTCAGCTTTAGTAGTCGTTATTAGTGTTTTAAATCCCAGAGTATTTTGAAATTCTCTAACAGAAGGAAATTTGGCCACACAGTCATAGATGTCTGACTTAAAGATGGTTAAAGATGGCGAATACCCCCGCCAGCTGATCCACGCAGGATCTGAGTGCTTGTCTGGGTATCCCACCCGGGCCAGTAGCTTTCCATGGGTTGACTTTCAAGAAGGCTGCTCTGACGTCTGTGATGGTGACCTCAGATACAGGTTCATCTGAGGCTTCTGGGGAGGAGGGCAGCTCTCGCTGACCTCTTGCTCAAAATGGGCAAAGAATGCATTGAGTTCATCGGGGAGGGGTGCATCAGTGGTAGCGATTTTACATTCCTTCATCTTGTAGCCTGTTACGTCTTGCAGACTTTACCGTAGTAGGTGGGAGTCCATGTGGCTAGCCTGGGACTCTAGCTTGGTCCAACACTGTCTTTTGGCATCTCTGATGGATCTCTGTAGATCATATCTGGATTTCTTGTATAGGTCAGGGTTGCCTGATTTGAATGCCTCAGACCTGGATTTCAGCAGCAGAAGATATCCCTGTTCATCCATGATTTTCAGTTGGGGAACACGAATTTGTTTCTACACGCTTACTAATGAAGTAAGTTACTGTAGTGTACTGCAGCTTGGGGTTTCATCCAATATCAAAGATGTTAAACCCCTTAATACTTTCTTATTATGTTAATCTAATAGTTCACACTCCTTGTCCGTCATGAAATGTCTGTGTTGCCCTCTCTTTTGTGAAAACAGAAGCAAAGGTATTAATTAACAATCATACCAATGTCACCCTTCTCCACACACAGGTTACCCTAATGATCTGTAAGGTCCTACTTCTTCTTTCGTTATCCTCTTGATCTTCATGTATTTATAAAAATAAATAGCCTGTGTTTTCCTTGAGTTTACTTGGCAGTGTCCTTTCATGTTCTCTCTTGGCTTTTTTCTCTTCTTAATTTTGGCCCTTTTTATAGTCCTCTAGGTTTTCTGCATATTAAGCCCTCGGTATTTGTCATAAACCTTTTTTATAATCCTCTAAACTCATTAACATCCGGGGAGTGTGTGGGAGCAGGGATTAGATTTCCTAGACCCATCCATTTTCTTTAAGGGAACATACTTGCTATGAATGCTCATTATCATTCCTTGCATGACTCCCACTGATCTGGCAGACATTTCCGAGCTTAAGTAACTGTTTCTAGTCCACTTTAGCTCAACTTAGTAAAATTAGCTTTTCTCCAGTTGAGAACTTTTGATCATGGTCTATCCTTGTCCTTATCATTAACTACCCTATATCTAACTTAATTATGATTTCATTACTAAAGTGCTTCCCAGCTAATGCCTCTTCCACCTGCACAGCTAAATCCAAAACCATTCCCTTTCTTGTTGCTAGCTCGCCATCTACTGTCCAAGAAAGTTTTCATAAATGCATTTTAAGAATTGTGCTTCCTCTGTGCCTTTCATGGTATTATGGTATCTCCCATTATTACTGACCTATTGTTTTGCACTTCTTTGCATTTGTTATTTGCTCTTCTATCTCCTGATTCTTTGGGGATCTATAGTATATTCCAAGTGTCTGATTATCCATTTTTTTGTTCCTTGGTTCCATCTGGCCTCATTTGATGATGCTTCTACCATATTATCCCTCCTCACAGCTTTATTTGCTTCTTTAATGAATATTGCAACCGCACTCCTCTATTTGTATCCTCTTCTCCAAAGAATCATAGAATGATTACAGTACAAAAGAAGACCATTTGGCTATTGTATCTTTGCTAACTCTCTGAAGGAGCAATCCACCAAGAGCCACTCCTCAGCCTTTTCATAGCCCTGCACATTCTTCCTTTTCTGATAATTATCCCTTTCAAATGCCTCAATTAAACTACACTTCAGGAGTGCATATTTCAGAACCGAACCACTCACTGGGCCCAATTGGCATGCACTTAAATTGAATTAATGGGCTGCCCTCCCAACTTTACCAGCATTTCCCCCTTTACCATTGCATCCAGATTCGGCGCGAAACAGAGCTGCTCGGCAAAGGTCTGTTTCGGGCGCTCCAGCTTCTGAAGAGGTACGTTCAGAGCTTCCAATGGCTCTGTGACTCAGTTCGGTGGTGGAGGGGGGAGGGAGAGGCGGGCCAGATCATCCTCTGGTGGGGAGGGGGGGGGAAGGGAGGCCCGATCATTTTCTGGGGGGGGGTCATATGTATCTCTGTTGGGGGTGGGAGTAAGAGGGGGGTGTGGGAGGCCATATTGTTCTCTGGTGCGGAGGGAGGCCAGATCGTTGTCTGGTTGGGGGGGGAGGTGGGGGGAAGGGCAGAGGGAGGCCAGATTGTTGTCTGGTGGTGGGGGGGGGAGAGAGAGACAGAGGGAGGCCAGATTGTTGTCTGGTGGTGGTGGGGGGGGGTGCAGAGGGGAGGCCGGATTGTTGTCGAGTGGGGAGGGGGGGGAGGATGGAGGCCCGATCATTCTCTGATTGGGGGGGGCAGCGGGGACCGCTGCCATTCTGCAGGCGATCGGTGGGGGCAAAGGGGGGCAGAGGGTCCCGATCGGTCTGGGTAGCGAGGGAGGTGGGTGGATAAGGGGGACAGTTATGTTGTGGGAGTGGGGCAATGTCTGTGGGGGCCATCGCTCCCGCTTTTTGCTCCCGGGCCGCTTTATCCATTTTTTGCGGCCCGGGAGCCATGTGACAGCAGCGCGTTTTTTGAATTGTTTTCTCACTGCGCATGCGCAGTTCAAAGCTCCGATCGTTTCGGGCACGATAAGCCCCGCCCACAGCACAATTCAGACTCACGATTTTTTTTTTCAAGTTAAGTGCGTAAGGGGGCACCTGAGAACAGATTTCCAAGTCAGATCTGAATTGCGCCCAGATTCAACACTTAGAATGAAAATGGTAAAATCGGGCCCACTGTGTGAAAAAGCTTTTCATCATGCCGCCATTACTACTTTTGTCAATTACTTTAAATTTATGTCTTCTAGTCCTCGTTTGTTCTACCATTGAAAACAGTTTCTCCCTTTCTGCTCATTCCCAATCCTTCATGATTTTCAGTAGCTGTATCAAATCTCTTTTCAACCTTCTCGTATCCAAGGAGAACAGTTCCAGCTTTTGTAATCTATTCATGTAACTGAAGTTCCCCATCCCTGGAAATACTCTTGTGAATCTTTCTTGCACCCTCTCTAATGCTTTCTCATTCTTCCTAAAGTGTGGCACTCAGCTGGATGAATACTCTAGTAGAGAAACCTAACCAGTGTTTCATACAGGTTTAACATAACTTCCTTGCTTTTATACTCTATGCTCCTATTTATAAAGCCTAGGATGCTGCTCTCCCAACCTGCCCTGCTACCTTCAATGATTTATGCACATATATACCTCTGCCCCTGCACCCCATTTAGATTTACATCCCTTATTTCTTGTTGCCTTCTTTGTACCAAAATGAATCACTTCACACTTCTCTACATGAAATTACATTTACCACTTGTCTCTCCATTCCACCAACTTTTCTAACTAATTTTCCTGTAATTGCTGAACTTTGCACCCATTTTTGAACAAGGGGAGAGTATTTGCAATTCC